>NC_135483.1:16722150-17031595 GCF_052094955.1 Ictidomys tridecemlineatus | reverse complement strand
ACATGTATGTGTAGTAGAATAACATTTCGGGGGCATCCAGATAGGCCCAAAGTCAGAGAAGTTAACCAACCTGCCCTAAGTCACACAGCTGGTAAGCAGCTCAACCAAGATTCAACCCAAGTGGAGTGGTCCTCTTAATCACAAGTTCTCCAGGCTTAAAGGCATCTCAGGATACATTTTAACTCCAGGACCTCAAATCCAAAAAAATTTATTTAAATCTACAAAACGTGCATTTAAACAGTCTTTTACCTTTTACTGTCATTAAGAGATTCGAGAAGTCTTAAGAGTGGTTAGAGTCGACTGATGAACTACAATAGTTTTTTTCTTTACTTTTCAAACTTTATGTACTTACTGCAGGTTAGGGTATGTGCCGTATTCATTGTGGGGAAATGTGAGTAAGAGCAGTATGAGAATTCTCCCACCTGGTGGTAGGAGCTGGAGAAGAAGGTGCCTCCATTTGGACACTGGTGCAGACCCAGCCTAAAAGACCTGGTCCTGCCTTCAAGTGCTAAGGGACTTACCAGGTGGAGAACAAATGTACAAGCAAATTCATTTGACAACAGTTTCAAAGCAATAACGGTGGGCCTGAGCACTCTGACTTTTGGTACATAAAATAATGACTGCCCCTGAAGCCAACTTGCTGGGCCTTCTCCATCTAAAAGCTAAATGGCACCTGAAGTAGCAATGGCCCTGGACCGTAATAGGAATGACAGGGACAGATTGTGAGTGGGATTCTCGTTGGTGATGAAGAAGTGGGTTTGTCACGGACAGCGAGAGCCCAGATATGCCCTGCGGAGGGGCTTTGGCACATTACGTTTTTATGGAAGCAGACCCCTCTCTGGTCTCCAGCCCCATCCTGGAAGTCACCATGAGGGGGAAAGTCATTTATAGAGCTAGCCTGGTGCCACCCCAACAGCTTACAAAGAGCCCCTCCTTTCCAAAACAGGAACCAGCGTGGGGTGGTCACCTCCTGATCATTTCATTTGCATTTGATGGTCGGAGTGAGAGCATCAGGGTAGATTTTAGCCAAATTAAATTTGCAAATTTCTAGTGGTTTTTACAGGTGGGGAGTGAGACTATTTGGGATTTTAAAGATGTGTTTCAGAAATGCTGTCACATTAGAGCTTCATTTCTGTCCCTTGGGGTGGCCACCAAGTAAACAGCTCAATTTCCATCCCTGCTGGAGGTACAGAATGTAGCATTCACACTTGCCAACAGATAAATGTCTCCTGACTCTGTTACGCTTAATGGCTTTTAGTGGAGTGAGGGCTGGTAGAGAGGAACTGACATCCTCTTACTGGGCAAAAAGGAGACACCAGGAAGACCATTTCATTTCAGACACCTCCTTTCTTCCCAGATTACTGATCCACAGCCCAGCCCACTCCCTTTCAACCCCTTCAGGTAAAAGGGAAGACACAGGCCACCAGCTGGAGGTAGGGTGGGGTGGAAGAGACCCAGGGGCCTTGCGTTTGAGGTTTGTGAGCAGAGGGAGGATTTGCATTTCTAGGAAGACCAGGTCTGGGTGTGCTTGGGCCCAATGTGCACCCCTATAGTTCTCCAAGTGCTCAACGTGCAGGGAGCAGGGGAGGGGCCTTCAGCAGGCACACAGAGGGAGCACAGCCTGGCCAGGTGTCAGGGACTTCTTGGTGGGAACCTTTGCAGTGGAACCGTAGCAAGCCAGGACAGGCACGCATCTTCCTCTGGGCGCTCCCGCTCACACCCTTTGTCTACGCAAGAGGAACCTATCAAATGTTCCACTCGCAGATTCTGAGATTTATCATGATTCCCTTAAAAAGAAGTAACCAAATGAGTGTATCCCAGCAGTATTCTTACAGCCAGCAGAAAATTGGGGAAAGAAAAACAATGTCCAATAAGAAGCGAATGGTAAAATAATGCAACTATTACATAAACGAATGGGGAAGTGGTAGAAACCCATCCTATTTATGTGTCTATTTATGTGATGAAGGAAAAAAGTGTTAAATTTTAAAAATGCAGGATACCGAACACAGAGATTAAAAAAAAAAAAAAAAACAAAAAAAAACACATGCACCCATGATGAATAGCACAGCCAAATGTTCGCACCATTTAAAATCCCTAGACAGCACATCAGAAGTGATTCTTTTTTCTTCTTTTATTTCTAAATTTATCACAAAGGGGTTTTGTGTGTGGCGATTCTAGAAGTTATATGTCGAAGCAGGAGACCATCATACACCCTCACTGCTGTCTCCCTTCTTTGGCTTCTTTCTCTTTTATCCCCTTGTGCACAAGGATGTGAGGTTGCCATCCATGAAACACCAGCTTCCCCTGGCCCAGTGTCCCCTTGCTCAGGGAGCTGAGCAAGCTGCAGGCATCTGTGACAAACCTGGATGTTGCTAGCTCCCTCACCCGTCATGCACCCGCGAGTTCATCTGAACCTTCTTGGACTGGTTTATATTTTTAGCTGGGACAGCCTCTCGGGCCCGACAAGTTCCATGTGTTTTCTGCTCTCCATGCGAAGTGGCACCGGCCTGCCTGCGTCCTCGGATGGCCTCCTGTCACTCCAAGGGGTCCTCCCTGTTTTTTGCATTTCCGGCACAGAGGGAACAAAAACATGCCCAGCCGTGACGTGTTCCCATGAGCAAAGCCCTCGCAGGCCCCACCAGATTGGTAGAATCATCGCAGGCCTCAGTGTCGCAGAGTCTCGGAAACTGTTGAGGCCAGTGTTTTCTTAAAAGTCCACATCACCGGACTCAGTCTTTCCAGAAACCAGTGGAAACCGTGCAGTACTCAGGACACGGTGACATGGCTGCATGAAATACCACGGTGTCGGGAGTTTGGCTCGGTTTTTCCCTGGGCTGGAACCTGATAACAATAGTTAACCTTGTTCAGTTCAGAAACTCCAGCCGTTGTGTGTGTACGCATGCTTATTTTGTTAATGGAGAAGTTATCTATTATAGGAGAGGCAGGATCTTTTAAAATTTGGATTATGGAGAAGAGAAGGTAGATATTGCTAGGACTCTCCTAAGGTGGCCTAGACCTCTGTCCGGGAGAGGGTAGGAATGTTCTGGCACTGATGAAAATGTGGACGTGGAGTGGCTGCCTGGTCCCAGCGAGGAGGCTGCCCCTTGAGGCCATTGGCCTGGAACGCAGGTTGTCTGACTCTCAGAGCTGTGTGTCTCCAGGGTACCTACCCTACCTTTCTGTTTACGAGCTTCCTGTACTGGGAATAACTGAGCAGAATGAATCTGTGTGTGTTCCAGTCGTGGACTTTCTTGACTGGAGTCTTCAGTTTGGAAAACGACAGATTATTTTAATTGCCTTTCTCCACCCTCCCATCTTCCCATCTGGAAACCACATTCCAGGTTCAGCAGAGGGCAGGGGTAAGAAGGTAGGCTCCAGACCCTGCCAGCCTGGGCTCCAATCTAGGCTTGCTGGTCTGTGACCCCAAGATGAACTTCTCTGAGCATCAGTTTTCCCAGTTGCCAGATGAGGAAAATGATAGTGTCTGCCCTTTAGGGCAATTGTGAGGATGAACCTGCCTTTTGAATGAGGACCACTCGTCCCAGCCTTGTGCCTGGAACATAGGAAACAGGAGTCCTCGTCGCCAGGGTCCTTGTTGTTATACATGGTTTCCATGGAAAGACCACAGCCAGGGCGGAGCGTCAGCTCTGAAGCATTTTGCTTTGCTGGGTCAGGGGCATTACTCCTTGTCACGCTGCCTGCTTTATCTTCAGGGGAGAACAAATAAACCACTGCCCATTTGCTCTGCTTTCAAAGAAGGAAAAGCAAGGCCCTGAGAACCAGTCACTTGTTCAAGACCACACAACTCATCAGGGCTGTGTCAGTCAGCTCCCAGTCACTGTAACAAAATACCAGAGATAAATAACTTCTAAAGAGAAAACGGTTGTTTTTGCTCACAGTTTTGGAGCTTCTGGTCCGAAATGGGGCAGTCTGACTGCTTTGGGCCTTTGGGGGACATGCCAGATAGCAGTGTAAGGAGCGCTGTGGGAACACATTGCTCACCTCACAGCCAGCAAGCAAAGAGAAAGAGGAAGAGGATGGGGTCCCCAGGCCCCTTCAAGAGCAAGCCCCCCATGACCTAAGGGGTCTCACAAGGCCCCTTCTCCTAAAGGTGCAGGACCTTCTCAATAGCACCACCCTGAGGACCAAGCCTTTAGGGGACCCTCAGCGTCAGGCTAGAGCCAGGCCAGTGTGGGAGGAAGCACCTGCACCTCCTGCTGGCCCACCTGCCCAGGTGTCCTCGTGCCCAGCGCCCTCGTCCCTCGGGAGGCCTCCTTTGAGCCTACAAACAAGGAAATTGGGGAGAAAAAGACAGACACGTGGAAGCCCGTCGTGATCCCTGAGCATGACCCATGTGCCTGGTGCTTGGTTGGTCTCTGACTTGGCAGCCCCAGGCCCCGCGGCCTCCAGAGTGCTGGTGGGCTCTGCTCCTCCTTTCTCCTTTCCCCATGTCACCAACTGCTCTCTAAAGGACCAGTCCCTCCAGCCCACTGAGGAGGCTCCAGTGAGGGGCTGGGTGACAGAGACCAGGGGCCTAAGAATGGCCAGGAGTGGCGGGTGGCCTCTGCCTGTGTGAAGCCTTTGTCCTCCCTCTGATCTCCAGGGGTATGTCCCAAGAAGTCCCTGAAGTCCCTTCTCAGGTCTCTCAGCCCCTCTGCCCTGAAGCCTCCCTACCTGAAGGGGCCACTTCCTGAGCACTCCGGGAGGGGCCAGATGTCCAGGGATATAGAAGGAACCCCCTTCCTGCCTGTGAGGAGCTCACGTCCAGGCTGTGTAGCCAAACCCAGGGGGAGTCTTGGCCCCCCACGTATTGGAGCTAGGGCCAGACTCCAGGCAGAGGGGCCCCTGAGCAGAGGCACAGAGCTGAGAGTGGCTGAGACTTGGCAGGTGGCTGAAACTCAACAGCTAGACTCTAAGCAGTTCTGGCAACACATCATGATGAAACTCCTCTTCTTCCCTAGTTCCTGTATTTGTGGGGCTGATGGGCAGCTGGGAAAGCAGCTGCACATATGTGATTGAATTTTACCTGCTCAGCAGCTTTGTGACGTCGGACAATGTACTCATTTTCCAGATGAGGAAACTGAGTCCCCTAGAGGGTGAGATGGTGGCTCAGCTACCTGGTGACCAAGCTGATCTTATGTGAGGTCTGACTCCAGGTGCACCCTGGCTCTCACCCCATCGTCAGCACTGGGTGCAGAGCCCATTCATAGAGACACAGAGAGGGCGGAACCCATGAGCAGGAGCTTGTGGGTCGGGTGCTGGCTTTGGAAGCAAGACCCCTGGCTCCAGTTCCAGCTCTGCCAGGTATGGACTAAGGACAATCACCTCTTTGGGAATCAGTTTTCCTAATGGGCGAATGAGAAGGCTGCAGGAAGAGTTCATCTCGCTAATCCACAGAACTGGAGTTGGGGACTTTGGTCTTGGGCACTCGCTTCTCCAGGTCCCAGTCCTACCAGGCCTGCCTCCGCATCCTCCAACCCCCCTCCATCCCAGTGACTTCCAGCACCTGGACTTTTCTCTCCCAACGAACCCAACCTGTGCTCAGTAGAATAACCTGAGGGGCATGTTAAAAAGCTGAGTCCCGGGCTCCACCCCAGAACCGACTGAATGCATCCCTGAGAGACGAGGCCCAGGAACCTGTCTTCCCTCAGACATCCCCAGGAATTTCCCATGGCCAGCCGCCAGATATGTCTGCCGCTACCTAAGTTCAGGGGCTCTCAGACCCCGGTAAGCATCTCGGTATTTGCAGGCTTATAAAATGGCTGGGCCCCACCCCCAGGATTTCTGCTTCAGTAAGTCAGGAGTCAGGCCTCAACATTTGCATGTCTCACAAATTCCAGAGTGATGTGGGGACCACACTTTGAGAACCACTGTCCCCCCTCATTCCCTGACAGCAGAGGAGCAGGGGGAGTCGACTCACGGGCAGCGGTTGGGGTGGGGCATCCCTGTCGGTGCGTGAACTGTTGAACAGAAAACTTCAAAATTTTTGAAATAATTACAATTAGAACCGCTGTTCACTCGGACTCGTGCCACACGTGGCAGGTCCTACACGGGATGCCACACGTGGCAGGTCCTACACGGGATGCCACACGATCAGCCGTTGCCATGATCACGTAGGGTGGAGATTCACAGGTCGAGAATCGATGTGATTAAGCCTCCAACTAAGACGACACAACAAATATGATCAGAACTTTCTAGAACAAAGTTTGGGCAGATGTCTTTACCCTACTTGGCCTGTCTTTGCTGCCTCAGTGAAAGACTCTATTGTGGGAATTTCGAATCAGGTTCAGAGCGGGGGCCACCACACAGGCTCGGGTGGTATTTTTGGTTGGAGGAGACTTTCATTAGTTCCCCACAAATTGTACCCTGCTGGTGGTGGCCTCTGGCCCAATGGCGGGACAGCAATGCCCAGTAACTCACTGTGTAACCCCCTTTAAGGATCCCCTCATGTAAACAGAGCCTAGTCCATGTCATCAGGGATCGTTGTGACCTTGGTATGCTGAGCTCCGTGGTGGCAATGGTGAGTGGCCAGTGCATCTGGGGAGTTTCACCAGCCAGGCTGGAGGCCCGTCTCCTCCTACGGGCAGAGAGATGGTGCATACAAAGTCACCCCCGACCTGCTGTCATTGCCACTGCTGCTGCTTCCCCCGGGCTCAGGAGTGGGAGAAGGTCCTCGTGGCGGGAAAACTTCTCTGGGAATGTCTGTCAAACAGAACACTTGGGGCTGGAGGGTGTGTGTGTGTGTGTGTGTGTCTCACACACATACTTGGTTTAAGTTGCAGAAAGACAATGGCTGCCCTTTACAAGGGAATCACTCATTATGGAAGAACCCACTGAGCACCCTATAACTTTGTAAGTTGGAAGAAAAGACAGGAAGGAATGAAGCTTACATTAAAGGAAAATCTACTAAAAGGAACTTGCCGTGATTTATATGTGTAATATGAAATGAATTGTGTTCTGCCATCATGAATAACAAATTAGAATAAATAAATAATTTAATTTTAAAAAGAGTGAATAAGACTACTTTATTAAATAGTATATAAATTTCACAGTAAAATTAAAGTATCACATAAAACATAGCTTAACTTCCTTTTAAAAAGATTCATATCCAAACTTAAGAAAACAGCCAAGACATGGAAATATAATATACATACATTGGCTGCGTCAAAACAGGATGCCCTTTGGGACTGTAACCAAATTCTCAGGGCCTCAGTGATTTTTCCTGAAAGGATAAGATACTACAAAGAACAATGATAGCATAATAGGTATCAAAGAGAAAACAAAAACAGGCCTGGATCCAAGACTATTCAGATAAAGATCCTTAACCAGGGCTTTTGTCACAGAACAGGCCTTATGAAAAATTTGTTTAGTTTTCAAAAATGAATTTGATTTGGGGGCTGAGGTTGTACCTCATTGGTAGAGCACTTGCCTAGCATGTGTGAGGCACTGGGTTCAATTCTCAGCACCACATAAAAATAAGTAAATAAAAGCCCATCAGCTACTAATAAAAATACTTTTTAAAAAAACTACCTTGTATTTGTGGGGCATGTGGCCTTGTACTTGTCACCCCCTCCATTATTATTCCTAATTCTCTTGCCCCCAAATATACATAAGTTGGAGCTAAAGAATGTGGGCGGTAAATAGAAGAAGATCAGAACTCTATTTCTCACTAACAATGGGACCTTGGGCAAGTAACTTAACCTCTCTGTGCTTCAGCCTTCTCTTCTGGACAATAATAATACCTCTTAATCTTGTCCTTTAGATTAACAAAGGAAAAGCATAAAAAGTGCTTAACACAGAGACCAACACAAAGTAAGGAATTAATAAGTGCTATCGAATGCTACTGAACATGTTGGAGGGGATACTGAGGGTCACACTCTTGACATCATTTCCATAAAGGAATTAACTGGTTTGTAGTTTAAATGAGATTCCGGGAGGCCTCTAGTGATCTGACTGCTTCCTTTAAACTCAGGTTTTCTACTCAGGGAAGAACAAATATTGCCCAAGCTTTAAGCACAAAGAAGCTGGACTGCAATCTTTGGAATAATGAAATGCTGTTGTGGTGGTCTTCAGTGAGACCTTGTGCATATGAGTATCCTTCTATGAGAAAAGCATATAAAATTGCAAACAGTAAGAGATACAGAAACAATGGAGCTGGAAATTACTGAACTAAGAGTAGAACACAAAAGCCCTAAGTGGGCCGAGGTCACTCTGCTGCACTTTTAGTTCACAAAGCAGTTTTACAAATACTCTG
The DNA here is from genome assembly GCF_052094955.1 of Ictidomys tridecemlineatus. Taxonomy (NCBI): domain Eukaryota; kingdom Metazoa; phylum Chordata; class Mammalia; order Rodentia; family Sciuridae; genus Ictidomys; species Ictidomys tridecemlineatus. Next base: position 17,023,341 of record NC_135483.1, on the reverse strand, counting down.
GTGCTCAGGAAGGGAAGTGTTATCCTGCCCATTGCACAGGGGAAAGAATAGAGTCTCAGCTAGGTGGCACAGCCAGAGGCCAGAAGGAGGGAGGCAGAGGTTGAACAGAAAGACAGACAGGAACCACATCCCCCAGGACTCAGAGGACTTGAAGGCATGTGCATTTGCCCTGAGCCTGGTGGGAGCCGTGACAGGTCTTGACAGGAGAGGCTGCCATCTGATGTACATTCTGGAAAGACCCCTGGCTGCACTGGAAAAAGCAACAGGGAGGCTGCTTGGGAGGCTGCTGTGGAAGTTCAAGCCAGAGCGGGGAGGCGTGTGGATCTGGCGACAGGTGGGAAGCAAAGGAGCAGCCTCTCGGGGGGCTGGCTGTGCATCCTGGCAGAGCGGGTGGAGGACCCAGGAGGCTCTCAGTTTCGGAGTGACTCAGTGGGAGGTTGAAGGGGTGCATCTTCAGAGGAACAGTTTGGGAGGGTGCAAGGAGTCCGGGTCCCTGTGAACTTGTTAGTTACAGCCATCTAGGCACTTAATTATGCAAGGAGAGAGGTCCCCAGACATTCGGCTTTCTCCGGCAGAGAGCAGGTCACACTGCCCTGCTCCTGGGCATCGGACCAATGCTTCCTGTGAGCCGGGGGGAGCCCAGGCCCATCCCTGCCCAGCCTGTCTGTAAAGGACTCTGCTGCTGGCTTCCAGAAGCCCTGTATTCCTTCTGCCACCAGGGAGCCAGGGAGCAATTAATGACCCTTCTCAGAATGTTGGGCCTGCTAGAAGAAACAAACAAAACCCCCGATGTCCTGCCTTCTGATGTTGCAGGCTTTGGGTTACTTTTCCTTTCACCAATCTCCACAGGATCTTTCCTCTGCTCATGCTTGAAAGCCATTCTTTCTTTCTTCTTAAAATACCGTGCTCAGGCCTTAAGTAACCTTTGCCCTCTGACGGTTGCTGTGTCGATGAAGCCTAGTAAAATTACAATAATATCAACAACAATAATAAGCATGGATAGAGTGCCATTCCATTAAAAGACTCTTTCTTAAGCATACTTGATTTTACAAAAATCTCCGAGGTGAGATAAGTGGCATGTTTAACTCTGTTGGAGAGGCCAAGAAATAGAGTAGCTGAGAGCATGTGAATTTATGGTAATAACGGCACTTTTAAATTGAAAGAGTGGAGCTGGATGAGGTACTTGGAGCAGGGCTTGGTACAGGACTGCTGCTGAGGTCATTGTCATAATTTCCAGGGAAAGATGCTAAGGCCCTGGGAGGCTCTGGGGTGCATGCCCGGCTGTGCATGCACCCTGTCCTGGGTGCCATTCTCCAAAGGAATCTGTTCCCAAGTGAGCTCAGTTGGATGGAAAGGCTCCTGCCAGGATGGGGTCCTCAGGAATTCCTTCTGAACTTTCTGGGAGCTTCCACACCACTCCCCCAGCCTGTAGTGGCTGCCCTTTCCCTGTGCAGGCTGGTGGAAGGCACCACGCAGGCCACTCTGTGCCTGTCCTGCCTCCCTGGCCCCTGCCTGGTGGCATCCTCTCCCCCACCATCTTCTGGCCCTCCTCCTTCTTCGAGGTGGGATTCAGGCCCTGCCTCCACCACCTCCTCCCCAGCCACCCCCACTCCTAGTGCCCTTCTCAGTGGGTTTCTGCAACCCCCAGCCCTGAGGCCCAACAGATAAGCGCAGCCATGGATCCAAGGTTACTCCCACAGGGGCACCTCGGCTCCCCTCTTGATCACCAGAGTCAGAGTCCTTGTCCTGTACCTTCTCACTCTCTACCCACCCCACCCGCCACCACGGTGCCTGGCCCAGGCCACGCCCAGAGCAGGTGCACACACCATACAACAGACTTCTAAAAAGTATGAAAGTCATGATCACCAGAACCCCCCTTGGAATGACCAGCTGTGCTGGTCACTGTGGTCCACGTGGGGGGCTCATCCTGTGTTCCACAGGTGGCCCCGTGGTCCAGATCCAAGGATGTCGGACGGCACCCCTTCTCCCCTCACCACACTCTCACCCTTGGTGTTGGCCAATCTTTCCCCCTAGTAGGTGGCTCCGCGGATCACACCTGAGGACCCAGTGTGATGTCCGCTAAAAGGCACAGTTATGAGTGGAGGGTGTCAGGACGTGGGCAGCTGTGCAATACTGTGCCCAGGCTTGCTCTTGGCCTTGTAATCGGACTCTGTGAAGACAGCTCCAAACATGGCTTCCAGGGCGAGTTGGCCACGGGAAAGGCATGGTCTGCCCTGGGAGCTCTGGGCCCTTTTAAAACTTGCCCTCAAAATACGCTTTGAAGAAGGAGTGAGGGAGCCCTGCTGACCTCGACCAGGTGGACTCTGGGGGGTGAGGCTGGGTTGGTTTGTGGGTCCTCCAGAGAGAGAGCCCCCTGCCAGAGAGGAAGCCACCTGCTGAGCCAGCCCTGGGGGACAGACCCCGCCCTGCTGTGAAGCCGCCACCCGTTGCCAGGCTACGTATGCCCCCTCTGGCTGTCGCTGGAGGAGGTGGCCTGAATCACCACCGCTCCTGCCTCTGTCCCTGGCCTTGACCCCCCACCCCGCTCCTCCAAATTTGTTTCAGCCCAGTGGCTTCCTCCACTGACCTGAATTTAATTATTTCATTCTTTATAAATAGAACAGTCCCCATCCCCGTCCTCACCCCCACTCCCCAAATTAACCGACTTCTCCTCATTAAGGGCTCTGAACTGAGCCTGTGTGGGAAGACCTTGGGGCCCATCCTCCGCGCTGTGTGTTTGTGGCCCCGTGGTCCTTCTCTGTTAAAATAATGAAGATTCAGCGAGGCAGGGGGCCCATGAGAATGTTGTCCCTGGATTCCCGATATTTGGGTTTTGTCCAGTAAAATAACTTCCTGGGCATCTGAGGGAGAGGAAGTGGACTCTCAGTTTCTTCAGAGACCTCTTTCAAGCTGGCTGGAAGCAGCTCAGGAAGCCAGTGCGCCCTCCCGCACTCTGCTCTCGGCCCTGTGGCCAGGGTGGGCTGGGAACCGAGACATTTTCCCCGTGGGTATCGTGGAAGGAGGAGGCAATTTGGAAATTCAGCCCCTCCACGGTTCCTGAGTGATGGTTATGAGTCCTGAGGAGCCTCTGAAATCTGTTTACTGGGCTGCTACACCACCAGGGCCTCCTCCAGGCACGCGTGTGGCCCCAGCTGCTGGGAACTAAACTCACCAGATGGGGTGTGTTCTCCAGCAAAGCCTCCGGCCCACGTTGGAACGGCAGAGCAGAAGCATGTCTGGCTTTCTCCATGGTGGATGGGGGGAAAGAGTGGGAAGGGCATTTGGCCATTAAGGTTCTGCTTAGAAGATGTCCCATCAAGGACTCTTCTCCACCCACCAAGGCATCAGAGTTAGACGCACCCCACCAATCCCCATCCCCTCATCTGGCTTTTCTTCCAAGCACTTATTGCTACCTGACATTTTTTTTTTGGAGGGGGGATTTGTTGTTGTTCTGGTACCCGGGATTGAACCAGGGGCACTTCACCACTGAGCCACATCCCCAGCCCTTTGTATTTTTTTGAGACAGGATCTCACTAAGTTGCCCAGGCTAACCTTGAACTTGAGATCCTCCTGCCTCAGTCTCCCAAGTTGCTGGCATTACAGGCGTGGCCACTGTGCCCAGCCCTGACCTTTTATATTTACTTGCTTGTTGCATGGTCTGCTCTTCTCTCTGACGCTCAGACTCCACAAGGGGAAGGACTTTGTTTCAATCGTTCCCAAATACTTAGCACCTGACACCTGTTGGGTACATCATGAGTATTTCCTAGCCCTGGGAGTCGCTGTGGGTCCAGGTCAGGGCTCTGGCTTTGGTCACATTACCTGATGTCTCCTAGCAACCTTAGGGTGTCAGTGCTGTGATATCCTGAGCTGTCAGGGGCAAGGAGGCTCAGACAGTAAGTAAATGTCCTCTGGGTCCCAGCTAGTAAGTGTTGTGGCAGGATCAGAACCAAATCGTCCTCCTCCAGACCCCACTGTCTCGACCACCACCTGTCAGCAGGCAGAAGCGGAAGCTCTCGTACTGGAAAGATTTGGAGATGGAAATACAGCCCAGCCTGTGACTCTCAGCAGATCGCCCCGATGCATTTTAGTCTCCTTCCTGTTTAAGCTGTTAAATTTTGTGAATTATTTTTGCTGCCTCCCTGGAGGTGGTAAGAAATGTGTCTATGAAGTATTGCTGCCTGCTCAGTTACTGTCAGAGTTCTGTGGCCAGAATGTTCCAGAAATAGGGCACAAGGGCTACATGAGTGTGTCTTTTATGCTCAGAACAGGTTGGTCCCTTCTCTTGTCTTCAGTAAACATGGTGTTTTGATTGGAGTCAAATATAATTTCAGTTCAGGTGGTGTAAAGAGCCCTGGACGAGTCAAGAGTCATTCCCAACTCCATCACTAAAATACCTGCTGCCTGCAAATAATACTACCTTTTATTCCTGTGCTAGGCACAAGCCACATGCTGTACACTTAAAACTTATTGGATTTTCCAAGTCAATTTTGGGAGTGAGTACTCTTATTAACCCCAGATAATACTAGACACAGAGGCACAGAGATGCTAAATATCTTAGCTAAAGTCACACAGCTAATAAAGAACAGAGCCAAGATATAAACTCATCCGTCTGTCCTCTGAGCACGGTTTGTAACCAACTCTCTATTGTGACTCTCAGCTTCTTTGTCTGTAAATTGTGGGGAATGCACTTGATCATAATTTCCAGCTTCAAAAAAAAAAAAAAAAACACTATGCTTTGGAGACAGAGAATCTGGTAGGAGTTCTGAGTCACTGGTGTGAATGCAAAAGGAAAGTAGGAGAAGAGAATGAAACCAACTCAGCCCAGATGGACCAGGAAAGGTCTGAACTATACGGCTCCTTTTATCCAGTTCTGCTCTCATCTTGCTGTGCTGCAATTTGCTACTTTTCTTGCCTCAATGGTTTGTAGAAATAAGAGCCCCAGGCACATATCTCCCCTCTGAACATAGCTTCCTGCAGGAAAATGAAACCCTTATGGTCGCCAGTGTTTCTTAACTTCAAAGCAGCCTCACATGTCTTGACTTGTTAAATTCACACAAAACCCAGTTTGCATAGCCAAGGATATTGCCACTTTACAGATGCGGAAACTGAGCCACAAGTTGAACAAGCTGACCCCAAGGTCACTTTGCTTCCTCCCACCCCTACAGTGCTTCCTGGGGCCATCTCCTGGGCTTTTCTTTACTTAATGCGTGGTCTTAATAGACACAGGCTTCGATGTTCCCAGACTTCTCCCTCGCTGGGTCTGCCCCTAGGCCAGTGGTGCAGGCTCAACGTGATGGTAGCGGTCCTTCACTGGGTCGCCTCAATGTGCCAGGAATTGTGCCAGGCGTTCCACATTTAGTTGTTTCTAAGCCCCTCCAAACCCCTTTGAGATGCATAACATTTTGAAGCCCAATTTGCATTTGAGACGCTAGAGGCTGCACAGCCCATGCCACTAGTATGTAGTCCCACAGCTGGGAAGTGGGAAGCCAGCATCTGATCGTGTGAACACCGGTCACCTCCTGTCCCTGCCTGAGTAAAGCCCCCTGGAACTCCTTCCTGGTAATCAATGACAATAGCCCGATTCCATGTGCCCTCTGCACCTGCCTTCCAGCCCACAGGCCAGCTCCCTTCCTTCCTGGGCCACTCAGTCACTCCCCCTCCTGCTTGGCCACACCCTTCCTCTGGACCCCACCCTGAAGGGTGACTTCCACCCATCCCCCACCAGGCAAAGGCCACCCAGGCAGCCTCTTCCCACCACACTGCCCATACCCTGTTCCCCGCCTGCTCTGGCTCTACCCAGGGCACCCTGGACAGCTGGATGTCACAGACCATGCATCCATGGGATGCGGGACAGCAGGAAGGGGTACTGCATGCAGAAGGACCAGAGAAAGTGTGTCCCTAGACCAGAGTGTGCCTAAGGGCATTCAGATCCCTCCTTGTTTTTAAGTCCGGTGCCAGGCCAATGAAGCAAGTCTGGCTGGTTTGGGACCATGGGCCATCAGTGTGAGGCTTCTGTGAGCTCCTCCAGGACTTGTGCTCTTTGCTAAGATGTCTGTGCTTGAGGAAGGAAGAGGACCTGCCTCCCCTGTGACCTGGCTTCCGTAGAACCCAGCATTCCAGGCTCATGCTTCTCCTGTTCTCACTGCGGATTCTGAAAGCTTTGGAGGGAGGGAAGCCACAGAGTCAGTGGGGGCTTTCACATCACATTCAAGTTTAATGCCTAACTCTGTCACCTCTCACCTGCAAAATGGGGGCGGTGATGCCAACCACACAGGGTTTGCATGAGGATTGGGCAAGGTTCACGCACCCCACCACCTGACAACACCCCTGGCTTCATCCAGGGGCAGTCTGCACGCAATGCTCTGCACTGGGTCCTCTGCTGGGTGCTGGGAGTCCCGTGGGCAACAAGGCCACACAGACCCCTGCACTCATTCTTACTGGGGCAGACGGATCATCAGCAAGCAGACAGGTGGGCAGATAATGAACAAATCAGCAATTTGAGAGTGGGATGTGTGGTTCAAGAAAATTAAACAAGTGATAAGACAGAGGGTGCAGGGAGGAAGTTGGAAGGACAGGATCAGGAAAGGCCTCGCTGAGGAGGTGACTTTGACAAGAAGTTGGTAGCCAGGCAAAGACTGACTATTCTAGAAAGGAGGAAGAGCAAGTACAAAGTCCCTGAGGTGGCCACACCTGAGTTTATCAGGCATTCACGTTTGTTGTGCTTGCTGTGGTCATCACTGTACCTGGCCCTCCTCTGGGTCTACCAACCGTGGGGAGAGGCAGGATTACTGCCCAGCTGCCCCAGGGATAGCTAAGTTCAGATGCAAACCATAAGTGAGTGGGATTTCAGAGGTGGGAAGCCCGGTGAAGGCTGGGGTGGTCAGGAAGTCCTGTGGAGCAGGGACAAGGGAGGAGCAGGATGGTGTGCAGAAGGGGGTCGGTGGACAACCTGGTATCTAAGGGACTCTGAGAAACGGCCCAGGCCAGAGGGGCTTCTGGGAGACGGGTCAGGGAAGGAAGCCTGGGTGCCATCTGGATGACCTCAGCAGCGGCTGACAAAAGCAGCCTCTATTGTCACCGCAGTGAGCAGGTTGTCAGTTTGAGAGAATGTGCTCCCCACTTGAGAAATACGGCCTTGGGCAGAAATCCAGCCCTGTGAGTCACAACCAGATGTGCGTCTTGTCAGGGGGAACCGAGGCTACAGAGACCCGTCCTGGCTTCCTGGAAACTTCCTGAGAGTGGGGGGAAGGGCCCCTCAGGAGGATGAGCTGGGAGGGCGGGCCCAGGAGGGTGGCCCAGGCTGCTCCTTTCGGGTCTGTGGTCAGGCCCTCCAGGGCCCCAGGATGTGGGAGCTGTGGCCACTGGCCTGGCAGGGCACGGATGGTGACTGTCTTGATCCTCTCCTCTCTCAGCATGCCCAGAGCCTCCCGGGCTTCTGAGAGGTTCACCTGCCCCTTGAAGTGGGCGAGGGAAAGGGGGCTGTTCTGGAAAATGGGACCTTGAGTCCTCATGCCACAAACCTGGATTCAATTCCAGTGACTGCTGCGAATGCAGCTTCTCTGGCTGCATCTAGAAAATCAGGAGACAACTTGGGAGCTCTCCAAGGTTCCCCCCACCTGGGACACGGCACCCGCTTCATCTCCCTCCTTGTAGACACGGGAAACCAAGGCAGGGGCCTGCTCAGAGCCAAGCAGATGGGGTGGGCCAAGAGCTCCTGCCCCACATCTGCACCTTGCTCCCCCATCCTCGTCCTCCCCAGCCTCCTAACTCCTGGGAGCTCCCTTCCCTCCGCTTCCTCCACCTGGGCTTCTTTCCTGCCAGATCTGGAGGTTTGCCCACCTCAGGGAGGACATTCCCACCTGCTAGTGCATGGATCCCAACTCAGAACCGAGATGGAAGCTCCGGGGCATTGACATTGGTCAAGCAAACCCTCCTCTGGCCGCCTCCTGCTTGAATCCTTTGAGCCCTTCAGACCAGCTTCCGTGGCTGCCCTCGCAGGTCACCTCAGCCAGAGCCATCAGCTTGGCAAGCCCTCCCACCCCTGCCACTTCACGATCCTGCTGTGGGTGTTCTCACTTATTTTTTCCTGTCATTATTTGGGCAAACAACATAACTTCTCTACATAATTTCAAACTCATTGATAGCAGTCACCAAACCGCCCCCGTCCTTCCTACGCCTTCCACCAGCATCCTCTCCCGCACCTGATGCCATGTTTGTATTCAAAGTGTCAGAGAGAGATTTGTGGAGTAAACCAAGTTCTCTTTCTTCTATGCAAAAGAATTCTCTCCTTTCAGAATGAATCGTCCCCCCCTCCCCCGTCCCCGTCCCCCCCCCCTCCCCCGTGGGTGACAGCATCCATTCCAGAGCTGGGCTGAATCTTAGCTCCGCCCTCTGTGCACTGGGGACCTTCAGCAAGTTATTAACACTTAGGTGCCTCTGTTTCCTCGTTTGTAAAAGAGGAATAATCATAGCGCCTGAGCGGCCAGGAGGATTAGATGAGTCATGTCTACAAAGTGCTTGATACGGTAACCAGCCGGGCTTGACCCTGTAGGTGAAGCCGTTCAACTTGGGTGATCCTGTACGCAGTTCACGTTTTAGAAATTAAAATTCTACCACCTCACAGTTTAGTTTGGCTCTTGCTAATTGCCAGATCTTCTCCAGTCTGTGCATTCTTCACATCTGTGCCACTACCTGGTTCCAAGCAGGCCCTTGGCTGCACTTCTGCTCAGAGCCAGGGCGGGAAAGGGAGAGATGGGGCCCCAGTCGCGGGCTTAACTGCTCACCATTTTGGGGTTAGCAGGCACATTAAGCACTCTTACTCAATTCATGTGACTCGACAAATTTGGAATGTGTTAGGGAGAGTTTTTCCAGCTATGAGTCAGTACATTTATGCTCTCACACACACATTAAAAAAAAAAAAAAAAAAAAAAAAAAAAGTTTAGCGAGAGTCATTTCTGAGTGCAAAGTGAAAACTCCTGGCAATTTTACTTTGACCCTGAAGGCAAGTAATACTTAAGACATTTAATAAAGGGTTTGAAACAAGGTGCAGTTAGGAGAAAATTCAGCTGGCTGCCTTCTCCTTCTGTACTCTCAGCCACTGCGTTGTACCTAGGAAGAGCCCATTTACCTGGGTTTACTTAGCACCTCCTGGATGGCCAGATTTTCGTTAAACATGGTCAGAAAATAACAGATGTGTAAAAGAAGGAAAGGAGAACCAGCATTTATTGGGCACTATTATGTACCAGATGGACATGTCCCAAGTTCAAGAGACAGTTGTGGGGGTGGAACTATCTCAAGCAGACAGGTTTGGGTTTCAAACTGTGTAGCACGTGACTTTCACAATATCATCTCATCCCCATGGTATATTCCATTTTATGGATGACAAAAGTCATGCTTAGAGAGGAGAAATATTTTATCTCTGGACACAAAGTTCTTCCCTGGGGTTGTAGCTCAGTGGTAGAGTGCTTGCCTGGCATGCGTGAGGTGCTGGATTCCATTCTCAGCATCATATATCAATAAAATAAAGGTGCATTGACAACTAAAAAAAATTTAAAAAAAAAAAGCTCTTCGATGGTAGACTACATCTGTCAGTCTCTGGCCAGGAAGACACTGCCTCCCTAAACCAGAGAGATTGGGGTTACATTATTGTCTCAAGGAGCCTAGACTTGGCAGCCAGGAGGAGAGGACACGGCATTTGCATGTCCCAAGCCAGCATGACTTCCTCAGACAGGGGTCTTTTCACCTACCTCTGCCACTCGACTGACTCCCACCCTTTGGGGACCATGCAGAGCCTGGTTCTCCAGGCAGATCCTCCCTTTGCTGTGGTTATTTTGAAGACAGAAACCGCTGCCGGCCCAGAGAGCTTGTGTTTCCAGCTCACTTTTGTCCCTTTTGTGCAGTCTCATTCTCATAGCTCCCCTGGCTCCCGGGAGCTGTAATTGGAGGTGTTTTTATCCTCCTCCATCTGCCAACAGCCTCACCGGAGCCAGGGTCCCCCCCACCCCACCCCGAGACTCGACAGAAGGCAGCTCAGGTCAGGTGCCCGGGAGAACTTTTCCCCACACAAATCAGATGGCCCTGTGGCTTGCCCTTTCTAAAGATCGCAGGGTCACAGAGATAAACAGGATGCATCTTTCCATGTAACAAATACCCTTGAGGGCCACTGTGTGCCAGGAACTGCAGACGTGAGTCCAGCTCTTTGGTGGCTTCCCTTCACTCACAGGTGAAGATTTGACTTCTCCTGAGGTCTTCGGGTTCCTGGGAGAGCTCTGGTTGGAGCCACAGGGCTGGCTTCCAGGCTCTGGGCCCCTGGGCCCCAGCTCCACCTGCACAGCTCTTCTCCAAGCTTCCTTTGCTACTTGTAGTTCAGGCCACACTTCTATCTGCAATGTCCTCATGTGCCTTTCCTTGCAATCTTGCCACCATTGTACTGTGGTTGGGTTAGGACAATAATGTCATTGAAGTCTTTGTCCCTCACCCAATAAAGGCAGGGCTCCCCTTATCTCCCCACAGCCTGGCCTGTTGTCAATGTCCCCATCAAGGGTTGCTGAAAGAGCCAAGAACACTGAGCAAAACAGACACCACCCTCCCCATGCCGGGCACCTCTTCCCGGAATGTAGATGACAGTCGACAGTTTTGAAGAGGAAACGTTTTGAAACAAACCCAGATCAATTCTAGAGTGTAATTCAGTATTCTCGTAAACATCCAAGATGTCGAGCTGCACCCACACACCTGGGCTGCTCCTGAACTCAGCCTCTTCTGAACTTGGAGATCTCTGTTGAGGAATAGGTTGGGGCTAGAGGGAGAGACGGCCCAGTTTGCCAGCAACTTCAGGCAGAGTCGAGGTTGGAGAGACTGCATCAGGGGAGATGGAAGGATCATTCAGAGTATTCTGAGTCCCACCTCCAGTGCTGGACTTTCTACCCTTGTAACTCTGGGTAACTTAGTTCACCCCTTATATTCAGGTTTGCCATTTCTAAAATGGGTACATAAGTCCCTGCTCCTCAGAGTTGCAATGGAAAAGAGAGAAGACAAGCCCAGCCCAGTGCCTGGCACAGAGCGTGTGCTCAGGTGGTGTCGGCTACTCTTGGCCACTTGCTAGTGATCCTCTTTGGAATTAAAGGCTGCTCTTAGTGACCAAGGGGAACTCTTGTCTGGAAGACAGACAGGAAGTAGAGATGGCCCATTCAGCTTGCAAAGGGACAACCAAGCCCAGACTCCACAGATGGCCTTGTATCTTCACCCTTTTTGACCTTGACTTTCCTCTTGTTCCCAGTCTGTCCCAGCTCCAACCAGAGTATGGGGCTCCCTCATCACTAAAACCCCCCAAATGATGCTGTCACCTCAGGACATAATGACCTGCTTACTAGACCCAGCTTCTTGCTGGTCCGCTAGCTGATGAAGACAGGGTGGAGTGCCCTGCCTAGCGGGGTGGCCCTGGGAGGGAGCTGACTTCTGGGAGCCCTTAAGTAGCTTCCCTGTTCCCCCTTCCGCTCTCCAGCAACTCCACAGGCTTAGACTAGCCAAGGGGAAAGGGGGGAATCTGGGGGGGGGGGAGTGCTACCCACAGATTTTTCCTCACTGGGCTTTTGCTCTGGGGGCCAGTGCTTTCTGGTGCAGAGTCTAGAGCCAGGAAGACAGGAAGTGTGCACGCTGGGAGCTCCAGGGGCCTAAAGAGCCCTTTCATTCATTTGCAAAGCTCCAGATGAGCTGCTGCTCTGCACACCAGAGGGAGGGCCTCAGGGCTTGCTCTGAGGCAGTGGCTCCTCTCCACAGGGAGGCAGCTCTGTGGAACCCCCCCCTGGCTCCACAGTCCCTGGGAGGGAAGTGACCAGCCAGGGACACAGAACAAGCATGTGAGAGAAGCAGGACCAGATTCTGGCCTCCTGTGTTCAAGCCCAGTGCATGTCCCCCAGGCTGACGGGGACCAGATGTCTGCCCCTGGGGGATGGTGCCCTGCGGGTTCAAGGGTAAACCCCCCAGCTCCAAGGATCATTCCCTGTGCAGCCCCAGCCAGATGCTCTGTCAGTTGAGGATAATAACAGGTGTCGTGAGTAATCAGAGCTGCAACACACCTGCTTTCGCAGTGGTCCTGAGCTCTTCAACTGTGTCAGCGCTGTGGGTCCTGCAGGGGAAGCTAGTGCCCGTGGGAGGAGCGAGGACAGCATTCAGGAGAGGGTCTAGCACAGCCCCAGAACTGCAGAGAGCACAGGACAGGGCACTGAGAAGAAGCCAGCAAGCCAGGGGCACAGCAGGGCAAGGTAGGGCGGGGGGAGGGCAGGCTAGACCTCCAGGGCCTCAGCAAGCAGGGCCTGAAGAACTGACCTCTGCAGACACACAGGCTTCTGGTAGCTGCTCCTACCCAGGCCACCTCCTGATGCATTATATTTTCTCACAATCCGCTGTGTTTCTCCCTTTTTATACCATTCCTTAAGGGAAGGGACTGAGCTTTATCTTCAGTGTCAGTCTGGTGCTTAGCACAAAACCAGATACGTTCAGGTACTCCATAAATGATTAATTGAATATTTAATATATTCAATATTTAATATCAACAGAGTCAATATTTAAAAGCTATGCATTATACATTGAAGTCCTTTATAGATGTTGGTACCTGTATCTTCCACTCTGCAGGCACTTCTGCTGTGAAGTGATGTAGTGTGATCCCAGACATCCTTGCATTAGGAAAATTTTTTAAAAATCAAAACTTTGGGGGACAACAGGGTTGCAAAAGACATGACACAACCAAATCAGTGACAAGGCACAGTCCTGGGGAGGGTGGCAACCCATTAAAATGGCCCATTAAATTTTGAATCAAACAAAGGAATACAGCAGCAACTTCAGGGCCTGTATAACCATGGGGCAATATTTAAAGAAAACAAAAATGGGAAACATGTTGGACGGTGACTGGAGCAGGCGAAGGCAGATGTGGACAGATTCTTTCCCCAGAAGTGAAGGTGAAAGAGCAGTTGCAGACTTTGCTAATGGGGCCGAGGTGGACAGTCCAGCATGGTCTCTACACAAAGATCAGGGAGACCTGAGCAGCAGTGCTTCTGAGACCACATGTGGGCACAGTGAGTCGTGGAAGGCCAGGGAGTGGGTGGCATGTGGGCAGCAGAGTCAGTCACTTTACACCCAGCTGCTGGTATCTGGTGGTACAAAACATTAATGTGCTGGACATTTGTCTACGCACCAAGGCGACACCCACACTTCATTGACATCACTGCCCTAGCTGAGCTAATCCGCTTTACAAAAGCAAGTGCAAGAGTATAAATAACGTCCAGTTGTCCTTTGTATCCACAGGGTCTGCACACGCAGATTCAACCAGCCACAGCTGGAAAATGCATTTGTCTATAATGAACATGCACAGACTTTTTATGTAGCTTTTACATTGTATAGGATACTATAAGTAATTAAAGATGACAGTATATGAGAGGATGTGCAGAGATTATGTACAAATACTTTGCCATTTTAAATGAGAAACTCGAACATTAATAATTTTAATATACTCCAGAGGACCTGGGGCAAATCCCCTTCCACGGGACTAGCAAAGGGGAAGATGAGATTCCAAGTCTGACCCCTAGAGCATGCCATATTTCGAGACAGTATTAATAACTAATAAACAAAGAAGACCAGTTGGTGATAGGGTGCTAAGGATCACAGTGCTAGGTAAACACTCTGCCACTGAGCTCGCACCCCCAGCCCTAGCTGGCATTGAGAAGGGCACCGGTCATTCACCCGTCAATTGTAGTACGTTCTCCTCTTGTAAATCTATATACTATACCCACCTAACACCAAGTGTGTCACAAGAATATATGGAGGTGAGTAGCTGTAATCAGGAACATCAGAAACCTTTGTTGTGATGTCCCTCTCCCCATCAGGATCAGCAGGACTACTCTAGTCATACCTCTGGAGCTAGAATCAAAGGATAGCAGCCACAAACTATCAGAGAGCTCTGTGACCTCAGGAAAGTCACTTATCCCCTCTGTGCTATGATTTTCTCAACTGTGAGACAGGGCTAAGGACACATCCCTTAAAAGTTGGAAGCTGATTAGTTAGTGGAGAAGCATTTTCTAAGGTATAAGGGTTTGTAGAGTATTATCTTTCGCGTTGGTCTGTGTCTGGACTACGTAGGGTACTTGGTCTCTGAGGGCACCTTCTTCCTTACTGGATGGTTCATTCCAAGGGCCTTGGCCAAGAGAATTAAACTCCCTGAAATGAAAACCAGTTAATCGCTGTGATTAAATGCAGAAGTTTGAATACCCCTGCAGGAAGGAGACCCAGGACTTTTGACTGGGGAATTTTGCTGGCCCTTGACGGAACTAAGAGGAGGGAAACTATCTCCAGTCCCCGATGGCTGTTTCTTAGAGCGATCTGCAGTACAGCTGGGACCCCACGTTGACCCCAGGGCCTGAGGGCCCCTGGCCACCCTGGCTCACTGCCCTTCCCTTGAAGCGGGGCCTGCCTGACCCTCACCTTCTCGTTTTGCTTCCCCCACATAGTTCCACAGCCCCGTGAGCATGGCTTTGAACCTGCTCTACCATCTACTGCTGCACAACCACCGTGGCCCAGTTACAACAGTCCAGCACTTTCCCCCCTGGAGAATGGCCCACAGCTTTCCTCCTCCCATGAATAAAAGCCTCATCCACCAACACTCTGCAGACTTGAACGTGCAGGAGTCACAGGGGTCTTGTTAAAATTCAGTCCCTGCTGGGACCCTGCCCCTCCATGAGCTCCCAGCTTGAATGCCCAGAGCCTAGTGCCGGATGGCTACAGCGGGAACACCATCTTTCCCCCATCCGAACAGTGCATCTTTGAGAGCAGGGATGGATGGATAGACTCACCTGAGAATTCTGAAGGAAACAAGAAAATACAAGGTTGGCTTTGAAGGTGGCTGGGTGCAGGGAGCGAGCCCCAGCCTTCAGCAGCGCTGACTGCACCCGCAGGTGGCCTCTGCCTGGCTGGCCATGGAGCCTCCAGGGCTCAGGCCTCAACTTGCCGTGCTGGGGACACATCCTCAGAGGCCTGCACTCGCCTTGTTCTTCCAGTTTCCGCTCTCCGAGGGATAATGGAAGCACACGGGGTGAGCTTGGCAGGAGTCTCTCGGGATATAAATACGCTTTGGGGGCTTTTGTTTTAAGGCCGCAGCATCCTTCCGACTGCAGGCCTGAGCACAGAGCTCCCCCTAAGCCCTCATCCAAACGGAACCACGTGTGGCCTGCTGCTGGGAGCAGGCAGGGGCGACTCCGAGACACTGAGTGAGGTCAAAGAGGGCCCCTGGCCCACCCCACGCAGTTTCCCCATCAGCTTCGCTCTCCTGAAAAGCCTGCCTTACCAGGAGCTGCTGACTCATCCAGGGTTAGGGGCTTTTTTTTCCCCTTCCTCTCCCTGTCTCAGAATCGCCACAAAGCCCAGAGATTTTGAGGTTGGCTTAATGAGCAGCTCGGTCCTTATACCGATTCCTCTTCCTTTCATCCTCCCACCTTTACCCCAGTCTCCCAGTGACTCAGTCCTGCTGGGAAAGAGAGATGGCCACCCCGTCCTCTGCCCTGCTGCTAACGTTGAGTTCCTCTCCTGCAGGTCTCCACACACTGGCTGCTCTCGGAGCTGAGCTGGAAGGAGGTTCCCAGGATGTAAGCCACACGAGATGGTGAGTGACGTGTCTGTCGGTGGTCACAGGTTGGGTCTCAAGGGAGAGGAGAGGGATGGGAGGAAGGGACAGGCAGCTGGCCGCTGGCAGCCCTGACAGTTCCCGCCCACGTGCACTGGGAGCAGCACTGTGCTGGGGATCCCGGGGCCAGTCCCTTGGAACTTGCTAGGTTCCTGCCAGTCCTTCCCCAGGAGCGAACTGAGCCTGCAGGTGTCTGAGCTGTCCTTTCTCTGGTCTGATGACAGCAGCTCAGACTCACCATCCAGAAGGCTGTGTGCTTGGAATTGTATTCAGAGAAGCTTTAGCCAAGGCTCAGAACAGGGAGGGAGATAGCTGGCTGGCTGGTGTGCAATGGAGCCCTGAGGGGCCGGGACTCAGGCAGGAGGAAGGCTGCTGAATGACACACCCCCTCTCTGTGCTGCCTCTCTGTGGCAGGTTCTGCTGCAGAAGCCACTGGATGAGATGACCCTTGAGTCTCTCCAGTGACCTCACACCTGTTGGCCAGCTGCACCTGAGCTAACACCTTATGTCCATGATGGGTGGGCAACTTGCAAAGCATGATGGGAGTTTTGCTGAGGCTCAGGGTGCTCCCTCCCATTCCGGAGCCACAGAGTTACCAGCCAGCTGCACCACTGAGAATTGGGCCTAAGATCCAGGCCACACAGACCAGAAGGAAAGGCCTGGGAAGGTGTGACAAGACCACCCACCACCCACTCCCCAGGAGGCAAAGCCGGGAGACCCAGACGGGCGGGCCACAAGCATGACGTCACTGAGAGTGTGGCGGCCCTCTGGCAGGGGCAGGAACTTGTGCCCAAAACCTGGCCCACTGGGCGTGAGAAAAAAATTGTACTCTGGATCCAAATGGGACACCCATGGCACAGGGGAGGGTGTGAATAATGAGACGTGCCTGTCCTTTGTGCTGTGTGTCTGGGTCTCCTGGTCAGCTGCAGCAATACTTCCCAAAGGCCCCTGAGGGCAGGGCGCTGTGGGAGGCCAGAGATGGTGTTCTTCTCTCAGAAGCTGGCAGCCTGGATGAGAATCGGGTTTGACAGTTGCTGCGCATGGGCTGTGTGTGCAGCTGAACCCTGAAGGGTATCGGGGAAGGGGCGGGGAAGAGGAGGAGGAGGAAGGCTCAACAGGGAATCTGAGTCTCTTCTTGGCTGGTCCTTGCAAGTCTTCAGGCAGGAGTTGAGCTTGGAGGACAGAGCTGTGTCCTTGCACTCACTGGACCCCAAGTAGGTGCTCAGTAAATCATGGTGATAAAGTATCCAAGAGGCAGTTCCGGGAAGCAGTGTCAGTGCTTAGTGGCAGTGACCCTGGATTCAAGTCCTGGCTGTTCCACTGGCTGTGGGGCCTCAGGCAAGTTGCCAGCTTCTCTGTGCGTTGCTTTTCTCATCTGTATAATGGGGATGGGGTAGTAACCATCTCCCAGAGTGGTTGTGAGGATTCAAGAAGGTCATTCATATAAAGCTGCTTGGCCCCGTCTCCTACCTGGTGAGCACTCAGTGGCTGTTAGCCCTTCTTCTAGTTGTGGGTGAGACTCAGGGTTGGGTCTGAGATGAAGCAAGGGGCCCACTCTGAGCCCATTCTCTACAGCAGAGACACTGTGGCCGGGGACACCATTTCTCCTGCAGTCTCCCTCTGATGGTCCCTCCTGGTTCTGATACTGGTCCAAAGCCAGAGGCAGCTCTGCCATCTATTGCTAGCTGCGCGACTTCCCTAATGTCCCCTTCCCCCAGTGAACGAGGACACCATATGCCAACATCCTTCCCTCTCAGAAGAGGTCTTGAAAACTGGAAGACACTAGCACACAAAAACAGGCTCCATCGCCACACACGGAAACCGTGGAAGACTTGAGTTTGAGCAGTATGGTCTCGGTCCCCACTCCACATCAGCCCCCGCCCCTTCCCCAGGGAGGTCTGGCTGTCCCCAAGGCTAGAAGATGAACAGCTTGTCACTGGCTTCCCAGAACAATGCTTCCCTTGGCAGAAGGCAGCAGCAGCCACCACCCCAGGATTTTTACTGTATTTCAGATAAATTATATCTGCGTGGAACACTCTCAAGGTCACACTTCTTACTTTAGTACAAGGCCTAGGGCTATAGAATTAGCTTGCTCAGGGGCCTCCCTTGTGGCTCCTCTGCCCCATCTCACCGTGACCCTAGCTGAGCATAAGATTGTGGTGCTGGCCAAATTGTTCATGACATAAGCCCAGCCCCACGCCCAGGAGTCTAAAAACACACCAGGTTCTTTTTCCTGGTATCTGCCAAGCAGCTACCACCTCTCTCTGCAGGCAGGGATGAAAGGGTCGAAAGGCCCCGGCTGCCAGGGAACTGTGCTTAGGCACCCCTGCTGCAGAGATGCTGCCACAGATTAGCGATGTCTGCCAAGGAGGCTAGAAAAAGGACCGTGACCCAGATGCCACTCTTTGCCATCCTTAGGCAAAGCGATGTCTAAGGTCATCTTCCTGCTTCCAGTCTTCATGGTTTTAAGGCCATCAGCCTTTTTGTTCCTGATGATTAGAGAGGCTAGGCCCGGCGAACCTCGCTCACCTGGACCACTTCAGGACCAACCCAAGTGAGCAAGAAGTCTTCCTCCCAGGGCCTCCCCACGTGGGGCGCTTGGCCGCCTCTCCTACAGGAACTCATCTTGGTCCCCGTGAGTGGACTGATACAGAGAGAGGGCCCCGAGGTCTGTGCTGAGCAGGTGTGACCCCAGCTGAGCATACTTGACCTGTACCTCCAGGCCACTGACTCTGGCCTGAATAGCACTGATGCTCTCACAAAAGCAGGGAGTTTATTGAAGTGGAAAATCATTCAGTGGGCAGCTTGGCCTCCATCTGAAATGGCCAGGGAAATTGAATTAGACTCCGCTGCGCTTGCTATGGAGAAGCTGTTTTTTCCAGAGTTCACACGTGTGTGGTGCTGCAGGGTAGTTCCAGAGCGAGTTTTCCTTGAGTTTCCTGATCTATAAAATGGGGAAATAACATCTCGTAGAGTGGTTTGGAAGAGTAAATGAGATAAGAGGTGAGCTTTGCTCTTTGAATAGGGTCCAGAAAATTGGTACAGTTTGATTTAAAAAAGAAAAAAGCAACATAGTTTTCAAATGACTCCTGTTAGTCTTTCAAGGGCTTTTCCTTTTCGTTCCTGATGATTCTTCAGTGGAAAATGTAGATTTAAATCCCACACTTGAGGCTCTGCTCTGGTCTTCTGGGAGGAGTGGCTCCCAGGGTCCTGATATGAAAGCAGCCAAAAGTGTCTGTAGCACAGGGAGTCCCCCAGCACAGCGTTTCTCTAGCAGGGACTGGGCTGCACAGCACCTGGACCATGTCCTCATTGTCCCTTCTGTGCAGTCGTGTCAGCAATCGAATCCACTCTCTCCGCAGGGAAAAGCGGGACAGGAAAGGTGAGCTCGTGCCACACTGATGCCAACAGATTCGAGTGTGCACACACCCAGAGGATGGGATCTCCTTGTTAAAAATGGGTTAGACTTTGGAAATGGAGCTCCACTCTCAGTCTAAGTCTTTGAGAATCTGCAGGAGAAAGAACAAGAGGGCTCAGGGGGAGGAAAGGAAGAAAAGGGGAAAAAGAAAGAAAGTCTGCATGAAGCGAGGCTGGAGAAGCTGTGCCCTGGTCACAGGACCTGGTGTGGCTGGCTGCAGAGGGCTTGCAAGCACAACTGAGCTCATTAGGACCCCTGGGTTTTGGCTGAGGGCTGGGATTCTAAGGTGGGTGACAGACAGGTGCGTACCTTATCCCAGCCACCTGGAGCATCTGGCCCAGGGCCCTCTGGCTCACCAGGCTGGACACCCTCACTCTTTGGTCTTCTCTTCTGGACCCAGAGCAGAACTGCTCTGCAGCTTGGGCCCTGTCCCCACCTGGAGAGCCACCTGCCCCCATGGGGCCCCACCCCAGCAGTCATCCTACAGCTCCGCGGGCTGCAGAGAGGAGACTGTCCCCACCCTGCTCTTCCCTTCTCCCCACTCAAGCTCCACTTCCTAGCATGGTGGCCTTGAGGGTCTCTATCTTCATCCTTGAACATCCTTGAACAGTCTCGGACTCTTCCCTCCTGAGATGGAGCTGAGGGAGGCTATGGGGCACAGAGGAGGCCTTGAGGCCAGAGTGCATGGCCAGCGTGGGCTCACCGAGGAGCTGTCACCAAGAGGCCAGGGCAGACCAAGGGGTCATAAGAAAACTCAGTGCAAGTCCAGTAGCTTCCTCTGAGGCCCTTGTCCCCTCTTCTTGGCTCTTACAGTCTCTACCACCCAACACGAAGCAATAAAGCAGAGTCCTTAAGATCATGCTGTAGGGATCAGACTTGGAATCTCTTCTCCCCCTTTGCTAGTTCTGTGATTTCAGACAAGTTATTTAACTTCTATGGGCCTCGGTCTCCTCATCCATAAAGTGGGCCTCCTCGTAGGGTAGTCAGGGTGACTATGTTGAAGACTCATAAAAGCTTATGAGTTTCTGGAATGTGCCTAGGACAGTGCCTAGCACAGAGTAAAAGTGGTAACAAAACCACTCAGTAAATGCAGAAGTCGGTGTGTGTGCCACGGTCACTTGACTGGCTTCAAAAAGATGGCAAGTTGCCTACTACAGAAATGAAGTGTTTCCTTCTGCCCACGGGTTCAGAGACCCTGGAGGAGGGAGGATTCCTGCAGACAGCGGAGACAGGAAGCTCAGCAAAGGCACAGAGGCAGATGAGCATGGGCATTTGGGGAGTGTCAGGAAGCCTGGGTTGCTGGGGCAGGAGAGCCTCGTGGGAGCACGTGGTGGCTGAGGTGGGCGAGGAGGATCAGTGCAACCCAGAGGTCCTCAGATGCCATGAGAGGGGCCAGACTGGCTGCAGGAAGCAAGAGGTGATTTTCAGAGGTGTGATGCCTTGGGCTCAGACAGGTGGGAGGGTCAGAGGCAGAGGCTGGGCCGCAGCCGGTCTGATGGAGAGAGGAAGTAACCAGCTGGACCCCGGTGGCCACAGCAGGGATGGAAGGGTGGGGGGCTTGCTCCAGAAACAATTCTGAGCCACACCTGGCTGGACTTGGGGAGGGAAGGAGGGACTGAGAGCAAGTCCCAGGCTCGGTTTGGGAACCATAAGAGAAAATGACCCTGGGGTTCACCAAGTAGTGGCCAGACAGAAAATGTGGTGGATGGAGAGATGGCCTGGGAGTGTGGCCTTCCACGTGCCCGTGGAATGTACGTGGAGCAGAGGGCCGCATAGACCAGCTGCTTCCGTGGTCTCAGGAGCCCTCGGATGGAATCCAGTTCTGGCTCAGCTACCTGGCCAGCTGCATGGACCAGGAGGGGTCATTTAACTTCTCTGAGCCTCAGATCTTCCTCTGTATAGTGAAAATTCAGTGGTTATTATCATCACCAACCTGGGAGGGCTTCTAGGATCAGTACATGTAAAACGATAGGAGCTGTGTCTGGCTAGGCGGGGGCTGCAGCTTGGTGGGGAGCACTGGCCCAGCAGAGGCAAGGCCTGGTCCCCCCAACCCATTTAACATAAAAATGTTAAAAACTACATCTGGACCCAGTAAATACTCTCATTTGAGAGCCTGTTGCCCACCATGAGCATTGCTGTTAAGTTTGGATTAGTGTCTGTGACATCATCCTAGTGGGAACGTCCTGCATAGCCCTGGAACTCAGAAACCAGCTCAGGGAGGGAGGGATGTTTTGGGAGTCACCAGCACACAGGCCATTGACGGCCAACCTGGTGGCTGTGCTCCTGCTGGGGTAGGGAGAGGAGGAAGAAATGCGATCGCCTGGGACTTCTTCAAATATGTCACCCTCCCTAACTGTGTCCCCCTCCCCCTGCCCTAGCCTCCCAGCCTACTGCCCTAGGAGAAATCAGTGTGGCCTCGCATCACCAGTTTCAGGGTAGACAGCAGGCCCATGGAGAAGGCAGGGAGCCGAGGGTGGGCTCTCCCAGGGACAGCTCAGGCCAGGAGACAGCCGGGCTGGGGACAGAGCCCTGGAGTGGGCATCAGCACTTTGGGGGCAGGACCAGAAGCAGCAGTTCCATCAGGAAACGGAGCTACAGCATCCCACCTGCCTCTGGTGTGACGTTCACCCACCCTGACTGACTACAGGTAAGGCTCCGTGGCAGGCACTGGGTCAGGTGCAGGTTCAAGGGCATGTGAGGTGGTCTTGGCTCCTGCCCCCAGTCCTACGAGTGGACCCAGTGTATCTAAGCTACAGGAGAAAGGAAGAGAAAAGTGAGAAATGGCATCTCACCCATCCCTTGTGTCTGTCTCAAGCTTTGTCCTGGTCACCCTGCCCTAAACCCTGTTCCGTGTGTTTTGGAGCCCAAAGTTTTTGATCAAGAAAATGATAATACCTGGAATTGTTAGATAACAATGCTTAGTGGATTTGTGATTATGGTGGACTCTGGGTTATAAGATAGAAATCCAATTCAAGTTGACCCGAGTGTAAAACAGAAAGGTGGTCCATGTAACTGGAAAGTCTGAGCTGGCACCCCACTGGGCCCAGACAATGACAATAGGAGTCCTCTCTGCAGCCCCCGGTTCAGCCTCTGTGTGGGCCATTCAGGCAGGTTTCCCACACTGACACTGTGACGGAGTGGCCACCAACAGCTATTCCCATGGAAAGAGGATTTCGCTTCCCTAATGGTCCTCGCATGCCCTGGGATTGAAAGACCCAGGCCACATGTCCCCCTGTGAGCCATCTGCAGTGGTGGACCTTGCTCACTGGCCAGGACTGGTCACATATGCCCACCAGGCATTGCCAGACCACAAGGACTGAGATCGGTGGGTGGGAACATTGGGGAAAGGGGGGCTACCAAAACCAGCATGCAGTGTGAGAGTCTGCAGGGCATTCAGCGCCCAAGATAATGGACTGGTTATTGTGGCTGTAATTTTCAGAAGGGACCCAGTGGGAAGCATTGAACTTGGGGTAGGCCTCTGCGTCTAGACTACATGTGAAACAAATCCAGTGGCCTATATTTTTGCAGAAGTGATGTCCCACCTGTGGGTGCTCCTCTGTAGCATGCTAAAGTGTCACGATGTACTGATGTGTCTCCCCCCAGAACCAGGGAGTAGCCCTTCAACTTACTTTTAGTGGAAAAAAAGGCACTGTCTACAACTCTTTTACTTTGCTTTCCTTTTTCTTCTGTTTTATCATATCATTATTACAGCCAGCCTACTGGGTCTGGCTTTGTATGGCTGGTGAGTGAAGAATGGTTTTGTATTTATAAAAGCTTTGTAAAAACAAAACAAGATTACAAGAGAGATGGTGTGTTAGTCCATTGCATGTTGCTATAACAAAACACCTGAGGCTAGATAGTAAGTAAAAAAGAGAGTTTATGAAGCTCACAATTTTAGAGGTTGAAAGTCCAAGATCAGGTGGCCACAGTGGTTTGGCCTCCAGTGAGGGCCTGTGGGCACATGGCATCACAGTGGCAGGGGCACATCTACAAGAGACACACAGTGAGACAGGAAGGCAGAGAGACACAGAGTCAGGAATTTGCTCCTGTTATGACAACTTGCTCACACTGGGCCTCTGAGGGGACTATGTTAATGTCCTCCTAGGGCAATGCCACTGTGACCTAAGCCCCTTCCACTAGGTCCTTCCTCTTAAAGTTCTACCACCTCTACAGGGCTCCAGTGGGGACCAGGCTTCCAGCACGGGACCCGTTGGGGGACATACTCATGCCATATCCAAACCTCAGCAGGTCACATGTGACCTCCCTCTGGCCCTTCAGAGAACACAGAGCTGACTTCAGAAGGCACCTGGGCTGTGGCGTCCCCTGGACCTGGTCTGGACACTTCCCTGGAAGACCAGGGCCCCATGGGGCCTTTAGCTACCAATGCCACGGGACCTTCCCTGCATGGTGACATTAGTGACATTGGTAGCAACAGCAGCAGGCCCTGTGCAGGCACCAGCAGAGGTAGGAATGGGGTGGCACTTGATCAAGTACCGTCTCCTGTGATCTTCCAGTCCCCAGAGGCAAGGACACACAGCCCTGGGCTGCGTTCTGTGTGTGGAGACCAAGGCGTGGGGGAGCGAGTCACCGGCCCCAGAATGTGGCAGAGCCAGATGGGGCCCAGGCAGTCGGGCTGCAGACTTTCCTGCTTTGCTTCCCTGCCATTGCCTTTCGCTCTCCTTTAGAGCAAGAGAAATCTTTGCCTCCCCCTTTAATTCCCTAGCCCCCACCCCCCGCCAATTTTTTGGCAAAACTCCTTTCTACTATAAAAGGGCAACTGAAAACCAGAACTGTCAGAAATGGCTCCAACGAGCCATGCATGGGGCTCACACCTGTAACCCCAGCAACTCAGGAGGCGGAGGCAGGATGATCACTAGTTGGAGGCCAGCCTCAGCCATTCATTGAGGCCTTTGGCAACTTAGTGAGATCCTGTCTCAAAATATAACGGGCCCGGGGAGGTGGCTGAGTGGTGATGCGCTCCCGGGTTTAATCCCTAGTACCAAGAAAAGGAAGAAAGAGCTCAGGCACAAACATCAAAAATGTTGGTTTTGACAATCATTTATTTGTCCATCCGTCAGTCCACCCGTCCATTTGTCCAGCAGACACAACACAGCTCCAAGGACCTCCTGAGAGCCCGCGTCTTTGCCATTGCCATCTACAATGCCCCAGCCACCACATCCTCCAGATTCATTGTCACCGGGAGGCTCAGAGGGACGCTCACTACAGAGTACCAAGCACTTGATTAATATGCTGGGATTCGGGCCGCACCAGACTTCTTCAGCCCCCTCCCGGTTACCATGACGACATTATTTTAACAAACAGCTTCTTAATATTTAATGAAAATTATGCTTCTGACAAGCGAGCAGAAGAACAACTGCACTACAAAGGGCTGAAAAGGGTCCACGAGGATATTTTTGCACAAAGCCATCAGTGTCCCCGATCCCCGTGTGCCGGTGGCTGCCAGAACCTGCCAGCTCTCTGGGGCACGGAGCTCTGCGATGCCAGGCCTGGGTGATGCACAGCAATTGAAGGTTGTCACTTTTTTAACGCAGAATGTCACAACGGCTCCGCAAGGAAGGGGTAGCGTGATAGCGTTATTAAACACTCCTGTGTACACCAATCTGCTCCGTTCACCCCCCCCCTCCACGCTCGCCTCAGGCTGCTAAGAGCCTCGTTGGCTTCCTGTGTCCTGATTGGAGCTGGAGCGTTAGGCAGCCCAGAGCTGAGGCCAGAGTGAGAAGCGGCCGGGCCTCTTCCTCACGGCACCATCTGTCCATCGGATTCAGTAGCAGGCAGGTGCAGGGATCAGGGGATCCAGCCCTCTGCCCTCGAGGGGGTGCATGCCAAGACAGAAAAGAGCACAAGGGCACAGACCACCCTCTGGCAACCTCCGTCACCACGTGGGTCTATGGGCCAGGCACTGTGCTGAGCCCTTGAAGGCAAGCATTCATTGCACACTCCAGTGAGATCAACCAATGAGGAAGACGGGTGAATAACTATAATAAAGTGTAAGGAAGACAATAAGGGTGGTCTCTTAGCTGTGTGGCCTTGGATAAGTTATTCTACCTCTCTGTGCCTCAATTTTCTCATCTACAAATCGGGGATAATAACACTATCTACATTAACAGTTGCCGTGAGGTTTGAAATGAAATAAAAGAATACCTAAAATACTTCAAACAATAGAGACATGGTGCGGATTAAATGCCAGCTAGCACTTCAGATTCCCAGGGTGCCACACACGATTGCAAGCAGCTGATGCCTAGTGAGTGCTTACT
This sequence comes from Ictidomys tridecemlineatus, assembly GCF_052094955.1. NCBI lineage: Eukaryota > Metazoa > Chordata > Mammalia > Rodentia > Sciuridae > Ictidomys > Ictidomys tridecemlineatus. The sequence continues at coordinate 16,997,981 of NC_135483.1, read as the reverse complement.
ACAGCCAGGTGCCGAGCCGCGAGTTGTACACTTTCACTGAACCTGCCCAGGCAACCCTGGGAGGTGACCACTGTCGGCGTCATTATCCTCACCTTGCATGTTCCTCAGAGGATCCTGAGGCCAGAAAATCCTGAGGCCAGTAGGAGGTCATCTGAGTTCAGTTGGTCTGGATTTGCCACCTCGTCCCAGTGATGAGGGCATTGTCACAGAAGCACAGGAGGGACACCATGGAAACACAGGGCCTCATGTGCCCAGGGCGAGGAGAAGCCCTGGGCAGGGGAGGCTTGGGCTGCATTGAGGACATGCAGTCTGGCTTAGCACTGGTGGGGACCCGTCTTGAACATATATGACCCATTTACTTAAAATATGCATTGGATTTTTATTAAAATAAATGGACAGGAAGAGGAAGAGCAAGATAGAAGGGAGGCTTTGCATTTTCTATTTGCTTCAGTCAGAATTTCATTGAGTAGAGCCATCAGAAGCTATCTGTAGGGCCGTGTATATTGGTGGAAAATAATGTTTCCTGCCAGGACCTTCAGGAGCAAAGAAAGAGGCAGAGAAAGGTGAATTTGAATCATGTAGCGAAATACAATCAAAGTCATACGGTGTTATAATTTTTAAAAAACATATCTGTGTATCAGCTATTTATTGAGGCGATAGTGCTGTGTAACAAAGAACCCCAGGCCTGAGTGGAGGACCACAAGCAACTTCTGCTTAGCTCACAGATCTCCAGGCTCAGAGTGGAGACGGCTCACACATCTCCAGTCTGCTAGGGACTCTGCAGGTCCTGAGTGGGCTCACTCACATCTCTGGGCATTAGCTGACCTAAGACAACCCCTGGTGGGGTGGCAGGAGATGGGGGCTCCATGTCACTCACCCCATAGGCCCACCCAGGCACAAGCTCACGGTGGTGACAGAGGAACAAGGGTATAAACGAAAATCTGCCAGTCTTTCTCAAGTCTTGGCTGGCATCACATCACCGCCATCCAACATGCCAAGGCAAACCACGTGGCCAGAGTCACCGTGGGAGGCCCCTAGGAGGTGGTGTGTCCCAGAGCATGACCACAGGGAAGGGAAAGGTACCAAGAGTGCTCCTGTAGGCAGCAGCCTGATTCCCAAAATCCTCCAGATGAAACCTTATGGGAGGAGTCCTCCAGGATGAACTGGGGACGTCCTCATAATTTCTCCTGCTCCAAGAGCCACAGAGTGAACCTGACCTCAGAGGAGACCTCGGCACAGGACCTTGAGTCAGCATCTGCCTCTGCCGCTTTGCACCTGATCCCGGGTGTCTATGGCGACAAGTGGAACCCCCCCAAGAGGAGGAGGGCCTGGCGGACTCTCCAGAGCACCAGGGGCAGCTGCATCACCTGTCCTACAAGGCTGTCCTGCAGAGCAGGAGCACAGCCTGGGAACCCAAGGGAGCCACGTGCCCCCCTGCAGGCTCCGGTACCCAAGGTTTGCCCTAAAGGCCGTCTGCCCCGGGGTGTAGGTCCGATGAAATAAAGGCCTGTCTAACGATGTTTTCCTGCACCGTTTCCTTTTTCACAATAGCCCAACACCTTGAGTCTCTCTCAGACTCGATTCTTTCCACAACAATCGGGACTGGTATTTTTCCCATTCCACAGAGGAAGAAACTGAGGCCCAGAGAACTTAATTGATTTCCTCGGAGTGGCAGAGCTGGTGTCCCTATCAGCCCTGGGTCTCCCTCCACCACCAAACCCCAGCTCCACCTTCAGGCTGCTTCCTGCGCATTCGCACAAGTATGTTCAAACGCTGGTTCTGCCTCTCACAGATAGGTGACGTTGCTATGTCATCTGCCTCCTCTGAGTCATAAAAGGGAAAGAATCTCACGGATCACTCTGTGAGGGTTATTAGGAGAAGTAAATGAAATGTTTTCTAGTGCTGCCCAGGACTTGGGAACGTGTCTAGCGCCATCTCATTTAATCTTGTCTCAAAACAGCCCTGAGAGGCACCATTGCCGTTCAATTTTTAGAGGTAGGAGCTTGAAGCGACTTCCTGAGTGACAGTCCACAGAGGGGCTGGGACTTGGACACTGTCTGATCCAGAGCCTGTGCCTTTACCACCCGTTTCTGCTCACCCAATAAAGGTTCAGCCAGGCCACCAGAAATACCAGCTGCTGCTATGGCTTTAGAACCTTGAGATCAAGATGCTCCTAAGGCCCCAGACTGACCCACTGACCTGCAGACCCATGCCGAGCCCAGCCCCAGGCCTAGGACCACCCCACCCACCTGCACAGAATCCCAGGCCAAAGTTAGTCCACGGACCACCCAGCCAACTGGCAGACCCACACTGGACCCCAGAACCAGCCAGCAGACCTACCCCAGATCCCAGCCCCAGGCGTAGGACCACCCCTCCAACCAGCAGATCCACACCAGGATCCGGGCCTACCCACCCTCCATCTTGGGACATTGCAGCCATCACCATAGCCCTCCCCACACAGTAACCTCCACCTTGGGACCACAGACAGGCAGGGAGGTAGCTGCATCTCCAAACAGGCAGCCCACCCTTTCAGCTCCATCTCTGAAAGTGGTTGCATCCATCTTGCGACACCCTCACTGCTATCCTGAGTTATCTCTGCTATTGCCACCACCACCATTAGCTGCAGTAGCATTTACCATGGAACACCAGCAGGGTCTAGAAGCCCAACACCAAGGTGAGGTACAGGTTATCTGCAGGGACACATAAGATTATGGAGTAGAAACTGTAATACCTCAGACCCACACTGCAAGAAAGGAAGATACACACACAGCATCAAAAAACAAGGGAGGAAAGCGCCCCAAACAAATCAAGATATTACAATAATAAAATCCATGAACAGTACAGTTGATGAAATGTCAGAGAAGGAGTTCAGAATGTACTTAATTAAAATGATCTACAAATTAAATAATGACCTAAGTGAGCAAATACAGGCAAAAATTGATCACTCCAACAAAGAGATAAGGGAGCAAATACAGATCTCAAAAGACTACTTCAAGAAAGACATAGAGATTCTGAAAAAAAAAATCAGAAATCTTTGAAATGAAGAAAACAATAAATTAAATTTTAAAAACTCAACAGAAAGCATCACTCACAGACTAGATCACTTGGAAGACAGAAGATCGGATAAGGAAGACAAAATATACAGTCTTGAAAATAAAGTTCACCACACAATGAAGACGGTAAGAAACCATGAACAGAACATCCAAGAATTATGGGATAACATCAAAAGACCAAATCTAAGATTTATTGGGATAGAGGAAGGCACAGAGATTCAAACCAAAGGAATGCACAGTCTCCTCAATGAAATAATATCAGAAAATCTCCCAAACATGAAGAATAAACTGGAAAATCAAATACAAGAAGTTTATAGGACATCAAATGTACAAAAATAACAACAGATCTACACCAAGACACATTATAGTGAAAATGCCTAGCATACAGAATAAGGATAGAATTTTTAAAGCCACAAGAGAAAGGAATCCGATTACCTATAGGGAGAAAACCAATCAGGATCTCTGCAGATTTTTCAACCCAGACTCAGAAAGCTAGAAGATCCTAGAATAACATATACCAAGTTCTGAAAGAAAATGGACGCCAACCAAGAATCTTATATCCAGCAAAGTTAAGCTTTATATTTGATGATGAAATAAAAACCTTCCATGATAAACAAAAGAATTTATAACTAGAAAGTCTGTACTACAGAACATCCTCGGCAAAGTATTCCATGACGAGGAAATGAAAAAAAAAAAAACAATGAAAATCAGCAAAAGGAGGTATTACACTAAAGGAAAAACCAATGAAAAGAGAAACCAAGTCAAGTTAAATACCAAAAATAAACAAAAATGACCAGGAATACAAATCATGTGTCAATAATGACCCTGAATGTTAATGGCCTAAACTCACCAATCAAAAGACATAGATTAGGGCTGGGGCTGGAGCACTTGCCTAGCACGGGGTTCAATCCTCAGCACCACGTGAAAATAAATAAAGGCATTGTATCCATATACAACTATAAAAAAGACATAGACTGGCAGATTGGATTTTTAAAAAAAAAGAACCAACAATATGCTGCCTTCAAGAGACTCATCTCACAGGAAAAGACATCCACCTACTGAAGCTCAAAGGCTGGGAAACAACATGCCACTCACACGGACTGTGGAAACAGGCAGGGGTTTCCATCCTCATAATCAGAATGGATAAAGAAGGACATTTCGTACTGCTTACATCAACAAGACACAACAATTATAAACATATATGCCCCAAACAATGGAGCATCTACATTCATCAAACAAAGTCTTCTCAAGTTCAAGAATCAGATAGACCACACCACAATCATTCTGGGTGACTTTAACACACCTCTTTCACCACTGAATAGATCTTCCAAACAAAAGCTGAACAAAGAAACCATAGAACTCAATAATACAATAAATAACTCAGACTTATCAGACATATAAAATATTTCATCCACCAATGAGTGAATACACTTTCTTCTCAGCAGCACATAGATCCTTCTCTAAAATAGACCATATATTATGCCACAAAGCAATCCTCTTAGCAAATACAAAAAAGTAGAGATGCTGCTTGCATTCTATCAGATCATAATAGAATGAAATTAGAATTCAATGATAAAATAAAAAATAGAAGCTACTCCAACAAATAACTGGAGACTAAATAATAAGCTGTTGAATGAAAAATGGGTTGCAGAAGACATCAAGGAGGGGATTTAAAAATTCTTAAAGGTGAATGAGAACACAGATACAACATATCGAAATCTCTAGGACACTGCAAAGGCAGTACTAAGAGGAAAGTTCATTGCTTGGAGTTCATTCCTTAAAAGAAGAAAAAGTCAACAAAAAAATTACCTAACATTATATCTCAAAGCTCTAGTAAAAGAAGAATAAGCAATACCCAAAATTGTAGAAGACAGGAAATAATTAGCATCAGAGCTGAAATCAATGAAATTGAAACAAAAGAAACAATTCAAAAAAATAACAAAACAAAAAGTTGGTTCTTTGAAAAAATAAGTATAATTGATAAACGCATAGCCACACTAATGACGAGAAGGGGAGAGAAAATTCAAATTACTAACATCCATAATGAAAAAGGAAATATCATGACAGACACTACAGAAATACAGAAGATAGAAATTATTTTGAAAATTTGTACTCCAATAAAATAGAAACTATCAAAGGCATCAACAAATTTCTAGAGTCATATGATTTGCCCAAACTGAATCAGGATGATATACACAAATTAAACAGATCAATTTCAAGCAATGAAATAGAAGATACCGTCAGAATCCTACCAACCAAGAGAAGCCCAGGACCAGATGGAATCACAGCTGAGTTCTACAAGACTTTCAAAGAAGAACTAATACCAGTACTCCTCAAATTATTTCATGAAATAGAAAAAGAGGAAAAACTTCCAAACTCATTTTATAAGGCCAATATCACCTTGACTCCAAAAACAGACAAAGACACATCAAAGAAAGAAAACTTCAGACCAATATCTCTAATGAACATAGATGTAAAAATTCTCAATAAAATTTTGGCAAATTAAGTACAAAAACATATTAAAAAGATAGTGGGCCACCATCAAGTGGGGTTCATCCCAGGGATACAAGATTGCTTCAACATACAGAAATCAATAAATGTAATTCATCACATCAATAGACTTAAAGATAAGAATCATAGGATCATCTCAATAGATTCAGAAAAAGTATTCAACAAATTACAGCACCCCTTCATGTTCAAAACACTAGAAAAACTAGGGATAACAAAAATATATCTCAACATTGTAAAGCTACCTGTGCTAAGCCCCAGGCCAACATTATCCTAAATGGAGAAAAATTGAAACCATTCCCTCTAAAAACTGGAGCAAAACAAGGATGCTTTCTTTCCCCACTTCTACTTAACATAGTTGTTGAAACTCTAGCCAGTGCAATTAGATAGATGAAAGAAATTAAAGGGATATGGATTAGAAAAGAAGAACTCAAACTATCACTTTTTGCCAACGACATGATTCTATACCTAGAGCATCCAAAAAATTCCACCAGAAAATTTCCAGAACTAATAAATAAACTCAGCAAAATAGCAGGATATAAAATCAACAGCCATAAGTCAAATGCATTTCTGTACATCAGTGACAAATCCTCTGAAAGAGGAAGTAGGAAAACCACCCCATTTACAATAACTTCAGAAAAAAAAATAAAATACTTGGGAATGAACTTAACAAAAGAGATGAAAGACCTCTACAATGAAATCTAAAGAAAGAAATTAAAGAAGACCTTAGAAGATGGAAAGATCTCCCTTGTTCTTGGATAGGCAGAATTAATATTATCAAAATGACCATACTACCAAAAGCGCTATACAGATTTAATGCAAGCCCAATCAAAATCCCAATGACATTCCTTTAGAAATAGAAAAAGCAGTCATGAAATTCATTTGGAAAAATAAGAGACTCAGAATAGCCAAAGCAATCCTTATCAAGAAGAGTGAAGCAGGTGGTATCACAATATCAGAAATTAAATTATACTACAGAGCAATAGTAACAAAACAGCATGCTATTGGTACCAAGATAGACTTGCAGACCAATGGTACAGGATAGAGGACACAGAGACAAACCCACATAAATACAATTATCACATACTAGACAAAGGTGCCAAAAACATATATTGGAGAAAGATAGTGTCTTCAACAAATGGTGCAGGGAAAACTGGAAATCCGTATATAGCAAAATTAAATTAAGCCCCTCTCTCTACTATGCACAAAACTCAAAGTGGATCAAGGACCTAGAAATTAAACCAGAGACCCTATACCTAATTGAAGAAAAGTAGGCCCAAATTCCATCATGTCAACTTTCTTAGTAAGACTCCTATAGCGCAAGAAATAAAATTAAAAAAAATCAATAAATGGGATGAATTCAAACTAAAAAGCTTCTTCTCAACAAAAGAAACAATCAGTGAGGTGAATAGAGAGCCTTCAGAATGGGAGCAAATTTTTACCACATGCACATCAGATAGAGCACTAAACTCTAGGATGTATAAAGAGCTCAAAAATCTTAACACTGAAGAAACAAATTACCCAATCAATAAATGGGCCAGGGAACTAAACAGACACTTCTCAGAAGATGATATACTATCAATCAACAAATATATATTAAAAAAAATGTTCAACATCTCTAGCAATTAGAGAAATGCAAATCAAAACTACTCTAAGATTTCATCTCTCTCCAGTGAGAATGGCAGCTATTAAATACAGCTATTAAATAAATACAACAATAAGTGTTATCGAGGATGTGAGGGAAAAGGCACACTCATCTGTTGCTGATGGGGCTGCAAATTGGTTCGGCAAATATGGAAAGTAGTATGGAGATTCCTTGGAAGACTGGGAATCAGCATAAACCTGATGCAGCTAAGTGGATAAAGAAACTATGGTATATACACACAATGGAATATTCATCAGCATTAAAAGAGAATAAAATCGTGGCATTTGCAGGTAAATGGATGGAGTTGGAAAATATTATGTTAAGTAAAGTAAGCCAATCCCTAAAATCCAAAGGCCAAATGTTCTCTCTGATATGTGGATGGTGATCCTTAATAGGGATGGGGTGGGGAGCATGGGAGGAATGGAAGAAGTTTAGATAGGGCAAAGGGGACAGAGGGGCAGGGAGGGGGCATGGGGGTAGGAAAGATGGTGGAATGAGGTGGACATCATCACCCTAAGTACATGTATGAAGACAAGAATGGTGTGACTCTACTTTGTGAACGAGAAACATGAAAACTTATGCTCTATATGTGTACTATGAATTGAAATGCATTCTGCTGTCATGTATAACAAATTGGAATAAATAAGTAAGTCTTTAAAAAAAAGATGCCCCAAAGGGAGGATATTCCACCACAGAAGCCAGGGTTGAAACTGACTCAGCCTGACCAGCATTCAAACTGCTGCTGCTAGTCACCTGATCCTTCTGACAATGGGAAATCAAATTACAGAGCCCTGAGCTCTTGCCCCTGGCAATGAGAGAAAGGAGAAGGGAACCCATCAGAATCTGAGTGCAGAGAACCTAGTGGCTCAGAAAGCAGTGCCTTCTCTAAGTCCCCAGCTGGGCTCATACCAGTGATCTGCATGCTGGAGTTCCCTGGTGCAGACAGCATGGCGTGGGCAGGTTGTTCGCTGGGCCCCTGAGTGTTGCTAGAGGGTCCCTGCTGGAGCTATCAGCCCTCGCCTCCATCCCAACGCCTGGGATGAAGGTTTGTGAGCACCTGGACCTGGGGCCCCCTGACTCCAGGCAGAGGTTACAGTGGAGATGAGTGTCTACATTTTACAGATAAGAAGAGCTAGGCTGATGCAGCTGGGTGTGGGCTGCCAGTCCCTCCGGGAGGCAGGGACGGTAAACACAGACTCTAAAACTCTGTGTCTTTGCCTCCAGCCAGAATCTTGGGTCTGTCTGTGCATCTCACCATTTAGCACCTCTGTGACCGGGAGCCCATTGCTTGCTTCTCTGCGTGTACTTCTCCTCTGTAAATGGGGATGACGGTGTTTACCTCTTAGGGCTGCGATCATCCAGGTCATGAGGCTGGAACAGTACCTGGAACAAACAGGAAGCACTTACTAACTCCTTCTCCTTGACGTGACCCTGTGCCTATTGCTCACGCACACATAGAAAGGAAGTAGTCTGATGAATGTGGCTTGTGGCATGGGAGTGGACTCACCCAGGAGTCCTTTAGGATGGGCAACTTGCTGGAGGCCAGCTGTTGGGGGGGAGGCAGCGTGAGAACCAGCATCCAGCTTTCCCACCCCAAAAATCCATCCCCTTTCTGCTCTTCCAGTCTACCTGCTTCTCCTGAGAAGGGGCTTCTGTCCCATCTGAAGTCACACATTCTGCTGTTCCACAATTTTCACTATTAAGAAAGTACCACATTCATATGTGCATGGCAAGCCCAGCTCCCTCCAACTTTCAGCTAGCAAATGTAATGAAGCTGTGCACCAGATTTGCATGAACTGTGCAAGAATGATACAGTGTGCATCAAAGAACACTTAGTTTAATTTAACACTACATTTAATTAAGTCAATCTCCTTTCCTGCTCCCACCCCTAAAAAAATGGACTGTTTTCAGTACACTCCCTAACTGGAAGTTCTGATTTTAGTAGTTACTAATCAGATTCCAAATTGCTAGCTTGTTCTCGTAATCTGCCTCTGAGATTCCCACCTTCCGGTGTAATTAATCTCTCCTTTCTTTGGCCAGGTTGCAGACACAAGCTCTGCACTGTGGTTTATCATGTGGACTCATTGTTCCCTGAGAGGAGTGAGTGGAATCAGCAGGCGGCACCTGCTGCAGTCTTCACACCACACACACACACACACACACACACACACACACACACACAAGCATGCACGTGTACACACACACAGCCTGTGCGTGAATGAGCTTTGCACTTTTGCAACCGCTATAGCTATGGTCCTTTGGCACCACCTCCCCAAATTTAAATTTTTTGGAAGTTTTTCTTCCTTTCTTTAAAGAATAGTGATATACCCAGAAACAGATAATAGTGAAATACACATAACTGACTTTTGGGTCGCTAGAATTTCTCCTTCCCAATCAAGTGCACAGAGATAATGGCAAGGATCGCCACTTTCTGAGCCCCGCTTCTGCCACCCTGTGCAGACTCTGCCATCTCTCACCTGGCCGGAGGGGTCTCCCACAAGTGCTCTTGCTGTTTGCAGTCTTTCCTTCACTCCTGGGCCAACCTATCTCTTCAAAGTCCAGACCAAGTCACATCACTCCCAGGGACTGCGACCATCAGACATCTCTACGCTGGCACTGACTTCTAGACAGCTTGTCCTGACTTCCCAGTCCCCCTGAAGAGCTCAACTTCCCTTCCCCTCCCCCGGTTTCCTGATGTCCCTCCTCATCCACCTGCTTCAACTCTTTGGCTGCTTCCTGTTTTCCATTGTACCTCGCCTGGTTCCACCTTGCGGTTAGGCATTGTGGGTGCACTACCTGAGCCCAGGTTCCCTCTAGAGGTGGAGACAAAGCGTATAACACTTTATGGGCAGTGGGATAAGGATGGGGGTGAGTGCAGGAGAGGAAATATGCAATCTCAGGCAGGACCAAGAGCAAGACGTTCAGAAAGTAAAAGAGAGAAAGCACGTGCTCCAAATGCCTTGTTCTGCTGACTGGTCACTTCGCGAGAAGCTCACCAGTTGCTCTGGCACACAGAATGGCTCTGGAGTGGCAGTGTGTGGTACTGTTAGTTACACCATAATGCAGCATATGTGTTCCCCAAAACCACCACCCGGTGCAAAACCACACATTAAAAATCACAACCACAGGGAAATGCGCCTGAGGACATAATACTTTTGTTAAAAAAATGCTAACAGCAATAGCATAGTTTTACCTGATGTCTGTGATTTAGAAATGCACAAATAGTACAAGAATATGGCACTTTACCATAGAGAGTTAAACATGGCGAAGAGGGGGAAAGCCAGCCCCAGTTCCAACAGCAGGTGTGAATGGCAAGGCCTGTAACACGAGGTGAACCAAGGGAGCTGTCAGTCACCCGGAGTGTGTGCATGCCTGTGTTCTGTGAATTCCTGGACAGCTCCGTTCAGCTGAACAAAGCTTTCTGGGTTCCCCTGCTGTTCCTAACTGCTGAACTCAGGAATAAGCAAATGCAAAATTCACAGTATACTCAATGTGATCTGATACATCAATTGTGTTGGAACCAATTCTTGTTTTCAAGCATTCTAGCAGAACTGGCAGTTCTCAGGGAAGTCCCCCAGGACTAGAGAGAATGAGGAGTTTGTCCTCTTCCTTTTTCTGCCTTTCATTGGTCACAGGGGACTGCACCAGCACCATCTCTCCTTTGCATTCAGGGTGGGGTACCTGGTTCCTCTGGGCATCCCTGGAAAAATCAGAGCCCATGGGTCTAGCCAGGTGGCATCTGAGCAAAGAAAGTGCAGCAGGTCCTATATTGCAGGGGTCCCCTTGGCCATAGAAGCCTGGCCCTTGTGGAAAGGGAAGGAGTGACAAACCTGGTGGGATCAGAGACAAGGGGAGGAAACCCAGGGTGCAGGTGGGCAAGTGGACCTCGGGAGGCATCTGTGCCAGGGCCGCCCACCCCTGCTAAGCCATCTATGTCCACGCTGTGGTCTTTTAGAGGTCCACATCTAAAGACACCCCTGAAGAAGACAGAGACAAGGGCCACAGACAAATTTGTAGAAACACACAAAATTCATCTGCATGCTTTGGAATGGGAAGCCATTAAAGCCAGGGAGTGACAGGATCTGAATTACGGTTTTTAAGATCACTCTGGAGCAATGTTTTTTTTAAAAAAGGAACCGGGCAAGTTGGCTCATGCCTGTAATCCCAGCAACTTGGGAGACTGAGGCAGGAAGATCACAAGTTTGAGGCCAGCATGGCCAACTCAGCAAGACCCCGTGTCAAAAATAAAAACTTTTTTTTAAAAAAGGACGGAGGATGTAGCTCAGTGGCAGAGCACCTCTGAGTTAAACATCAGTTCTGGGGGCGGAGTTGGGGGTGTGTGTAATTGTTAGAGACTTTATGTCCAAAGAGGAGACCAGGCAAAAGACAATGGGAGCCTGAACCAGGGTCAGAAAAGTGGCCATAAAGCAGTTGTTGGATCCGGGGTATATTTTGGAGGAGGAGCCAACAGGAGCTGCCGAGGGAAAGACCGGGATGAGTGGAAGGGCAGGTGGTGGCCTATCATGGCCCCGCTCCTGGGACTTTTCTGGCTCATGGGGAAGTCCCTGGACTGCAATCAGGACACAGGCTAGACTCCTGTAAGCAGGATGATCTTTGGTGACAACTTAAACTCATGACTTTGGAATTTGTCTTCTCTGGAAGAATCAGCCAGAGGCTAGTGACAGCTAGTGTGTAGTGACAGCGTGTGGCTGTGATCAAAGCAAACACACCCGGCAAGAGCGAAGTTCAGGAGGACATGGGGAGAACCGAGCCCCCTCCTTGCTGTCCTGTGGCGCTGAGGCCCTCTCCTAGGGGGTGGGGGCTTTGGTTGGAGGATCTGGGTGGCATCAGAAGGTCTCATAGCGGCACTGACAATATCAAAGCTTTTAAACAGCGCTTCTCAGAAGTGGGAGGGGGAGGAGCAGTTTTGTTCCCCCCTACTCCAGGACTATCCTTAGTGTCTGGAGACTGGGTGCTTGTTCCGTTTCCAAGCAGGGATGCTGTTCGCATCATCTAAACATCCTACTGGCCACCACAGCCCCCCTCAGCTAGAATTATCCAGCCCAAAATGTCAACTCAGCCAAGCTTAAGAAACCCTGATTTTAAATAGCAGCATTAGACAAACAATTAGTTGTTTTGCAGGACTGTTGTGAAATTCCATGATCTGGAGCCTTGGCTGAGTGGCCTGGGCCACTGCTGGGTCTATACCTGAGACAGGCATGTCTTGCTCGGTGCATTTGGGAGGCTTCTGTGACGCCCTGAGGACATATATATTAGAATCAGGTTTCTGAAAGGCTTTCAATTCAGGAAAAAAAAAAAAAAAGAAAAATACCATAAAAAGCAATATGTGCTAAATATTTGGAGCAACTAAGATGCCCTTCGATGAGGAAGTGGATAGAGAGCTCCATACAATGGGGTGTTATTTAACCATAAACAGAAATGGACTGTCGAGCCACACTGGACACAGAGGAACCTTAAATGCAGGTTATGCAATGAAAGACTCCAACCTAGAAAGGCTGCGGACTGAGGACCCCACCTCCCAACATGTGGGAGAGGCAAAACCAAGAGGTGAAAAAGAGATCAGGAGTTGAGATCAGATGAACAGGTAGAGACCAGGGAGTTGGGGCCGTGAACCTATTCTGGGTGACACTGTTACATGATACTGTTTGTCAAGACCCATAGAAGGCACAGCACAGAGCAGAACTCTGAATCAAAGAGGGACTCAGGCTGGCAGTGATGTACCAACGTGGCTCCTCAGTTACAAATGTGCTGCGGTACCAGGTGTTAATATCAGGAGAAACCCAAAGGAAGGTTGAAGAGTTACAGGTCGGCTCTCTAGTTTCTGCCATTTTTCTTTAAACCTAAAACTGTTCCAAAAAAAAATTAAAGTCTATTAATAATTTTTGAACAATATGATAGAATAGAATTCAGAAAATTATGATGATCATCCTAATTGCTCACTCTTGTTGACTACTTCCCAAAAGCAAATGTGTAAAGCAAAGTAGGCCCTGTCTGCATTGCAGGAGAGGCTATACCAGGAGGAAGAAGGAACCATGCCACCTAAAAATGTTCACACAGGTCCAAGCAGACTGATTTCAGAGTCTTGGATATGTGTGCCTCGGCCCCATCTCTCCTCTGGGTCCTGGCTGTCAATTAAGGGAGATACGGGACACAGGAGCCATGGGGGATTTAGAAAAGACAAACAGACACACAAAGGGAGAAAAAGCTGGGGCCAGGTGGGTGGCTGAGCCCTGGTGAGGCTTGACAGACTGCAGAGCTAGCTCAGCAAGTTTATTATATAGGCTTCATCCAAAGGTTATCTGTGGGAAAGTTTCAGCAAAGCAGGCAATCTAAAGGATTCAGGACTGACGAGACATTAGGGTCATCTTGTTTTGCTCAGAACTCACTACCCCTGGGAGAAGATGCTAACTCAAGGACTCAACTTACAGAGACAAGTGCCTTTGCATGTAGCTACCCTGGCCAGCGTTACCATAGCAACAGGGGCATCTTGACCTGCACTGTCACACAGGCAGCTCCCAGGGCAAACACAGCCACAAGAGACAGACCACAATTCAAATCACTGCTCTCCAATGTGTGATTCCCCCCACCGCCCTAGGAGGGAGGCCCTATTATTCTCTTCATTTTATAAGAGAAGAAAATGGAGAATAAGAGAGATTAAGTCACATTCCCAGGCCCACAGGGCATCAGAGACAGGATTTGAGCTATATCTAATTGACTGCTGGGCCTGTGGACCTGACCCTTTGCTCTGTGTGTGTGAGAATAAGCATGAGTGTGTGGTTGAAGATGGGAAAGTATGAGTGTGTGGAGTGTGAGATGAGCCCACTAGGCCTCATTCCAGGAATGAGCGTGTGAGTGCGACAGAGGGAGCATGATGGGTGGTGACTGGGGAGTGTGGGTCGAAAGAGGGAAAGAGAGTGTTGTTGGGCTGTAGCTCAGTGGTAGAGCATTGCCTGGTGTGGCTAAAGCCCTGGGCTCAATCCCCAGCACCACACACACACACACACACACACACTCACACACACACACACACACAAATGCACATATAATACACATGTAAATGTCTAATAAAATCTATGTGCCGTGTAGATACACACATACAAATGAAGGAGGAGGATTTGAAAAACAGGAGGTCCTGGAAGGGGACAGCAGATGGAGGAGGACGCAGAGCAGTGGGCAGGCCTGGGCTGGAAGAGGTTTCGTAGGTGGTCCTGTCCTGCCCCCCTCCCCTGTGTCTAGATCTCTTCCTGTGGGTGTTGCCACCCTCTGCCTGGGTTACCCACCAGGGCTCATCCCAGGACGGTGTGTGCTGGTGACCCAGACTGGCCAGTGCTTCCCTTGGGCCCCTGCCAGCTGTACTTGAAGCCAGCCTTCTGCCCAGGGTTGTGCTGAATGACCCTATGCCCTGGGTTGCTTCAAGGATTTCAAGCCCCACAGCTAGAGCCCCTGTTGACCCCTTCTCTGGGGCTGCTCTCTTTTCAAAAGGGACTCTGAAGACCAGGCAGCCATCATCCCATCCTTAAGTGAGGCAGGGAAACCCAGGCTCCAAAGAGCTGCCTCTGGATTGGCAGATAGCCCGCTGTGGACGGAGTCTAGAAAATACGTTAGCCATCCCCTTTCTCCTTAGAAGGTGCTAGAATGAACTGCCCTAGGCCACCCAGTCTCCTGAGGGCCTCTGATCAGTTTGCTGTGGAGCCAACAGCTGCACAAAGCCCTGATGTTTCCATTCTCCATGAAGGGTTGGCCGGCCCCAAAGGGAAGGTAGCCCTCCCTGTGATTGACCACTTGCCATATTCTGCCATGCCAGTCTTTTTGATCCATCTCAGTATTCTGACCCCGCCACCTTCCATCTACTCCCAGGGAAACCCTCCTGAGGACATGGCTCTTGCCTAGGCCATCTTCATCCCCCTCCACATCTGGCACAGTGCCTGATCTACAGCAGGCTCTCCAGGCCTGTTTAGGGAATCAGCCATAGTCTTGACTGACCTGGGGGCAGGAAATTCAGAGGAATTTTCTGTCCATTCCAGAGGAGTTCAGCTGTAGCCTCTTTTAATTCTCATATTGTTTTTCAGTCATTAGAATTGATTTCCCTCACCCCTCTCTCCAGGGTCTTCTCCAGCGAACTGCATTAAATTACCATTGATGTTGACATCAGGTTTACTCTGGCTCTACCCCCATGCCAAAGGGGGCACAGGTGGTAACACATGGAGGGACCAACAGTAATTGCATCACCAGGGAGCGTGAGCCTGTCAAGGGCATTTGCAATTAAATTAGGCGACACAGCCAGTGGAGAAGGCACTTTCTGAGAAAGGGACACCAGGGGTGTGATGCCTGCTCACAGGGAGCTGGCTTGTCTTCAGAAAAGCTGCAGGAAACGAGGCTGCATAGCCCCGGAAGAGAGGATGGCCACCAGGATTATCTCCCGCATAATTGGCTTTGCGTGGCTCCAGTTTGAACGATCAATTTCTCTAAGCCCTTTGACAATTGGGACTCAGAAACAAATCTGCCTTCTCACCCCGTGGCATCTCCTTCTGCTCTTTTGGTCGTTTCCTTGTTCCTCTCACTAGTACCTAGCCAGACTCCTTATGTCACAAAATGGACCAAATGTGTTCACATCGACTCTGTTCTGGATGCCGTGTAGAGATCTAGGGCACCGGGTGGACGCCATCCCTGCCTTTAAGGAGCGCAGCCCAGAAGCCAGGCCATTTTGACCTTGTGTGGGAAATGCTCTGGCTGAAATAAGCATGCAGAAGAGAAGTATTCTGCAATCTGACTGTGAGGGCCTTCTAAAAAAAAATCTCCCTTTGGAGCCTGATATCCCCAGCCCTCCCCTGCCAAGCCAGACCCTTCCCTAAGAATAAGCTTTATTAAGAATTTCAATCAGCTCACTTGGAATTTTTTTCTCCCCTGCAATCAGTGATTCATCAGCCTACAATTCATTAGGATTACTATTATTGTCGGTAATAGCACAGCTGGGCACTCCGGCTCCATGCTCTCTGCTGACAGGAGGGCTGATGGCAAATGCAGAGGTAGGGAGACCACCCCGCCAGCCCTGGGATGCACCTCAAAGGTGGAGGGCTCAGGGGAGGCCAGAACACTTGCAGGACTAGATCCCAAGTCCCAAGTCCTGCCGCCCTTCTGTTTCCCCTGAGCCCTCCTGCAAACCCTTGTTATGACTTTTTTTGTTTTTTAAAGGCACAGGTTTTTTATCAAAAGGGATGAGCTCTTCTCTAAGAATTATTCCACTCCCTGTCCTGTTTGGTTTCCTGCTGCAGAAAACCGGGACACAGCAGGATCTGTTTCATGAGATTCTTGGGGAGGTGCAAGAGGCTAATGAATACACAAGTCTGCGGCACAGTGATGAGGGCACAGTCTTCCCTCAGTGTCTGCAGGGCAGTGAATCCAAGACCCTTGCAAATAGCACAGTGCTCAGGCACTCAGTCCCTTAGATGATGTGGTGCAGCATTTGCAGGTAACCTGTGCACATTCTCCACACACACATCTCCACCTTACTCATAACACCTAATGCAAGGTGAATGTGACATAAATAGTTGTTATATCCTGTTGTTTAGGGAATAATGACAAGAAAAATATTCTGTATGTGTTCAGTTCAGGTGCAATTTTTTAAAATATTTTTCATCCACAGTCAGTTGAATCTGGGAACGCAGACCCCCTGGACCAGCGCAATCAGCATTTCTGAGCCTTGGTTCTATGCCATGTATTATGCATAGAATACCCTGTTTAATCCCTACGCAAATACTAGGAGGTGCTTTTTTTTGTTCATCTATTTATTCTTAAAAACATTTATTGAGCATCTAGGACAGGCCAAATATTTATAGACAAGGTTCAATGGCATGGAGTCACTTGCACAAGTCCACCTGTCTGGCTCTGAAGCCAGTCTCTGCCCACACCACCCCCCTGGTCTGACCAGGGAGGAAACCTGGTGAACATCTGCAGTTTCCCCCACTCATTGCTTGATTGTGCTTTGACTTGGTTCCATGTCATCAGTGACAGCAAGTGTCTGAGAATCGCTAATAAAGGATGTAGGTTCTAGTTTCGGGATACATTCGCTGTGCACAACCTCAGAGAAGTGGTTTGACCCTACCAAGCCTCAATGTCCGTGGTTGTGAAATGGGAAATTATAACCAGGTTAGGATGGATTTCTAAGTGTGTCCCACGCTAAGGGGACACACTCAGAAATGGACACCTCGAGGGCTGGGGTTGTGGCTCATTGGGAGGGCACTTGCTTAGCACGTGTGAGGCAATGGGTTCCATCCTCAGCACCACATTAAAATATAAATAAAGGTATCGTGTTTATCTACAACTAAAAAAATAATTTAAAAAAAAAAAGAAGGAAGAAAGAAAGGGACATCCTAAGCCAGTGGAAGCTGCTCCTTGCACACTGGTGCACCCCACAGGTCCTGGGTGACTGGGGAATAGGGTCCGGGCTACTTCCAGGTACTGGGTGCTGCCGCCACTTGTAGATTATGAGAGGCAGCGCAGCAGAGTGGTTATGAGCCGAGGTTAGAATCCCGCTCCCCACTTACTACTTACACCACTAACCTTGTCATGCCTCGGTTGTGTCCCCTCGTAAGTGGAAGAGTGACAGTCTCCACCTCGTAGGGTTGTGACGTTCAGGGGGTGAAG
Source organism: Ictidomys tridecemlineatus (assembly GCF_052094955.1). Taxonomy (NCBI): domain Eukaryota; kingdom Metazoa; phylum Chordata; class Mammalia; order Rodentia; family Sciuridae; genus Ictidomys; species Ictidomys tridecemlineatus. Next base: position 16,980,110 of record NC_135483.1, on the reverse strand, counting down.
GTGGCCACTGCAACCCCCGCTTTCAGACAGCACAGCTTTGTTGCCCCAAGAGCTCAGCAGAACCCTGCGATCCTGAGACATTTCCCAAGATTGCATTTCTTGGTCTGAAATCAAGCCTAATTGTTTGTGGAAAACATTGTAACCCGCTATTTTGTTTTGGATTTATCCCTCTCCGCCTGGGAAGGTTTCTGTTTTGTCTGTCTGTTTTGTTTTTTTAATGTGGCATTTAGAAATTTAATGGAGCAATTTCGTTTCCATTTACTGAAGGAGGTTGCAAAGACGGGGACACACCACGGCTAGGTTAGCGTCTCGGACAGACGCAGCCTCACTTGGCGAGACTGTCTCTTCCTAACCAAGAAGAGACAGTCTTACCAAGTGTGTTTCCTTCCGTGGGTCTGCCATGGAGCCCCGGACCTCACACCCAGGCAACGCTGTGTGACCAAGGGGTGGAAGGGGGGCAAATCCCCATCCAGTGTGTCCGGACAGCTTTGTCCTTCCTGCCAGCTGTGGTGGCCCAGGTCACCAGGCCCCATTTGCTCAATGCCTTCAAGCAGCACTGCTCAACCTGGAACCTGAATTCTTAGAAGAAGTCACAGTGGACCGTCCCCTCAAGTGAACGAAACATTTCAGGGCTGGAACAGGGACCTGAGCAAGGTGTCCCAACTGATGTCATCCACGCTGTGAAAAGAAGCCACCACTGACTCAGATCACTGCACATGTGGCACTTTCCTAGCACTTTCTGCATGTCACTCATAGATACAGAATCCTGATCTCATAGAGGTGAAGTGACTTGCCCAAGGTCACACAGCTGTCACGTTCCTGACAGAGCTCTCTATTCCACTGGGGTCTTGTCACTCTGGCAAGACCCCAGGAGGAAGTCGTGGTGAAGAAACAGCAGAACAAACATAAATCTCCCTTGGGGAAAACTGTCGGTGGGGGCAGAGATGGTAGGTTGCCCAGAGCGGAAGATGGTCTTCATCCTGATGGTGGGGATGTGGTTAACTGTTCACTTCCAGAAAAGCACCCAACAGCGCCTAACAGGTACACGTTCAGCTCTGTTTAAGAAATGAGAAAGGGGGAGTCTGCAGGAGAGGCTGAACCAAGCGGACTCACCCCACTTCCTCTACCACACACCCCATGTTGCAGGATTCCTTTTGTTTCAAGTCCAAATAAGAAGCAAGTGACCCCACTATGTCCCGGGCACAGGAACCTACTGGCCACTCGTGCCTATTGAGCACTGGGTACCTGGCCTTGTTCTTGGATTTCACCTATATTAATCCCTTCAAGCTTCACAGTGGCCGTGAGCTAGATACCAGGACCAACTCGCTTCACACAGAAGGAAACTGAGGCTTCAAGAGGCCACGTCACTTGCTGATGTCACTCAGCAGGAGAGTGGCCACACCGGGGGGCACCCCCCAGCAGGCTGGCCCGGAGGCTGCATGTCCCCTGATCTCTGGGCTCCTGGCCTTGTTCTTCAGCTGGGGCCACAGTTTTGCACAGATTTGTTCAAAGCTCCACTCACTGGAGAGTCTCATAATTTTGCCAAAGTTCTGGTGCCCAGGATTAGGGGTTGGGTCAACAACCCCACTTAATAGATGTCTTATTAAATCCCTCCTGGCCCAAAGCACTGACCTGGGCACTGCGAATCCAGGTTCTCATCCACACATTTGTGGATTTCCTTGTTTCCTAAGGACTGCTGCGTACTTTTTTTTGAGGAGTGCATTTGGTTTTTGAATCTGCCTCCAGGGATACAGCACCTTATAAGCCTGGTGTAGACCCTCTACTCACCCACTTCATTCCTCACACTCCTGGGAGCATTTCCTCTCTCAGACATATAGTTTAAGTGAGTGCTTTTATTCCCCACCCCTGTTCAGTGAGAGAGAGGACTTTGACCTCAATACATAGGATCTGCTTGGCTCCTAGTAGGTGCTCAATAAATACACATTAATGTTTGCAATTTATATTTCAGATTGTCCTTCAGTTTGAACCAAATGCTGCTAGTAGACAATTGCACAGCCCTTTCAGAGGGTAGAAAAATTTGTCTCCGTTGATGGCCTTTCTCAGAAACACCCCACTTAAGTCTCAGAACTTTACCCCAGAGAGAAACGCTGTCACGGGTTTTGATAGGCTGTGCTTGTCAGGCCTGGGTCTGAATGCTGTGTCTCGGCTCCTCTTAACCCAGTTCCACAGTCACACCTCCCACCCCACTTCCCAATCTCCTGACTTACGTGGAGAATCAATGTATCTCACGTAGGCAACAACTGACACACAGAGGTTTCACCTGAGGTGGCAATTATGCCAGGATAATGCAAATCAGAGGGAAAAGACAAAAATAAAGTGGTGTCAGTGGGTGCACGCGGACCCATCTTCCCGGGCGCCTGCTGCATGCGCTGGTTTGCAGCAGGCTGAGCTGAGTGCGGAGCCCAGCGGAGACTGACACGGTGTCCAGTTGAGCCTTGCTGGAAGAGGGTGGAAATGGAACACAGGTTGCACCTGTTTATTCTGATTTTTAGCAGAGACATGGAGTTTTTTTGTAGGCTTTGGTATCTCATGCTTCTCTCTCAACTTCCCCGCCCCACAACCTGCACCTAAAAACGGCTCCAGGAACAGGAGGATGATCGTGGAAACCAGCTTCTAGATAGAGGGACTTCTGCTCTTCACACCTGGCTTCCAACTTCTGAGGCTCAGTGACATTCAAAATGTGTCAGTCCTTCCTTTGGCCCTGGTGCTGGATTCAGGTGGTCTTTTCCCCCTGGTGAGGGAGTTGTGGCCGTCAGTGTGGCCCCAAGGCTAAGGATGTCACACTGCCTCTTTGGGGACACTTGCCTGACTCCCCGGGGACCTGAGCCCCTGCAGGGAAAGGACTCCACCTCGCTCACTGCTGTGACTTCAGCTTCTGCAGTGCAGCACAAGACACGTCAGTGCAATCAGATGCCCCTGGAAGGTGACTGCTGGCCACCTGCCCCGCCAGCCACCTGACCCGCCCCAGCTGCATTCCAGTTGTGTGAAGACCCGTGTATTTGCAGCTCACGGCAGGTGAGACTTCGCTGGCTGTTTTTCCTCCCTGAGAAGCAGGGGGATTGTCGTACATCCTGAAAAAGAGGCTCTGAGAGTCCAAACAAAGAGCCAGGCACTATGTCCACCTGGCAGAGCCTGCGGTCACGGTCACCACTGGTGGCCTTCTGGCTGAGTGCACTTGCTTTGCCATAAGGCGCTGTGTCCATTTTAAGTGGGGTGGGAACACGCTGTTTATTTTCGTAGTTTCTATTCTCAAGAGTGTGAGGAAAACTCTAACCAGCAACTCAAAACTATGATTTCCTGGGTATGTTGCTTAGAAAGATGCCAGAATTTTAAAAAGCCACTTTATAAAATTATTAAGCCAAGAGTAGGACAGGTAGCATTTGCTCGGGGCACAACGCACAATGATCTGGTACAAATGACCACAAATCATACTAGAAGGTGCATAATTTTACAGACCACCAGGTACCTGGCCTACAGACTCCACCCCAGCCCAGTCTACTGCCCCTACTTCTGGGAGAGTGGAAGAGTCTGTAGCGAGCATCCCTATCACATGGGGGCTCCTCAAAATACAGATCCCACCCACTCTCCCCAAGAAGGTCTGGCTTCATGGGTTTGAGGTGAGACCCAGGAGAATGCATTTAATAAGCTTCGCAGCTCTTGTGTGTAGGAAGAGGCCCGAGACCTTCTTCAAGACCATGCCCCTAAACTCAAATGGTTCTACTTTGGTCCCTTTCACTTCTCCCCAGTGATCTCTGCTGCTCTCTGGGTGAAGCTCTCATAAAACCTAATTTCATTGTTAAGCGACACTTCTGCTTTCAAACCCCTTGTACATGCAGATTTGGGGCCTGCTCGGCTAATCAGGATTTCTCAGCCTCAGCACTACTGACATTGTGTTCTGGCTGAAGCTCTGTTGCATAGACTCTCCTGGTGCTGTAGCGTGGGCAGCAGCATCCCTGGTCTCTACCCACTGGATTCTGGTAGCACGCACACAGCTCCCCTGGGATAACCAAAAGGTCTCCAAGCATTGCCACTTGTTCCCTGAAAAAAGCAAAGTCACCCACCATTGAGCACCACCAGGCTAAGTGGATAACTTGGGTTCACTGTGATAAATCTTTCCAGGCACAACTGGACACAGAAGACGGTGTAAGAGGGATTTAGCCACCTCCGTGACTGGCACTGAGAACTCAGGTCCCCAGATGTGAAAAATATGCTCCGGTAGAAATTATTCCTAACTCTGTGGTGCTCAAATTTGTGTTCGGCCTTTCTTTCTTCCTCTTTCTTGTTCTTTCATTTTCCAGGAGCTCCAGGTCCATGCTATGATAAAAAAGAACATCTTATAAAATCAGTAAAGCAAAATGAGTAGCCAGCAGCCTGGCCTGATCCTACTTTGGCTGAGCTGCAAATCCTAGGGTCTTCATGCAATCAGAATGTAGCTGGGACAGGTCAGGCGGCTAGTGGGTCACCTTCCAGGGGATTCCACTGAACCAGCGTGTCGGATGGCTAATCTGTGCGGGGCACTGCAGAAGCTGGGGAAGATACACAACTGAGTAAATTCGAGTCCTTTCCCTCAAGGGGCTTAAGTCTGTGAGGATTGAGGCAAGTGGCATAATTAGCCACGTGGCCTGGGTTCAGATTGTGCCCCGCACATACCAGCTGCATGACTTTGGGTGAGTGACATGATGTCTCTGTTTCCACAACTGTAAATTGGAGACAGAAATCGTACCTTCCTCAAAATGTTGTTTGGGAGGTTACATGAGTTCACCTACAGAAGGAGCTTAGGGCAGTCGTTGGCTCATAGAAAAGTCTGTGTTAGGAAGCCCAGTGAGGAACAGCAGGCCTCAGAGGCAGGAGGCACGGGTTCGTGGGTTCATGGGTTCAAGTCCCAGTTCTGACTCTTTTGACCTTACACAACTGATGTAATCCCATTGAGCTCAAAGCCTTTCCTCAGGAGATGGATGGTCCTTGTGCTCACCCCTGGGGATGGTAAGGATGGAATGAGGTGACCCATGAAATGGCCAGCACCGTCTGGCACAGAGCAGGTGCCAGAAAACTTTAAGTTTTTGTTATGAACACTATTATCAATGGATTTCTGCCAACCAAACTCATAAGAGATGAGAGTCCATTTTATTTTTGAAGTAAAAAGAATTGGGTGAGCCCAGATGGTTACAGCTTCAGACCAGTTCCCTGGCTGTACAGAATGGACATGGAAGCTAGATTCCAAAGGCCTCCAAGAAGCCCAGAATCCAGCGGGGAGGTGGTCTGGAGTTCCGGTGTGGGGTCTCGGATGGAGCATCCATGACCACACAGGGCTGTCCCTGCCTTCAGGCCCTGGGCCTTTCCTGGGGCCAGAACATTCTTCCCAGCTGGGTGACTGCTTCCCCTAGCCCTCAACTAAATTTGTTATCTCTTTAGATGTGGCTACAATTTGGATACGGAGTGTCCCCGGAGAGGTTCACATGCTGGAGGCCCGGTCCTCAGTGTGGCATAGAGGTTGTGGGACGTCTAAGACAGGGGGCCTGTTGGGAGGTCATTACTGGCCCCTTCCTGTGCTCCAACTTTCTGTCTCACCATCGGGTCTCTCCCTCCACATGCTCCTACCATTGTGATGCCATCTACCATGAGATCTCTCACCAGAGCCAATCTGATGCTGGCACCAAACCCTTGAACCTCCAGAACTGAGCTAAAGAAACCCCTTTTCTTTACAAACTAATCCTGCTTCAAAGATTCAGTTATATTAACAAAACAGACTAAGACAGGTGTATTAGGATTTTGAATAAACTCTCCAAAATCTGCCTGCTCTCCTGCCTGCCTCTGCCGTCCTCAGTGTTGCAGATAACTTTGTCCAGAGCTAAATTAACCTGCTTGGTACAGGATTTTGACTTAATTCTTGGAGTTCCACTAACAGACTCACGCAGTCAGGCAAGGGCCTTTACTCTCCAAAATAGTCTTCACCAGACATTCTTTGTGTGTCACCAGACAAAAAAATATCAAGCATAACCCAGATCTGTAATGAATTTAAAGTCCTACTGACCTTCAGAGATTGTCCCTGTCTCTGTCTCTGCCGGAAGCTCTGACGGGAGGGAGTGGGAGGGCAGACATGGCAGGCAGAAGATGAGCTCCGGCACTCAGATGGAGGGACCTATGCATAAGGGGGCAGAGACCAAAATTGTGTAAGGTGTCCCTTGCCATGCTATTGGAACTGGGCTTTGATCACAGAGATCCGTGTGAGTCTGGAGAGGGGAGCGGCAGGGGGTCTGCTGCTCCTGATATCCGCTTTCTCCACCCCCTTCCTCTCCTTCCCCATCACCCCCTCTTGCTCCTCTCCATTCTCATCTTCTTCATGAAGGCTGGGGAAATGGCTCCTGAGGTAGGTGGAAGTATGTGAGGATAGACAGTAAGTGGGATGGGCAGGCAGAGCTCCAACAGGCCTGGAAAGAGAACAGGGCAAAATGGCTGATGTGTGTGGACGGCTTCTGTGGGATGGAGCGGACAGTTCTACTCATTCCTCCCACGGAGTACAACCAAAAGCCTTGGACATGATCCATGAAACAAATGTAAGAGCCAGGAGCAGTGGCACACACCTGTAATCCCAGGGGCTCGGGAGGCTGAGACAGGAGGGTCATGAGTTCAAAGCCAGCCTCAGCAACATTGAGGCACGAAGAAACTCAGTGAGACCCTGTCTCTAAATAAATAAATGTGGCTCAGTGGTCGAGTGCCCCTGAGTTCAATCCCCAGTCCCCCAAACAAGACAAAACAGAAAACATAAGACTCTGAAAGGTGGAGAGAAGGCAGACTTGACTAGGGACCTGAAAGAACACGGTGGTGGGTTCTCTGGGCTTGGGGGTCTCGGGGAGTGTTTTAGTCAAGTTTCTCGCTGCTGTGACTAAAAGACCTGGCAAGAATAACTGTTGGAGGAAAAGTTTATTCGGGGACTCATGGTTTCAGAGGTCCCAGGCCATAGACAGCCTGCTCCATTCCTTGGGGCTTCCGGTGAGACAAAGCACCATGGCAGAAGTGTGCGGTGGAGGGAAGTGGCTGGGAACAGGGCTCCAGGAAGCAGAGGGGGACTCCAGTCACCAGGAGCAAAATGTATTCCCCACAGAAATGCCCCAGGGACCCACCTCCTTCAGCCACCCCCACCTGCCGTCAGTCACCACTCAGTTAATCCCATCGGGGACTAATGCACTGACTGGGTGAAGCCACTCCTGCATCGTCACACGTGAGCTCTTGGGGGACACCACCCCTAAACCACAACAGGGAGTGTTTTGTTTCTGATTTCTTTGCCTCATGGATCCCAGCATCGGTGCTGAGAAGCCACCCACCAGAAATGCCAGTGGATGCTGACAAAAATTAAATACATAAAAATTTCCAACAAAAGTCTGTTGTGTTCAGCCAAAGGGCCAGGAAGGGAACAGCTTACCAGACAGAACGTTTTTAGACAATAACCACTCCGCTCTGAACAGCACAGAAAAGAGCTGTGGCCCAGCCCCGGCTCCCACCACCTCAAGTCAACCAGGAGCCTGGTCTCCCACCTCCCCCCTCCAGAGAAGGGACTGAAGACTTTTGTCACAGCCACCCAGAGGTGACCTGGTCACACCCACTTCCACAGTGTCAGCAAGGCCCTGCAGGAGCAGGAGCAAGGCACCCCTCACTGTCCCAGCCTGGGGTGAAGGGAACTCCTGCCCCTGCCCAGCAGTGAGGGGGCTGCCCTTGCCCAGCACTGGAGGCCAGCAGGAAACCCAGATCCCGCTGGGGGCAATGAGGTGGCACATACTCCCTTCTCCTGTCAGGAAAGCCAACTAAAACAGAAGGCTTAATAAGGCCCAGAACCTCACAACCAGCTTTCCATTTTAAAACCACTTGGAGAGGAACAACACATGACTTACAGGGGGAAACAATACTCACGACTCCAGGTTCCGCACCAGAAACCACGAGGCCTATAGGAAACAGCACAGCATCTTTGAAAGGCTGTCAGCCCAGAATCCTACAGGATATGTCCATCAAAAGTGCCTTCAGGAATGAAAGGCAAATCAAGATATTCCCAGACAGGCGGGAGCTGGGGCTCAGTGGTGGAGCACGGGTGAGGCACTGGGTTCCATCCTCAGCACCACATAAAAATAAATAGAAATGAAACAAAGGTATTGTGTACATTTACAACTAAAAAGAAAAAAAATTAAATATTCTCAGGCAAAGAGAAGCTAAGAGAATTTTTGACCAACAGACCTGCTCTATAATAATGGTTTTATAAAGGAAGTTCTCTAAAGGGAAAGAAAATGATAGAAGAAGTAGTCTTGGAATATTAGCAAGGAAGGAAGAATATAAAACCGGTCTCTACTCCGCTGCCCACTTCAAAGGAAAAGGACCACTCCCCCCCCCCAAAAAAAGAGAGAATTTTGAAAAAGAAAACAGTCTGAATCTCACAGAGCCTGGGAGAAGGAAGAGGCAGGACTTGGTTTCTCCCAAGGCAGAGTACTGGCCTGGGACCCAGCGAGAGTAACAGTCCGTAGTTGATCTACTCAATCCTGGTCCTTGCGCTGCTAGAATAAAATCTTGAAATTGACATGAATGTTAGGCTGCCCAGCTTCCTTCCGACCTCCCTTCCTTTCTCCTACCTAGAATCCCACAGTTTCTCCTACCACCTAAAGCACAACTTTATTCACCTTATACCATGAATTTCCTGGAAGAACTGAAACTTGAGTTGGAAAATTTGGAGTAGTAATATAAGTTTAAAATTTAACGACCTAAACCCAATTTCAATATGGGATTGGGTAAATATAATACCTGGAGCCATGAAAATGACCACTTTTCAGGAGAGTCCAAAGACTGAGACGCAGTTAACTCTAACAGCTGTTTTGTTTGTTTTGGTTTTGGGGGTTGTTTTGTTGCTGTTGTTCTGTTCTGTTTTGGGGTGTCAGGGATCAAACCCAGGGCCTCGAGCTAGGCAGCCTCTGATACTCAGCTGCATCCCCAGCCCAACAACTGCTTTTTAAAATGAGCTTGCTATAGGAATAGGACTGAGGCCATCAGTTAAATAAAGCTACCTAAGGAGGCAAAAAATAAAACCACTAGCCTTGATTGGGAGCTTATATCTGATTTATTTGCAATAATATATAGTAGAGAATCAGTGAGAATCCACCAACTGGGGTGTCATTTGGGTTCCATGGAGATAGTGAAACCTGTTCATGAGGATAAGGAACTCCACACGTGTTGATGGGAGTGGTGACTATGATACCTGGCTGAATGAATGAAGCATGCAGCATATCATGCATCTGGCGCCATCCTTTTTTGTGAAAAATAAACCCCACTGGGAGGATGTGTGCTCATGGGGAAGACCTACATAGAAAACTGATCAAAGCCGTTCCTTCCAGGAAGCAGAAATAGAGAAGCAGAGATAGAAGGATACTGACTTTAAATATTTCTGTATCATTGAAATTTCCGTAAAAATTGTATGTTGCTTATGTCATTAAAAATTTTAAATGATTTCCATGCAAGTGAGACCAAGAGCACCAAGGCCTGTCCCATCCCAGGGACTGATCATCCACTTGCTGAAAGCCCTTGCAGCCTCAGTTTCCTCAAACCCGGAACCCTCCCGCCCTGGGTGTTCCAGAAGCTACAGAGGCAAAGCTTCCGTGAAGGCACTCAGTCGGCGACAGGTGCTGCCCAAGCTCATTTGACTGGAAGTCCCCTGCTCCCGAGTCGGCTTGGAGGATGCCTTCTCATCTGGAAAACAGCCAAGGACAGCACCCCGTGACGCGTTCTAAGGATGAAATGGGAGCCTCGGTTACAAATGCTGTCCTCAGAAGTGCCGCTGGTGGCAGAGGCAGTACCCAGCCGAGCGCCAGTTCTGGCAAGCACGGCAAAAGTGGGTGTTTGGGGTTTTGTTTTATCGACACCAAACTGATTCTAGTACCTGTCGCTCCATTTCTCCAACGTGGGACCACCTTGAATAACACACTTGGCAAGGGACAGAAGAGCTGCCTACCTCCTAGCCGGGACTGTAAACCGGTTCAGAGGCCACCATGGGTTTCACAGGATGACATCAGGACCGGATCCTCTCCCCTCCATCTCAACAGGCTGCACGTGGTGGGGGTGTAGCTTTATTTAAATTTATGAAAATGTAAATGATACAGAAATATTTAAAGGGGGGCGGATCCTTCCATCTCTGCTTCTGTATTCTTCCTGTGTAAGCCGGAAGGTGCTGTCCACAGGAAGCTCTTGTCAACACGGTCTTCCCTTCAGTTTGACCTAAACTGCAAGAAGTGACTGTTTCCCACGCCTACCTGGCACCCAGGTGTCGGAGGCTGATGAATTCTTCCCAGTACTGAAAACCTGCTCGCACCTTCCAAATCAGAAGGTGGTTCTCGGTTTGTCCTCCAGAGCCTGTGTTTGGCTCCAGCACACTTCCGGGCCTCCCGGATTTCACAGGCAGCTGGAAACTTGCCTGGCCCCGGGGGCTAGTGAAGTAATCGCCTGGTCAAGTTTTCTTGGTGATTCCTCCCTTCCACAGGTGCTACTTAGTTCTAACTTGTTCTATTACTTAAAACTCCTTCCCCTGGTTCCAGAAATCCATGGCATTGAGCCAATGGGGTTTGAACAACCTGTTGGCTTAAATATAGTTCATCTGATTTGGGCTTAGGAACCAAGAGGAGTTAGATTTGGTTTCAAAAAACACAGGGGTGGGGGGGGGCCCTTTGTGAATGCCCATTGCTCTTTAAGTTGATTGATGGATTTTGCATACCTGGCAGTTTCTAAAACCAAGCTCAGCCTTCATCTTTCTTATTCACTCACCGAGTGCAGGTGGGTGATCCTCCCCCTCCTCCCCTGCCCACCCCAACCTGGTCTCCCCATTTCCCACCACTCTAGGCAGAAGCCTGGGAGGTGCCCGGGTGTGATGGGTGTGACACTCACTCACCTCCCCATTCACTCCACCTTCCTGAGTGACGTCATCCTCCGCATCCCACCCCCACCCCCACTGTCACCAAGTCACGCAGGGCCTGGCATCTCACACCTGGCCTCTTCTAGACTCTCGGTTTCCCCTTCCCATTCACCTTCCCCCTGGGGCAGGTGGGGCTTTGGAAGCATGAGTCTCATCTTGCCAGGCACCTCCCTTCCCTGCCTGACTGCCCAGCCCCATCCCCAGATCAATCCTGTTCCTCTGGCCCACACCCTCCCCAAAGTGCACACTCAAAACCACTCCGTCATCTGCGCTCCTTCCCCTGACCACTGCTAAGGCTCTGCTTCTCCAAAGCCAGCCCAGGAGGCCCCTCCTCAGGAACGCACATCCGAGTGGGAAGGCTCCCAGCCAGGCCGGAGGTTGGGGCATATGGTAATGACCTTCGAGGTTTTCTTAAGGTCCAGGCAGTGCCCAGGCATACTGCCTGAGCTCATTCAGTGCACCACAACTCCAAGGGGAGGTCCTGGCCTGGCCTGTCATTGTCCTGGTTTTGCAGATGATGCAGAAGTAGAAAGTTAAGTGACCTGCCCCCAAAACGCAGCCCACGCGTTGTAGAGTTGGGACTTCTCCGGCCCTCGTGGAGGGATTTTGCACGGTTGGTTGGTGGTTGGCTCCGCGTTCTGCTGGCTGGGGTACCATTTTTCTAGCTGCCGTCTCGGTTCATGGGTAAGCAGTGAGGCGGGCTCCTAGGCAGGGCCAGCTGGTGATTTGGGGTCCCAGTGCAAGTTGGAAAGCCAGGGCCTTATTCAGAAAGCAAGAAAAAGGCTTTTTCAATTCTTCTACTATCTCTCAACTTCACTTACCCCGGGGCACTGGAAGGAGTGTGCAGACAGATCTTCCTGGGACATGGACCCAGACCAGGCCTCTGCCAGGCAGGAGACAGTGACAGTGTCTGCACTGGGCACCAGAACCCAGGGAGCCAGCTGGGGGACCCATGGAGACCCTACTTCCTAAATTACAAATCAAAAAAGAAACCATTATTAAGAATTTCAAGACAGTGACCTCAGAGCATTCAGCCCATGCCCAGGACCCTTCCTGAGCAAGGCTCTGTCCACTTGTGGATTACATGTTCCTGTCCTAGATCAAGACCAGGGGCGTTGTCCAAATGGGATCAAACCGGTGGAAGGTATCAGACCACACCCTTCGTAGTGAGGGTGACTTTGTCACTTGCGTTTGTATACCTAGATCTCCACACACATCCAGACACATGGGAACACCTCATAAAATACACTTTTTCTTGTGGGCCTCGGTTAAAAACAACCCATGGGGACCAGGTACATGGCACACGTCTATAACCCCAGCTGTTCAGGAGGCTGTGTGGCAGGAGGATCATGAGTTCAAAGCCAGCCTCAGCAACAGCGAGGCACCAAGCAACTCAGTGAGACCTTGTCTAAATAAAATACAAAATAGGGCTGGGGATGTGCCTCAGTGGTCAAGAACCCCTGAGTTCAATCCCCGGCACCCCTCCCCCCAAAAAAGCCCACAGGGGTCAGCTCCTAAGGGTTGGATGACTGTAGGGTCTCAGCTGTTGTGGAACTGCTGCCTTCCCAGTTCCCAGAGGAGGAAGGGGGCTTTGACAAGATGCGGGTGGAGATGTGGGTGCATGAGTCGCCTGAGGCCAGCCTCGCTGCCTCTCAGCCCCTCCTTGTCCCACACAGTCCCCTTCCCTCTCTCCCCTGCCCCCCCCACTACACAATAAGTGGCCCTGTACCCTCTTGTTTCCTCCCCTCCATCCCCACAAAAGGGGCCACCCGGGCCTGCTCCATGTTCATGTTCGTTATTCCTTCTGGTTTCTTGGGGTGGGGACCAGGCAGGGAAGAGCCACCCTGCAGACAGAGCTGGAAGCAGTGGAGAAGGGGACAAAGGAACATAAGCAGGACTGTCACTGAGCAAATATTTATGAAGGGTCTGTCATGTGCCTGGCTGCATGCTGAGCCCCAGGGACACAGCAGTGGACACAAAGGACCAAGATTTGGTCCCCTAGACTCTCAGCATGGTGGGGAGCCAGCCTTAGTCACGTGACCATTCAACTGTGGGGAAGGCAGAGCAGGGATCTAACCCCGCCCTGAACAGACACCGTGGCTTCCAGAGGAAGGTGTGTGTCAGCTGGCTCTGGGAGGCAGAGCAGTGACAGATGACGCTGTAGGGTGGGCCCCCAACATCCCAAAGACTAGAGTAGACAGATGCACTTGGTGAGCTTCCCGCTGAGACTCCAGGCAAGAGCAAAGGCAGGCTCGGGGGCTGAGTTGCTAGTGACCTGAAAATTCTTCCCCATAATTTTTCAAGATGGCTTCATAAGGATGGTGCTGCGGCTTCCAAGGTGGATCAAGGTGGTGGACATGACCTTGACCTCATGCACCTGGATGTTTTGAAAACACCATTCGAGTTCGGTGTGCGCATAACAGCATGCACTGGGCTGGAAACGGCCCTGACTAGCAGTGACCAGCACAGTCTGCTGTGTGTCCCCAGGCAGAGATAGCCACTGGCCCCGCCTGGTCTGGGCTCTCAGCATTGAGCAGCACTTGAGCAGGACTTTTCAGGGCAGTGTCCAGTGGCCCAACCCATGGCCCATTCACGAGACGGCCGGGCCATTGGCTCTAAGATGGACGTGATAATAGAGGTGGTAAGGGTGACCCAGAAACAGAATCCCCACTAGACAGATGCCCTTTCAGGACCTGGGCGATGGTGCTGGGCCTCAGATCCAGGGAACTGCCCCTCAGCCAGCCCTGTCAGGTAACGAGACTGCCAGGAGCCTCAGTGTCTTGTCCCTGATCAGCAATCCCAAGAAGACATGGTCATGGCCACAAACAGTGGCTTCAAGAAGCCAAATGACTTGCTCAAGGCCATGTATTCACTATTAGCAAATACACAAGGGCCTACATGAGCCAGGTCCTCGGAATTCAACGGTGGGCCAAACACCTGGGTCCTCACCCTTGGGAACCTCGCCATCTAGCAGGAACCATGGAAACCCAAGTCTCAAAGAGACGGACAGGCTGATTGAGACATAAGGCACACACCCTCTCACCCGTCTGTGACGATGTGCCCACTGGTCACAGACTCGTGCAACAGCGCCCCGCCTTACAACATTTTGTCACCCCAAAAGGAAACTCCGTACCCACTAGCAGTCACTCCCCGGGTCCCTGCAGATCCCACGGCCCCTGCAGATCCCACGGCCCCAGCCGGCTCCAGGCAGCCACTAACCTACTCTCCATCTCTGTGGCCTGGCTGTCCTGGGAACTTCACGTGGATGGAGTCAGGCGACACGCAGCCTTTCACGAACAGCTCAGCTCACTGAGCATGGTGTCTTCAAGGTCCTGCGCACTGTGGCCTGGACCAACGCCTCGTGGTTTTTTGTCAACTAAGATTTTGTACGTGTAGACGATGCTCGGCTTACCCCTGCCCCGGTGATCACTTTCTGCTCATCATCGACCGCGGCCACCGTGGACCACTGTGGACACTAGTGGGCGGGGCTTGGCACGGCAAGGACTCAGATAGGCGCCCTTCTCCAGATCCACACACCGCACTCCTTCGCAGCTTGGCTGTCCCCACAGGTGGTGGCTTCGGGAGCCTGCCTGTCTGGATGTGTGCTTTGAGGGAAAGAATTCATGTGTCCTGCTCAGCTGGGCCGGGTTCGTATCTCGGCAAGGTGGGTCTCCCTCTAGGGTCTTGGGAATGAGGTCCTTGGAGAAGCTCCCAGGATCTGGGCTATTCCTCGCAGTAGGAACAGACGGAGAGCAAAGGCTTCTGCCCTAGGCTCAGGGGCTAACCTAGAGGTCTGGGCAGCATCAGCAATGAACTTGAACGCGGCATTCTCCTGACCTGGACTTGCTCAGGGGCTCTAATTCAAATCACTGTGGTTCCTTCCTGGGGTCAGTCACCTTCTTCCCTGGGTCTCTCCTGTGACAAAGGAAGGGTTGTGACACCATCAATTGTTGCTAGAGAGGAGAAAATATGCACAGAGCCTAGAAAGGTACCAAGTCCGTGAGTGGATCTATCCTACAACTATGGCCTTCATGCAATTAGTTGGCTCCTGAGGCAAGGTTTTCCTGATCTCCACCCCCACAGACCCTAGACACTCCATCCTCTTGCCTGTACTTCTTTCTGCTCCCTTATTTCACAGAACTTAAGCCACTGTGTCTCCTCTGCCTTTGTTCTTATCTCCCTCCTCCTTGAACTCAGGAGGAAAGCTGTCCTGTTATCATATTCTGAGGACCTAGCCCAGTCCTTGGCACTTTGGAGATGCTCAGAGAAGGTAGAAGGAAGCAGGCCAGCCAGTGAGCAGCACTGGGGAACAGCTGCTCTCATCCTGCTGCCTGGTCCTGGCAGACAGTCCCCTGCCAGGCTGGCAGGGTGGAGATGGCAGCCAGTACTAAGCAAGAGAGGGACAGAAAAGCCCTGAAGACACTTGAGCCCCACAAGCCGAGGTCAGCATGGCCACAAATGGTGCCCTGGGCAGAGAACGCAGCAGGGCCGCCAGCAGCTGGAGCAGCTGGAGCAGCTGGAGCAGCTGGAGCAGCTGGAGCAGCTGGAGCAGCTGGAGCAGCTGGAGCAGCTGGCGTTGGCCCTCAACTGACAAAGCACAGGGCCCCGTCGGCCATTCCTCAGCCGCTGCTGCAGGCTCGGCTCAGCCCTGGCCTAGGTTCAAGCTCATTACTGCTGCTGGAGCAAAGTGCTCACCCGTCCCTGGTCCCAAGTTCTGCTCCTGGAGAAGTGGGTTTTTTCTCTATTATTTGTCATTTGAGCTTTTTTTAATCTCTTTTTGGGGGGTTTCTCTCGTGTTTCGTCTGTATCTGTGATATAGTCCTTCCCAGGGAAACTGCACTGGAGTGGCGTGTTTATCTTCAAGGCTCTTCCTGCTGTGTTAAGTAGTTTCATATTATCCCACCTCCTTCCTTTGCCTACCCCAAACCTAAGTCTAGGCCAGATCTGTCAGATCTGGTTCCCTGCAGCCACAGGGGGCATCCTCTGTCCCTCTGTCCTTCCTGCCGACTCTCAGTAGCAATAACATCTTCACCTTTCTCTAAACAGCCGTGAGCATCTCAGAGTCCTAGAGGCCGGAGCTGAGGGCCTGGAGAGCACCACGCCTGCTGCGGTTTGCACAGGATTTGTGCATAGTCCTCAGAGGTCCCCTGCTGGAAGCTTGGTCCTCACTGTGGCCATGTTAGATGGTAGAACCTTTAAGAGGGCAAGGAAGCCTGGTAGAAGGTCATTAAGTCGTGGGCATCTACACTCAGAAGGGATTCATGCTGGTCTCCCAGAGTAGGTTAGCTCTCGTGAATGTGGATTGTTGTAAACGAAGGCCATCCGTCTGCTTGGCCCCTTCTGCATGTAGCTATTTTCATTCTTCTTCTCTGCCATGTTCTGATGCAGTCAGAGGGGCCTTCACCAGAGGCTAAACATTTGGGGCTGCCTGGTCTAGGATGTTCAGCCTCTAAACTGTGAGCTAAGTAAACCTCTATTCTTTATAAAGTACACAGCCTTGGGTATTGTGTTATACCAACAGAAAGTAAACTGGGAGACCATCCAAGGCCCAGAGCAAGACAAGCCTGTGGGGCCCACAGAGCTATTATCAACAGCACCAGGAGTGCATTTGGGGCACCTGATTCCCCTTCAAAGGTTGATTCCGTGGGGATGTTTTTCCAGAGTTAGCCCAGAAAACCAAGAGCCCATCATGTTACAAACATGGCCGGATCGTGCTGTGAGGATGAATGCCCTGTGTCTAACCCTACGGCTACTCCCCTTGCCTCTGCCTGCCGTGGACGTGCCCACCATCCTGGTGTTTCACAACCCTGGAGGACAACATGTTCTCTTCAAACTTGCAGGTTTCTCTGAGTACTCCTCCAAGACCATTTGTGAGAAATGGTAAATAAACGGTAAGGTATGTTAAGGTCCTATTGTGACGATCATGCGAGGATTTCATTTGGAACATCATCCATCTCTTTCTGCTTTTGATTTCTTGGTTTCCTGCTGAAACACCACGTTTGCTCTCTAGTTCCAGGTGATTAATAGGACACGTCCAGGCTTTGGGTTCTGACGGTGCTGCAGGATGTCTCAGGAGGGCAAATAAAAGCAGGAGAAGCTCCATTAGCGTCTCACACGAAGCAGCCTTGTGCCTTTCTCAATTTTGAGATGGCAACAGGGAAAGCTAGTTCGTGTTGCTGGCTACTTCTGCCCCTGCACATGGGTCACAAGGACAAGTGAAGCGATAAAGAACAAACACGGGAACAGAAAAGGGGGTGATGGAGCCTGCAAGCTCCAGCAATTCCTAAGGCAGATTCCAGGTGCTGGGGCTTCAGTGGTTGGCCTCCTGCAGCCCATGGGCTATGGGACCAGTACCCTCTGGTCCCCAGGCCACCGCTGCTGCCCCGTGTCCAGGCACCTGGGGGAAGGGCAGACAGGCCCCTTGCTCGGTGTTTTCAGACTGCCTGCCTTGAAGTGCAAATGGCAGGTGCTGGCTCCTTCGTGCCTTTCAGAGCGTCCCTCCGCCTGGCTCTTTTATGAGATTACAAGCGCTTTCATCTCAGCTTTGGCCCGGTTTTCCTCCTTCCCAGCAAGGCTCCAAAGACAGGAGTGGAGACAAGAACAAGGAGAAGAGGCTCGTTCATAGCTGTTTCCCCGCTGGGCAGGGCAGCCTGGCCCGTGCATCTGGCAGCCATGTCCTTTTGAGCCGTTGAGGCTGGAAGGAGCACAGAGGGCCGGGTTAAGAGGGGTGCTTCCCCTGGCGCCCGGAGGAAGTTGCATTGCATCCTGGGAACGCTCTGATCATGCCTTTGCTTTGTGCCTCCACTTCAGCCCAGGCGAGGGGGGCTTGGGGGCCTCTCTTTCTCCCTTTCTTTCTTTAACCTGGAGGTGCTCTTTTGAGACCTGGGGCTGAGAGCACAGCGCATCTTGTGCGTGCACTTTCTCTGTGTGTGTGTGTGTGTGTGTGTATGTGTGTGTACACACGGCACGCCCTTCGTTCTTTGCTGTATTTGTTCATCATCTTGCTTTTCAAGTGTCCTTTCCTTCAAAAGCACAAGCAGGGTCTCCTTTCCATGTTGCTCTCAATGAAAGAGGGCGCTTCTGCCTTCTCCTGCATCCTAATCCTTCCTTCCACCTGTCCTGCCTGTCATTTAGCAGTTTCCATGGAGACGTCCTGCTGTGCTAGCTGCTGTCCTAGGACCTGGGGACAAGACAAAGTCCTGGCTCCCACACGCATCTTCCTTCCACCCTCCTCTCCCTCCCCCTCCTCACTTCAGCTCTGCCGCTGTCCTGTCCCTGTCCATCCTGCCCAGCAGCCGCTGCCATGGCTCCACACTCTAGCTCCTGCATTTCCCAGGTGCAGGGCATCCTTCCTGTCCAAGATCTACAACCTCCCCTGGCTCCATGCAGCCTTGCAGCACCTCCAGCTGGACAGGTTGCCTGCCGATCCCTGCCTGTGCAGGGAGCACCCACCGCATACACGTGGTATATAATAATGTCCTGCGTTTCTGTGTAGGTAGGGCTGAGTCCCTCCCATGTACGCAGCTGACCGTTGGCAGCCCCCTGTTTCTGGAAGTCCTCAGGGCACCTGCGATGTTCTTCACTCTAAGGAGCCACCAACCACCTCCTTCTCCTGCCAGCATGGGCTCCTGTGCCTACTCCCGTGAGGCCCTCTCACCTATCCCATGCTCCGCCGTAGCCCCCTGCCTCCCATTCAGAAGGCCAAAGTGGCGAATCCTCTATTCCCCACCCCGACCCCATGTTGTATTCTTCCTCGGCCCTGGCACGCGCCACACACTGAGATTTTTGTTGAGCCGGCTCTGTCACTTTTTACTCTGAGCCTCCTCTTACACTCAGACACACTGCATCCTTGAGACCTGAGCCCAAGGAGGGTCTGAGGAGGACTGGGCTCCAGGGCACAGTCCGAGCATTTCCATCCAATGACTCCTGTTCTCAAGTCAGGTAGGAGCTTTTCCCAAGGGGACATTTCTTTCCACACAACCCCATGGGCTTAGAAGTCAAAAAAAAAAAAAAAATTTGCTACCTAGACTGTGTTGCTAGAATTCCACATGTGCTCTGACATGTCTGAATCCCAAAACACAGATAACATGGGCCAAGGGGACACACACACCACCATGACCGTTGCCTTGCCAGGGCAGACATCAATAATCAATCACAGCACAGATTCTGCCCGGGGAAGCCGAGGGATTCTTCTTCTGCACACACTGCAGACCCCACCTCCTCTCCGCAGGCCTTCCGGATCCCCTCAGTAGAAATGATCCCCTCTTTCTCATGCCCGTCACAGCCCTCGGGACCCACTCTGCTGTGCTTGCCTGGACTCATTCAGATTGTCATAACAAAACTAATTGTTGACATTTACTGAGCTCTTGCCTCACTTGACCCAGGAATTATTCTCAGGGCTTCTTGTGAAACTCATCTAATCCTCACAGTCGTATGAAGTGAGTGCCTTTATTGTCCCCATTTGATAGACGAAGACAAGGAGGTGCAGGCATTACAGTTCCCAAGTTGGAGCCTGTCCTACCCACCTCCGTCATTTCAGTCACTGAGCCAATATTTTTGTTAGGCGTGCCGTGAGCCAGGCTCTGCAGCAGGCCCTGGGGACGGAAGCAGAACCCAGCCCGGTACTTAGATGCAGCCTGAAGGAAAAGGCTTTGTTTGGAGGGCCGTTTGCAGGAGAAGATGGGAGGATAGGAGAGCAATGCAAGAATGGGAGTTGAATTGGAAGCTGACCTCACTCAAGAGCTTAAAAGGAATGGAAAGGCGTGGAGAAAGCTGGAGTCCAGCATCTTTCATTCCCTGTCAGCTCTGCGATCCTGGCAGAACCCCTTGCTGCCTCCCCAGCACGCCAGACTGTGGGAAGAGCCAAAGCCACGGGAGGGAGGGGTGGGTGGGTGCTAGTAGGCAGGGTCCTCACCCTCACATCCCCTCTGCTTTACTGTTCCCACCAAGGCAACCTCCCCCAGCCTTGCACAGAATGTCAGAGCCACTGCAGGGGACTCTCACAGCCCCACCAGGACCCACTGTGCACTGCTCAGACCCCCAGGACCTCTGTCTTTTCAACAAGTTCTGCCATCCCATCCCACTGCTTCTCTTAAACTCAGGTCACATCCCACCTGCTTCTCAGCAAAGACCACAGTTTCCTTAGTCTTTGGTGTCTTTGCCTGGACTAGGGGTCAGCCAACTTTTTCTGAAAAGGGCTCATTTGTAAATAGTTTAGGCTGAACCAGTTGGAAGGTCTCTGTTGCTGCTACTCAACTTTGTTGCTGATGTGTGAAACTATCATAAACATGGCTGTGTTTCAATAAAACTTTATTTACAACACAGGAGGCGGGCCACGGTTTGCTAACCTTTGCCCCAAACTCTTCCCCTTGGAATAACATCGATTGCTTCCTGGCCTTAGGGGTTCTGCTGTAGTCCCCCCCCACCCCCCCACCCCCCGCCACACACCAACTAAGAAAGTCCTCTCAATCCGCAGCCCACTACCACATTTCACACTAAACTCTCCATTAGTCCAGTTAACTCTTGCACTTGCCGCTGTGCATTCATTGCTCATCTCTGCTCCTTGGATGGTTGGCTGATTGAGGTGCACAGCTTAACTTTCCTCAAATGTTCCTTTGGCAACATGCTGGATTTACAATCAGGGCACAGAGTATGATTGACAGGTTCAAAGATCTACCTGATAGCAGCCTGAGGAAGGCATTTGTTCTAGGAATGTGGTTTTTGTTTCTTTTTTTCTTTTTTTCTTTTTTTTTGCTATCACACGTGGGGCATAGCATAACATTTATTTTACATGTATTTATTGAGTGCTAGCTCATATTATCTCTCTCTCTCTCTCTCTCTCTCTCTCTCTCTCTCTCTCTCTCTCTCTCTCCCTCTCTCTCTCTCTCTCCCCCTCACACACAATCATATGCTAACTCTAAGCTCTTACTAACATGAGCATGTCTTGGCACCATGATTGGACACCACTGGATTAAGAAATGACAGAGTGGCTTGGGAGGCCAAGGTAGGAGGACTGCAAGTTCAAAGCCAGCCACAGCAATTTAGCAATGCCCTAAGCAACTTAGTGAGACCCTGTCTCAAAGTAAAACATAAAAAGGGGCTGGGGATGTGGCTCAGTGGATAAGCACCCCTGGGTTCAATTCCTGGTACCAAAAAAAGAAAGGAAGAAATTCTCAGCTCTGAGAAGATGCTTGTAATTACTAGTCAAGCTGCATCTTTGTGTAGCTTCATCTTGAAATGTATGAAGTACTTTCGTATCCATTGTCTGATTGAATCATAGTGACAACCCTCAGAAGTGATTGATGTTGTCAGATTTTGCCTCTGAGTTGAGACTTGTGGCATGTCCAAGATTTTCTCCCCTAAATCAAAGTAAAACCATTTTTCTGATTCTAAAGTGAATAATCCACATTATTGTAGAAATTGTGGAAAAAGAAAATAAAAATCATAAGTAATGCCTATACCTGTCGATGGCCAGTGTTAACATCATCTGCGTGTCTTTGTAAATTTCCTGTTGTAGCTTGAGAGGCCTCAGGCTGTGCATCTTAAAGATGTGCAAACAGCATTTATATCCTTGGGTTCCGTGTCCATGGATTCAACCAACTGTGGCTCAAAAATATTCCAAAAGAAAATCGCATCTATGTTGAACATGTACAGGCTTATTTTTCTTGTCATCATTTCCTACACAATTTAAGTATGAGTACTTACATAGCATTTATAGTGGGTTTGGTCTTACAAGTAATCTAGATGTGGATGGAAGGTTATGTGTAGGATTTATGCAAATACTGCACCTTTTTATATATGGACCTTCAATATCTACAGATTTTGGTATCCATGAGGGGTCCTGGAACCAGTTATCCGCAGATACCCCAGGACGACCATACAATTTTTATTTATTTGTCAATTATATGTTAACAACTCGTTTTACAACAGTCAGGATTATCAAATATACTGTCACATGTATCCAAGGGTTTGAAGTTTTGGAGTGTGGGGATTTTTTCTTTTTTCTTTTTTTTTTTTTTTTTTTTTTACTTTTTTAAAATCAAGGAATACGTTACATACCACAAAATGTGCTGTTTTTTATGTATAATTCTATGAGTTTTTTAAACCGTGTAGTTGGACCAACTACTGCCAAAATCAAGATAGAAAACCATCCCATCGTCCCTCAAATTCCCTTGTGCTCTTTCCAGTCCTCCCCCACCCTCAGCCCCTGGAAACCACTGATTTCTGTCTCTGTGCTGTCACCTTCCCCCAATGTCACATACATGGAATCCTACGCCCTGTGGTAGTTTCAGTTTTTACTGTTTGTTTGTGTGTCATTGCGTCGTCTTCAGAAATGTTATTTTTGGATGACTTCCTGTCTCTGTGTGCCACATGCCCCCCAGTTCACTGCAGCAGGCTCTCGGAGGATAGACATGAGAGGCAGGAGGTCATGTTGCAAGAACAAGGGCAGGATTGATCTGATGGACGCATGTCACCTCAAGGGGAGGTGCAGGCCCAGCTGGCTGGGCTCCACAGAGGCAGAGTGGACGGTACCAAACCTCAGACACTGACCTTTACAACCAGCTGCCTGCTTTTAGAGCTGGTACCTTCTGGATTCTCGGGTTCAGATTCAGAAAATCTCCTAAGGAGATAGAGATAGGAGTGTCCCTGCCATAGGGACATCGAGAGGGTAAAAGGAGATGACTTGTGTCAAAGAGCTGGCCAGGTGGAGTAGGGGAGGGGATAGGAGAAAAACCAGAGGCACACGCTGGCTTTCCTCCTTCCCTCCCCACCTCCACCTCCCCCAGGGTCTGGACCCACAGATCTTAATGCCGGTGGTGACTCTATGAGAGGACGGCTGTGTTGGTCAGTGTCAGTGTGGCACTATGTCACAGTGTGTACCTTTATCAAAACAGCAAGTCGTACACATTAAATACAAACCATCCTCATTTGTCAATTACACCTCAACAAAGCTGGAAAAATAGAGATGAACTGATGCTAACAGGAAGCGGTGAGGACGGACAGTCTCCTCGTTGAAGCCGACTCCCCGTGTCATGGAAAGGTTGGAAGAGAATCGAAAAAAGGGAGAACTGCAGAAAGAGCGGAGGGGCCAGGGCCATGAGAGATTTGGAGCAAATACACCAGGCCTCCAGAACCTTCCGCATTAATGCAGAAGCCATCCCCTCCGTGCAGGACGGGAGCAGACAGCTGAGATGACCCTGGCAGGTCTGTCTACTAGAGTGACGGGAGTGACTCCCGCACTGGTCTTGGGTGTTGACATTTTAGAAATGTCTCCCAACGCCACCCAACATTTTCTTCTCCTGCCTCCCGAGTCCTCCTTAGAATTCTCCCAGCAAAACAGAGCCAGTCTCCTAGTGTGTTGCTATGGAAAGAATGGCAACATCACTTATGAGTCCATAAAAAAAAGAAAGAAAGGGAAAAAAAAAATAAGACAGGCGGGATTTTTTTTTTTAAAGTGTTACGAAACTGAAAGAAAAACTCTTCTCCCCCTAAATATATCCATGTACAAAGTCAGCAGATGTTGGGGCTTGTCGAGAGTCAATCTCTCAGTCCTGCAGAAAACTCTTGGCAGAGCATTGCACAGCCATTGCTCCTGCGGAATCAAGAAGCTGTTACATCTGCAGGTTGGTGGCTAGAACCTTCTAGGCTTGCCAGGTGAACCATGTGGCAGCCATTTTGAGGATTCCTTGGAATAATTGGGCTTCACTTTGGTTCCTTTGAAGGCCTTCCTCCTGTGTCCTCTGCCCTGCTTCTTGGGTCAAGTCACCCCAGCTTTGATTCCTTTGGCTTCTTTCAAAAAACCCAGCCTTAGGAGCTTCCGTCTGAATTTCCAACTCTGCCGCGTACTAGCTCTGGTCCTTGGGTGCGTTAGTCATTGTCTCAGTGCTTCAGTTTCCATATCTGTGAAACTTCCAAGGGGTGGTAAAGTAAGACCCCAGGACCACCTGGCACAGAGCTGTTCTCAGTAGTATTGGGGGGCGCTGCTGGGCCTCTGCCTGTTATCCCCCTAACAGAGTCGGCCAGGAGGCTCCTCCTGCCCCTCAACCTTTCCTCAGCATCTCTCAGGCCTTGTCAGATTCCAAGTCCAGACACAGAGCATCTCCTCAAGCTCCTGGTCGGACTCTTAGGTCCCCTCCGCTCTGTTTAAATTCAGCTGCATAAAACTGCACCAGAACTTGGATTTGCAAACAGAAATGTGTGGTTATCATATCTTAAAACTCTGAGTAGATCAGACTGCAGCAGTCATGGCTCATCTACACTCCAGTTTGTCTCAGAGACCTCAGCTGAGATGGGGCTAGAATATCCGGCACTGGCTGAGCACCTATCTCTCCACGTAGGTGGCTTGGGCTTCCTACAGCATGGCGGCCTCTGGGTGGTCCAGCTGCTGACTCCAAGGAGGCTCTGGGTGGCATATGAATTTCCCACCGTGGCCAAAACAAAGTACAAGCTGGGAAGACGTTTGTAGTCTCCCAGTATAAAGGCTAGAAGTTCAAAATCAAGGGGCCCACAGGGCCCTGCTCCTTCCGAAGTCTTAGACGAGGATCTTTCCACACCCGTCTCCTAGCTTCTGAAAATGTTTTATAGCTGCCATCTTCTCCCTGTCTCTACACATCATCTTCTTTCTCTGTTTATCTATCTCTGCATCCAAGTTTCCCCTTTTTATAAGGACACTAGTCATATTGGACTAGGGCTCACTCTAGTCCAATAGCTTGGTTACCTCTATAACTTGGTTTTAACTTGGTTACCTCTATAAAGACCTTATTTTCATATACACTTAAATTTTGAGGAGCTGGGGGTTAAGACTTGGATATATCTTGTAAGGTGATGATGCAATTCAACCTATGAAAGGTGGTGAGCAAAGGTAAGCTGATGCCAAAGCCTGATCTCATGCCATCTCTTTTCTAGTCTCTCTCTCAGGGTCATAATCCAGGCCTAGGTAAGATCAGGGTGTCCTCTAAAATATAAGATCCAGAGTGCAGGAGTCCCCAGACCGGACCTCATTACATATTTTATTTGATGGATGGATGGATGAATGAATGAATGAATGAATGAACGAACTTGTTGACCAGTCAATGAACAGCCAGTGACAGACAGAGAAAGCAGAAGATACAACATACCCCATATTTTGTGGCCCTTGATCCTAAGTGACCGGATACTTGCATATCTTGGGATGTGGTCTCCAAGGTGTTGGGAGTCTCACAGTTACTGCTGTAATCACCTCTGCTGCTAAGAATACAGGAGATCAACGCCTTTGAAAAGGAGTGGGCACCATCCTATTATTAAGAAAAATATAGAGAAGATGACTGTCAGCTGTAATAAGAACTCCTAGAGAGAGTAAAAGAGGGATCCCATTGGAATTGTCCCAGTTGGTTGTAAAAAAGCAGTCTCAGTGTCTGACTGGCTTCTCGGCACTTGAGATTAGGGTCTTTACTCCAAGACCAATTTGGAGTAAGTTAAACTGACTGGGGTGGGACTTGGTATGCGTTCCCCTTCAAGTCCAATAATTGCTGAATGAGATTCTGCACATCGCGACAGGCACAAAGGGCGTGTGCTGGGGAGAGGTGAAGTCATGGCAGGTGATTGACATTCAGCAGGTGCTGACTGAGCGCCTGCAGAGCCGGCCCCCTGCTCAGCATGTGGAAGACACAGTGATGACAAAGACAAGGTCTTGGCTCAAAGTAAGCTCTTTCCCCACTGAGGGAGCAAACACCTGCACAGGTAATGGATAGACCTCAGCAAAGACTTCCGGTTGCGTTCTTTGAGAGTAGAGAAGGGAGTAAAGGATCTGACAGAGGAATCTGGACGGATAGTTGTAGGAGAAAGGATTTGAGCAAGACTTTGATAGGAAGACTTTGGAGAGAGGTTCATTCCAGGTAGAGGGAACAGCTAAAGCAAGACCTGGAGGTGGGTGAGGGCAGGGCACATTCAGAGAGAGCCAGCACACACTAGGATGGAGCGGAGCCCTGCTCAGCAGGTTGTGAAGACAAACCAAGGGACTTGGAGCGTCCGGGGAGCACTGGGGAGCCAGAGAGGGCTTTAGAGGAGTGAGTGGCATGCCATGATCTGTTTCTTGAGCCAATGACAGGGACAGAGTGGAAGGTCGATTGGGAGACTATGGTACCAATTAGCAGGGCAATGGGTGTGGGGGAAGGGGACACAAACAGAAAGGACAGGGCTTCCTGGCAACTGTTCAAGGGACCAACAGCCCATATTTATGAACACATCTGTTTGGGGGAACAGAATAGAAATGATGGCTCATCTCAGAATGTCCTTCATAGAAGCCACACCCGGGGCACCCCAACTCAGATTCCCTGGGAAGCGGCTGGCCTGACACCCGTGCTTCTCAAACTGCGCATGGGAACCCTCTGAGAGCTTTTTAAACATGTATGCGTTTATGGTCCCACCCACAGAGCATTGGGCTTCATGGGTGGGAGCTGTGGCTGGAGTACTAGGCTACTTTCACTCTTCCCTGCTGCCCACAGTGTGGAGCAGAGGCTGAAGTCCTGCCCTGGAGAAAAGCCTTCCCTAGGAAAGCCGTCCTGTCTGGTGGGTGTCTGCTTGTCCCCAGGTACGAGTTGTGTGGTTTCTTAAAGACTGTGTTCTGGGTGGGGTAGTGAGCTCCTGGAGAGTCCAGGCGGCATGGCTGCTGTAACTGAGTCTTTAAAAGGCCATGCTGCTCTCTGTCCAGCCTCTGGGTCAGGATGGTGGGGAACCTGAGAAGAATTCCATGGCCTGATGCCACGGTGTGTGCAGATGGTGCTGAACCACCTGGAGGCCGGCTGAGCTGTGCTCCAGTTTGTGCCAGCTGTCCGAGGAGGGCCTCAGGGGGCGAGGTGCAGGAAGACGGCACCCCCGGCGCCCTGGGGGAGGATGGTCTCCTGGCCTCGGTCAGCATCTGCAGCAGCGTTCCCTGGGCTCTCAGCCCCCTCCTTCATCTTCAGATCAGCAGCTGGGCATCTTGTCTCTGCCTGCTTCCATCTGCCTCTGCCTCGCGGCCTTCTCTCTTCGCAGATCTCCCTCTGCCTCCCTCCTAAGTAGACACCGATGCTGGCACGTGAGCCGCCCAGATCAGCCAGGATGGTCCCCCCCACTCCAGATCCTCATCTGAATCTCATCTGCAAAGCCTCCTTTTTTTTGTGGTAGAGGAGAAAATTCCTGAGTCCCAGGCATCAGGCCCTGGGCACCTTCTGGGGGATGGGGGCATGACTCAGCCTGCCATGGCATTAGGGGACATTAACCTTTGCAGCTTCACAAGCTAGAGCTGCACCTGGGACCTGGCCACATCGTGACATCACGAGTGAACGGATGAGCACTGGTGGCTCCACGTCCCGTTGCCTTAGGAATCAGGCTGTGGAGACAGGGAGCAGGCATGGGTGGCAGGCAGACAGGCATTTCTGACACACCTCAGTTCCTACCACACACCTGAGCCCAGTCAGGGCCCAGAGGTGCTCCTGCCTCCCCTGCCCTCTCCCCGCCTGGCTCCGATCCTCAGTCCCCGTCGCCATCTTGCATTATCGGCGCCTCCCTGATGCTCTCTTCCCTCCACTAGAACTAAACTCCAAGAGGAAGCCCCAAGCCCGGCTCCCCCCCTCCTCCCAGCACCCCTGCCCCAGGACAGGGGCTGGCACTTAGTGGTGCTGGGATATGTGTCAAGCAAGTGGAAGAACGTCCCACCATGGGCATCTAAGAGCCAACAGCCCTGCTTTTGGGGACTCTGGCTTGTCAGGGGAAACTGTTCTGCTCTGTACACTGTCCATCCCAGGCCTAGACCAGAAGCCCCACGGGCAAGTGGTCAACAGATATTTGGCAAGAGTGAGGGGTAGAGGCAGAGAGCCTGTGGAGCAGAAGGTTCAGGAAGAAGAGCCTGTGGGGCTGGGAAGGAGCCTTGGATCGGTGACTTAGGAGACCTGAGAGTTCAAAGGATGAGTTGGGAGGGGACTTGGTGGAAAACAGGGAGGTTCCACAGGTCATGCCTGGAAAGGGGGATGGGAAAAGTCGGAGGCTGGGAGAAGCTTCCCGGCAGCAGGCACAAGACATGCTGGGATGGGGAAGATCATGTGCAATGGTTGGAGAGCCCCACGGCTTGTGTGTGGCCATTTACCCCCCCTCGTGAGGTATCATGAGGGCGGAAATCTTATCCGACTTGGAGTTTAGAGGTGGATTAAATTTGAAAAGTGATTAGATAAGGTCATTAGGCTGGTGCCCCCATGATTGAATCCTGGTGGCTTTATAGGAAGAGAGAGACCAGAAGAGACTCACAGAGGCCCATGCACTCGCTGTCTCTTGTCATGTGATGCCCTGAGTCTGCCAGCCGAAAGGCCATCACCAAATACAGGCCCTTGACCTTGGGCCTCCAGGACTGAAAACCAAAATAAGCCTCTTGTATTGTCAAGTAGCTTGCCTCAGACATTTCATTATGGTAATAAAAAATGGATTAATACATGGTGAAAGGCAAGAATGTCATTCCATCCCAGTAATCCACACAAGATGCGATAAAGGCTTGGACTCTGGTGGAACTCTCTGGAATGTTATGAACACATGGTAGAGTTTAGACCCATTGAGGGAGAGAGACCATCTCAGGAGGTACATTGGAACATGCTGGTCAACCATGAAGGATGGCCCAGAGAGTGTTCAAGGTGACTCTGTGTTTGTCAGTCCAAGCGACAGAGCACTTGGTATCCCCATGGTGTGGGAGAAGAAATGAGGAAGCCAGCTGATCATCTTGGCTTGGGAAGAGTTGGGTTTGTGTGTGTGTGTGTGTGTGTGTGTGTGTGTGTGTTTAATACTGTGGTTGTTGTTATTGTTGGTCTTATTATCCCATAGTTAACATAAACCGAAGGCTTCCAGCCATCAAAATGTGGTATGCACTTTTTTCAATTGACCGTATTATTTGAGTCCCACAACCATCTGCGGAGTAATCACTTCTGTTATTTCCCCCCAAGAAACAAATAAGCTGGGGGAGAGGCCAACATAGCCTTTCACCTTGGAGATGGTCCCTCCATCACGCAAGCTAGCTATTACAGCATTTTTCCAACTCCTCTCCCATGACCCTGGGCATGGTGACTTGGAATTTCTTCCTCTTCCCGCCTTTATCAGCAAGTGCCCCTTAATGATTCTTACCCACTCCATCGGCCCGAAAGTAAACCTCCCTCCCCTCAGTGCAGTTTTTTCTCTTCATCTCCATCAACGTGTATCTTCATGTGTCTCTTCATGTGCTGGCCAAGCTTTCCTTTCCCGGAGTCACAGTGCATTAGTACATTAAGGCTGACAGTTGGGGATTCCTCTGGAAAAGGATGGAGCATTGTGCTTAAAAAGTCACACCTCTCCTGTCTAAAAAAAAAAAATCTACTCAATATTGTTTTGCTTCCTGCCCTTCTGTGCCTGTAGCTGGCACTCTCTCAGTATGACCTAGAGAATACAGCAGGGGCTAGTCCAAATCTAACGTATAAAAAGCTATGGATGCCATGTGGTTGTTTGTTCTTGACTAATATTGTTTGAAACCACAGGGGCCAAAGGCGGATCTGGCTTTGGTCTCCAGGTCAGCTCAGCACTCTGTCTCCCGTCTGTACAATAGGAAGGTAACAGCCTTCCTGTTACTCATTTGTGCAAACCGGAAGTTGCCAGCAGAGAGCAGGTGTAATGGAGGCTCTGAGATGGGTCACTGAAGAAAACCTTCACAGCCTCTGTGGCCTCAGGGGAAAACAGAGGCTCTGGTATTTCCTGCCTGCTCTGCTCCTCAAGGTGATGAGGCTTCTGCAAGTGGGTGCATGTAAAAAAGCTTTGTGCTGAGGTGCACAGTGGACCTGAGGCTGCTGCTTCCTGTCAGCAGAGCCGCTGTTGTCGATGGTGCAGAGAAACGGGAGGTCTGTTGGCCAAAAGGATCAAGCAGATGGTGGTTTTCTGCAAAAGGGCAGCAGCTGACAGGACTGCTTAGAAATGTGAAAGAGGTGTTGGGAAACCCTGGGCAGCCCCAAAGGTTCTTTTCTAAGTTTAAATAAAAATGGTACCTTCCTGGAACCCTTCCACACTGTTCAGGTATGGGAAGAATTTTGCCTTTGTGATGAAGATGGTCGTTAAAAAAGAACTTTCTTCCCATTTTCTGCTCCATGCTAAGCATGTCACTCAGAACCCTTCTAAAAAAACAAAGAGGGGTAAGAGAGGTGCAGGAGCATGGTCAGGCCCATGAGCGGTGGCTGGCACAGGGGCACCCTGCTCCTTGGTCCATCCACCTTGGACATCACACCAGCAAGGTCAACCGGAACCATCATCCTCTCAGCCCAAAGCTGGTCCCTGTGCAGGCATGGCTACTCTTCCTGGCATGAGGGCCACTCCGGATCCAGGAGGGCATACCTTCCAATAGGATACCAGAGGCCATGCCAAAAGCCCCCCAGCCTGCATACCTTTGTATGGGCCATGACACCTCACAGGTCTCAGTTTCCTCACTTATAAAATGAATGAGGCTGAGGGAATTGTGTCCAGGTTACAGTTCTGGGTTTTGCCCTGCCTGATCAAAGCTATTTAGTAGCATCACGGTGCAGCAATACACAGGAGCCTCCACCTGCCCCCTCCAGGAACCACAGGCCTTGACGCAGGTGTGGTGCCCTGCTGGCTGTGTGAGAAAGGCTGAAGTTTGTGCCTGAGACCTCACATTTTTCTCTGTTAGACTTGAGCCCAGAGACAAGGCTGCCACCATTTCGTGACCTACCACAAGACATTTGTCTTACTTCATTTTCTGTTGCTACAACTAAATACCTCTCCCTGTCCCTGGGAGATTGACTTATGTCTTACAGTTCTGGGCATCCAAAAGGATGGTACCAGGATCTGGTCGGGATCATCTTGCTGCTTCATAAAATGGCAGAGGGCATCACACTGTGAGACAGAAGTTATGCTAGCTTAGGTCTCTTTTTCCTCTTCTTAAAAGGCCACCAATGCCACCGTGGGGCCCCACCCTTATGACTTCATGTTATACAAATGACCTCTCCAAGGTTTCACCTCCAAATGCCATTAACATATGTATTCAGGGATTAAGTTTCCAATCGATGAACTGAGAGGGGTGGGACACCTTGTAACCATAGCAACATTCATCACTGATATGGCCTTTAAAAACAGGAAGGAAGGAAGAAGAGAGGGAGGAGACCAGAGAAAGCATGCGGCACCTTTGCCCCTATCACATTTGATCCTCACTGTAGACCTGGAAAACGACAAGGAAGATATTTCTTAGGTCAACTGAGAAACAGGCCTGGTTCTTACAGCCTCAGGGTAAAGTCCTCCAACCTCCCAGAGCCGGTGTCTAAACCCCTGGGTGTCACCAGGGTATCCAGCAGGCACCTAGTCATTTCTCCCTGTGTTCTGGAAGACTCCAGGCAGGGGTTGCCACCCAGCTGCCATCAGCATCTCCTGGAGAACTTGAGAGACAGCTTGTCCCAAGCTGAGGTTCTGGTACCATTACTCTGTGGTGTGGCCTGAGGACCAGCATATTCAGCAGACATGACTCCCACTTTTATTTCACATTTTATTCTTCCTGGAGAATAAATGAAGAGGAGCAGAGGGGACATGACTCAGGCCAAGAGAAACCAGGCAGGAGACCCCGAGGAGAGGCGAGGGTGACTTGGACCAGGGCAGTAGCCCTGGGGAACAAGGTGATAAATCTTGCACCTGATTTGGAGGTAGATCCAGAGCTGAGGTAATCATCCCAGCTGTGGCAATTCTGGGGCCGCTGAAGGCAGCAGCAGTGGCCTGGGCCTGGTGGGTCCTGTGGGAGTTCTAGCTCTGTGCAGAGTCTTAAGATGCAGGGGCTCAGCATCACCAGGGCTGGTGGGAGGGGCCTCTAGAAGCAGGGAGGAGCTTCCTGAGGTGGGGCAGAGCCTCAGGAATCCCACAGGCTGCAACCAGGCTCAGCATCCCCACTGTGTTTATATTTCTGTGGCTGCTGAAACAGATCACCACAAACCTAGTGGCTCACAAAACCATTCATTTATTCTTTTTCTGGGGTCAGTAAAGGTCAGATTCCCTGGACATGTCCTCTGGACATCTAGGGGAGGATTCTCACTTCTTCCAGCTGCCAGTAGCTACCTGCGTTCCGTGGTCTGGGCTGCCTTTCTCTGTCCTCGCAGGGCCTCGGGCCACATCTGCTCCTGTTCACATCTCCGGTCACTCCTCTGGAGTCACAGCTCCTCCTGCCTCCCTCTTGTGTCCTGGATGGTCCAGGATGGTCTCTCTATCTCAGGAGCCTTCACACTGTCATAAGCCCCGTGGCCACGCAAAGTGACATTCCCAGGTTACAGAGATTAGAACCTGAGCATCTTCGGGGCCATCTTTCAGCCTCCCACACCCTAGGACCAAGGCAAAGAGATGCAGAAGCATAGCCTTTGGATGTGGTTTGAACCTGAGTGGTTTTGTCGGGGTGTCTCTGGCTTGGGTGAATGGCTCTGTGGAAGACCTTCTACCAGAGAAGGAGGGTGAACCCTCAGCCTTTATCTAGGTAGAGATGAAAGGGGTTAGGAGAAAGCTGTGGGTTTGGGGATGCAGAGGATGGTCTGGGGGCTGGGGTTGGGAGTGGGAGGGAAAAAGGAAGCCCTGTCTCACCCTGCTCCCTGCTTGGGGAACACAGAAATCTCCCTCCCCTCCCGGCTCCAGGAAGATGGAGTGTGCACGGATCCCCACAAGGAGAGAAATGAAAAGGTTACACCGGGAATTGTCAATATAACAAATCCCTGTAGTCTCACAGCCTCGCTAAATGTTTTGATAGCAGAAGTTGATGGATTGTAAATCAGAGTAGGCCCATCTTAAACATTTGATAGCGCCTTATTTATTTATGTATGTGACACATAAAACCGGAATTGATTCCCTCTTGTTTCTGTCTCAGCAAGACTTTTTTTTTTTTTTTCCACTTTAGAAACACATCAGTCTTCTCCAGCCCTGGCTCTCTGTGTGTGGGTGTGTGGGTGGCTGTGCTTGTACGAGGTGGTGGCTGCTATGATTCTTCCTACAAGGAGAAAGAATGCTTTGCCTTGGAAAAGATGAGAGCATCAGGGATCAGCTGTTTCAAAATATGTCTTCATCTTTAATCCTGTTGCTTCATTTTTTTTTCAAGATTATTGCTCAGAAAAAGAGAGAAAGTCAAAGTGCTACATGTCACAGATCTGTGATTTGAAACCCATGCAGACACTCATATGAAGGCTGTTTCTTTTGAATATAGTCGTGAGCCATTGTGATCAGCTGTCCCTTCCTAACACACTGATTTCTGCGTGGTTCTGGTGCATCCTGGAGCTGATTTCACTTGGTCCACGTTCTCACCATTTGTTGAGCATTTGCAAGTACCTAATGTTAAAGTGGGGTGTGTACACACTACGCCATTTAATACCAGCTATCTTATGAGGTGGGCATTAGCCCCAGATTTATAGATGAAGAAACCAAGACCGGGAGAGGTGGAATGTCTCACCAATGGAAAGGGCTGGATGGAGCCTCAATTTAAACCTAGCTCTATCCTGATTGCAGAGCTGTGAACTCACCCACCCTACTTAACAGGCAGCTCAAAACATCCCAAGCCACCATGACATCAGGACATGCAGCCACTTTATAGAATCCATCACTCCAGCCTTCTGGGAGAAATGTCACCCACCTGCCCCAGGCAGGTTGCCCATTAAAGTCTTACCATAATGTTGAGGACAAAATTTGGGGTCCTCACACCATACTTAGATTCTGTCTCTTAGCAAATCTCATGAACTGCCCTTAACGAATGGACCTCACTGTTCCCGCTCCAGAGCTCCTGGACCTAGTTGACTCTGGCTTTTCTCCATCACTTCTCTCATTAAGGAGTCGGTTAGGGTGCCACGTCCTGATTTATAACTTTAAAGACAGTGCTTTATGCTAACCACTTCCCAAAAAAATGCATGCTGTACTTCTGCGTCTTGCCTACTTTTTAAAAACTACCCTCTGAGACTAAAATTTCTCCTAATATTTGATCTTGCACTTACAGATGACTCTCAGAGCCAGAGGGCTTAGGACTCCTCTCAATTCATCTGTAGGGAAAAGGAAAAACTTTTTTCCATTTTAAAGCCATCGAAGAGTTATGTTTTCACGTTGGAAAATGAAAATTGTACTTCTCCATGAAGCTTTCTAAGACCTTTCAAAAGAGTCTCTTTGGGAAGAATAGGCTTTTAAACACTAACAGAATATTAGTATTATAATTATAATAATATTATAACATCATGATATAATATCTGAACATAATATAATAATATATAATATAATAATTGAAAATTATTCTGCAGTGATTGTGAAATGTCCCAAGTGGTAAGTGAGGCTCCTCTCCTGTTTTCACTGAGTCACTGGCTGCCAAAGCTGCTGTTTCTTGACATGGCTCCCACCCCAGGCCTGACTTGTGCGGAAGGCTTTCCCTGCTATCTCACTGACAGTAGGTCTCATCAGCATGTCTTTTTTAAAAAATAAAATCAAAAAAAAAAAAACTGCATAGCACTTCCTGCTGCCTGTAGGTTCTTTGTTTCCTATTTTTCTCTCCATCTTCTTCTCCTAGACAGTAGGTTTCTGGAGGGCAGGAATCTCACAGTCTGTTCCCTGATTATCCATAGCAGAGCCTGGCACACCTGAATGAGTGAATGAATGAACAAACGAACAAAATGTGTTCTCTTTCCCAAGTTTCATGTTTGTCTCTTGGAAAAAAGAAAAGAAAAATAGTCTTCTGCTGTATTTCACTTTACAAATGCCGGGATGTTGGAGCAAGGGAACGGGGTGCTGTGGTGGAGTTGGATGGTCAGCAGCGTCTCTCTCAGTTTGCTCCCAGTACTCCTAGGGAGGTTCTGAAGACAGAGATGATGCAATCGGATTCCTATGTAGGAACAGGGTGTTCGGTGATGGCGTCCATTGTGAGGTATGTGGCAGCAAGAAATCTGCTGCTAAAAATAAAGTTTTGAAGTCTGTCAGTGGCTTGTTTCTCTCAATTAGCAAGTACACAAGGTTATCTATAAAAATGTCACTCCCACTCATGTTCTGAGATTCTTTTTTAAGGGAGAGGGAAGGGTGTGGAATTGTAGCCAGCACAACTAGGATGGCAGGGACCTGAGAGAGAGAGTTGCAAGTGGCCATGGCACCCGGCAGGCCTTCGTGGCAGAAAAAGGCTGAGAAGGGCTCTTTTAGAAAACATGGTAGCCGCGGAGAAGTGGGCCTGAAAGTGGGTCCATTGGGATGTTTTCAGTCACAAGAGACAGAAAGCCCCATCCAACTGGTTTCCACAAAGTGGCACAACGGAAAAGCCATTGTCTGTTGGGTTCAGACACAGCGCGATGTTACCAGGACCCGTTCTCTGCCTCTCTCCACACGGCTCTCGGTGACAAGATAACCAGTAGCACTTCTGGGCTTACATCGGATCCCTTCAACACCTCCAGACAAGGAGCATATTTGTATTTCCAGTGGTTCCAATGAAAGCCCCAGAAGGAAATGGCACTGATTCCAATTGCTCTACTTGGATGGGGGCCCATTCCTTAATCGCTCATGGTTCTTGGAGGACACAATGTTCTTCCTGATCAGCACCCAGTCACATGCACACTGCTGGGGTTCCACATGTGCCCAGAGTGGGTGGGCCTTTCCTCTAGAAACACTGCCCAGACACCGCCAGAAGAGGAGGGAAAGGATGCTGGACAGACCATGCTTGCTTCCCACAGGCCCGACCATGAGGTAGGGAGGGAAACCGCGAGGCAGACCCAGCCTGGAGCAGAGGAACGAAGAATGAGGAGGCTTCCAGGACAGCGTCAGAGGGTACAGATAAAAGGGGGTGGGGGAAATGGAGGAGCAGGAAGAATCCAGGATCCCAGCCTGCACAACAGTAGCTTCTGGTACGTTTGTTAGTGTAAGGACCATTATAGAAAGTCCAGGTCTGGGAGGCACGAGACAAACTTGGTTCTCAGTGTGTCAAATGTAAGTAAGGTACACAAGATCCTAGTAGCGGTCATGGATGCAGAGTATGTGGTTGGAGGACACTGCAGGCCATCCAGCCCAGCCTCTGCCAAGTTCTCCTAGGAGAATAGAGTCTCTTCTCTACTGGACTGAGAATGGATCATCCATATTCTGTTCATATATTATGTTCCTTGGTTTTCATGAAGTTTGGCCTTGTTTAAAAGTGAGCTTCAGTAAAGTGGCCACCCAAGCCTTTGCATAGTTACAAATCCCTCTGGTCCATCCTACCTTCTTGCTGGCAGCCAGTGTCTGGGAAGGAAAGCCTGGGGCTCTGGAGGAAGGAGGGGGGCCAGGAAGGTCGGCTTGGCAGGTGTCTGAACGCATCTGCAAGCTTTCAGATGATAAGTTCCCCAAGGAAGATGAAGGGAAGGATGAGAAGGAGTCAAGGGCATGGAGATGCACCTGTGGAGAGCAGAAAATGGAAAGAAGGAATGGCCAAGAGGACCAGGACACAGCCCAGAGGAACCAGGGGAGGGATATCAAGGAAGGCAGTTTGCTCCAGAGTCAGTAATTTGGAATATTTAAGCAGGGAGTGCAGAATCCACACAGGTAATGGCTGAACCATGCAGTAAGACTAGCAGAGAGCAGTGTTCACTGCAAACTTCCTTTGAGAAAACTGATGGTGAATCATCTTAACAACAAGTACCCTGTGTTGTGAGCTCAGAGCTCATCATCACAGATCAGGCACCGAGCTGAATATTTTATGCAAATTAGCTCACTAGAGACTCTCAGCAACCCCTTGGTGTGGGTGCTATTTTCCTCCCCAAATTGGAAATGGAAAGGCCAAGGCTTCGAAAGATTGACACAGTTTGTCCAGGGTAACATGACCGTGAGTGATGGCACCAGACCCCAAAGGCGTGATGACTCTATCACCCAGAAGACACAGAAAGCAAGAGTTGGAATAATGATTTGCAGTCAGTGATGGAATAATGCCATTGTGGGAAATTCAGTCTCACTCTTCCTGTTTGCTTGCTTTGCTTACTTTTTTAGGGGACTGGCAAACTGAGATGCTTCCCCAGAGGGAAGGTGACCCATGAAGGGAGACAATAGCAGAGAGAACTGATGAGAGAGAGGAAGGAGGCTAGGTGGGGGATTAGCCTTCTCATGGTGAGACCCACTATCTCCTTCTGTCCTGCTGGAGAGAAGAGATGTGGGGAGATGAGGAAGAAGGTGATGTTGATCTGTGACCTTGATCAGATCAGATAGCTTTGATTTTCCCAGTAAGAATCAAGGTACAACTTTCTACTGAAACAGAAAAAGTTGTGAGCATTTAAGATATTGGAACAGTTTCCATAGAAAATTCAATGGGCAAGAACAAAAGATGAACAAAAAGAGCTCCAAGCAGCACAGCTCAGAGGATGAGCTCATGTAAGTGCACAGCCCCTTCTACAGGGTTAGCAGCCAAGGATGACGTGGGGGACCACAGTGGAACTATACATCTGAACACACTGCCAACCCCCTCTGCACCAAGGCTAGATTACACGTCCAAGTCACCCATTAGGTTCTCATCCGGTCCAACCTTGTGGGTTATAACTACAGGAACCAAGGCTGGCCGTGGTGAGTTAGTGTATACGTCTGGGGTGCTCCAGGTGGTGTATGGGTTTGGGGGCTGTGAAGTGGGCAGCCTGGCTGTGGCCAGAGAAAGGTGGACTCCTCCACTAGTAATGACAGAGCCAGGATTCAAACTGCAGAGGCTGGCCCTAGTGTGCCCGACCTTCACTAGCCAGGTGAGCACTGAAGGTGAGCAAGGCTCCCGCAGGCCATGTGCTGACCTGTTGAAGAGCTGCAAGACTCTGCGCCTTGGGACCCAGTGTTTCTGAGTAAAGGAGAAACCCTGGGCTCACATCTGGGACAGGTTTGCCTTCTCAGGTGTAGCTGGTTTTCTCCGCCCCTCAGTGGCTACCCTGTCTGAAGCCACCACCTCTATTCCACCACTGGCTGGAGACCCCGCCTCCTCTCAGAGCCCTGTGTGCTCATATCCATGATGATGCTAACGGGCAGGAAGTAGCCACAGACCTCATTTCGTCCATTGCCACTCACAAAGCTTTTTCAACAAGGAGGGACCATGAGGGAGAAATTCAGAGCAGCAAGTCGAAGGGCATCACAATTCAATGAAGTCTGACTCCTGTGAACGCTCCCAGTGAGAGAAGGCCACAAGCAATTTGTGAGGAATTTAACTTATAGACCCAGTATCAGGAAGTGGAATTGTCACCAGTAGACAATTGTGACAAGCAAAGGTAGAGAGTGGAGACTCCTCGTCCTGTGTAAGACACTGAACCTCAGTTTCCTTGTCTGTAAAATGGAAATCATAGCCGTCATTTGCAGCTGTGGGAAGAGTCATGATTTTGTATGGAAATGACGCTTTCCTTAGCTATCGTGCCTAGGCTTGACCAGCTCAGCAAGCCCCTTTTCTTTTTAAAAATGTGTTGCTTGAGAAACTAGCAATATAAAAAAACACAGGTAACAGGGAACAGCTTCTTAAAGCTCATCTCTACCAAACCGCCAGCCCCTCTGCAGTGGCTCCTATGGTAGCGGAGCTGTTTGATCCTGTGTTACTGAATTCCCACGTTCTGCATTCTATTCTTTTTGAAGATCATTATCTGTGCAATTCTCCCCGCCCCCCTCCCATTTCCACATGGTCCTCTGAATCATTCATCGTTCCCCTTGGGAGTTCTCTACTCCCATGACCCCACAGGGAGCTGCAGCTATCTCTAGTCTCAGCTGCATCAAAAATGCCACTCACAACATCTCTGCTTCTTCATGGGACAGCGTTGGCTTTTGCCCAACCAGCTCTCAAGTGGAAGAGGTCAAGTGATGTCTCATTGCCCCGACTACCAACCTGGCTGCCCAGCAGAGTCACATGGGCTGCTGGCTACAAATACAGGATCCTGGGGCCTGTGTCTGGAGGTTTGGGTTTAATGAGTCTGGACTGGGGCCCAGGAACGGGTGTTTTCGCAAAACACTGCAGGTGATATGTGATGGTTTGGGAACCATGTCGGAGGCCCACCCCCAAAATTCAAATTTAGATTTAAGGGAGGATGGGAGAAATCAGAAAACTTGGGAATGAACTCAGGGTCACCAATGACCTTCCAAACACAACTTCCTTCAAGCAGATGAAAAAAAAATAATAATAGCAAGGACAGAGAGAAAAGAGAAGAGCTGGGAATCTGGAGCTGAGAAATTCCTCCCACCCCAACCACCACATCCCCCAACACACCTGCCCATCAGTATTCTTTTCAGAGAGGGGTCATGTTGTGGTTTTAAAACATAAAGAAACAACCCTTCCCAAAGAAAGATCCACGTGGATGAACTGAGGCGGAATCTGTTAACAGCCCTGTCGGAAGACCTCGCAAAGCTAAAAGCACCCTTTCTGGCTTTGATGTCTTCACAAGATGCTTCCTTTGAAAGGTTGAAGACAGCCCTGTTATTTCCTCTGACAGCCCCAGTGGAAAGCTCTGAAATGAGAAGTGGTGTCCTGGCAAAGCCCAAGGTGGAATCTTCGAGGCCATCTGCAGGGAGCTGGGCACTCCTGAGCACCGGCACCCCAGGCCACTGCTCCCCACCACCTCTGCGCTCTGGGGCTGGAGACCCCCAGCTGCAGGCTCCTCTTCAACAGGACTCCTCTCCTTCCCCAGGAGGTCAAGCACCCCGCCATTTCCCCCACACAGACCTCCAGGCAAATGTCACCCACCTTGAGAAGAGTTTCCTGGAGCTAGTCTGGCAGTTTGACCCATTTTTCCTTCCCCAGGGGGGCTGCAGGCCATTTGTAGGGAAAGGTCAGGAAATCGCCGCTCTGTCTCTGGACATGAGGGTGGGGAGGAGAGGCAGCAGGAGGGGGCTTCCTTGAGAGCCTTATCTCACCCGGAGCCACAGATGCAGAACCCAGGCTCTGCCCCACCCGCCAAGTCACAATCGCTAACAAGGTTTTGTCATTTCTCATTCGTGGTTGGGTTTCTTTGGGGTGCACAGCAGATGCTATAGAGGATGAAAGGGAAACTGAGTCAATGTCAGAAACATACCAAGGAGGCAAGAGTGTCTGTGGTGCTTTGTTTTCTTTCCACATCATGCATGCTGGTCACTCTCCTGGCTCTCCTAGGGGTGGGACTCCCAGACAGAAAGGTCCAGCGCAGACCATGTTTCTGAATAAAGGAAACTTCTTACCTCCCCTCTGCCTGGGTCTCAGGATATTCAACTGTGCTCACTTCTGACTTGCTGGGTAACCTCTACAGGCAGGGACAACTCCCTGCTCCCTCGAAGGGGACAGTTTGCAGGTTGGCGTCGATAGCCAGTGCCCAGTGCAGACCTGTTGGGAAGCTGGCCCAGGGCAAGATCTGCCACTCGGAGCTGGCCGGTGAGGACACTTGCTGCTCGTTATGGAAGGGACGCTGATGGCATTCAGTCTTAGCATCTTGTTCATACATTGACTTGTTTATCCCTTTTTTGTTTTTGCCAACTTTGACCACTGAGTGTCCAAACGTGAAGAATTTGCCCCAAACACTTCAGCCTTAATGCTGGTGAGTGCCAGGCCTCATGGAACTGCTCCTCACCTTACTGGTGGCCCACAGCCTTTCAAATAGATGCTCCCATGCTGTGCCCCACAGACACTCAGCCCCTGGTCATGCCACGATTATGCTTCCAAGGGCAGTGTTTCTTATGCCTCCTCCAGGGGACCCTGAGAGATGAAGGCCTCGTGTGTTCTGAGGCCCCCCCCAGTTTCTTTCCTTCTTTCCTTCCCTTTCTGGTCAACCTAGTCTGGTTGCCTAGTTGCCAAGTAAGTTTTTGAAACACTGAGATGTTCCAGGATGTTCCACCAAAATTGCCTTATCTGTGGGCTCACTTGTCAACAGATTTCAATTGTTCTGAATATGGGCATTTCTTGTAAGAAAAGTCCTTTCTCTGCCTGAAATCTTTACTCTGCAGGGGAAAAAAAGTCTCCTTTTGCTGCTTCTCTTTTGAAAATTGTAACAAATATCCCAAACTCCTTAGCCAATGGGGCAAATTTGGCCACATTCTGCTGTGTCAATAGTTCCCCAGGCAGAACTTGAGGATCTCTCCCTTACAATGTTGCTCCATTCAAAAAACCCCCAGCACACACCCACACACATACACACCACCAGGCAAACACACAAAACTGAACGTTCATGAGGTTTTACCATCCCTCACTGGCCTACGTGAGCAAGGTAGCCTTCCTGCAGTTAATATGTGGCAACATTTATGCAAAACAGAAAACATACTGTGGGACAGGCCCTGTTCTAGTATCTGGGAAAACCACGGTGGAAGGTTTTTGCCTTAGAGAGCTATTCTAGAATCGTGCTGTCCGCTAGAACATCGCATACAACGGTAGAAATGTTCTGTACGACTTAGCACCACATCCACTAGCCACATGTGGCTCTTGAGCACCAGAAATGTGGCTTAGTGTGACTAAGAAACTGAATTTTTAATTGTACTACATTTTAATTAACATAAACTCAGAACCAGGTGGGGCCTGTGGCTGCCACACTGGGCAGCATTGTTCTGGAAGGAGACACAAACACGTCGGTAGACGCTCACTCCCTCCCTCCCTTGTCACCACAAAACAGATAAACAAACTGGTTACCCTTGAACTGCGCTTTGAAGAAAACAAATTGAGGAAATAGGGGCCAGAAGAGGCATCGCTTATGTAGGGGTGGTGGTCAGGAAAGGTGGGATGAAGTAGAACACAGGAGCAAGTGGAATAGAACAGAGGCCAGGGAGGAAAGCGATGCTCCTAGCAGAACAGCTGGATCATGTGAGCAAGAGGCAGAGGGCAGCATGGGCCAGAGATGCCCGGCTTGCAGGCTGTTGCAAAGGAACAGAGTTCATCCTGATGGGGAGGAGAAGGCAGCTCCATGCAGAAGGGGAAACATGAACCAACTCTGATCTCAAAACCTCCCTGCATTGCTCCTGAGAGAAGAAATAGGAGACCACAGGAGGCTGTCATGGTAATGCAGGCTGGAGACATGGTGGCTTAGACACGGGGGAGAGAGGTGGAAATGGTGAGCAGGGTCAACACTGGGTCTGCTTTGAAACCAGAGTGGACAGGATGCTGACTGAGTGATTGTGTGGGGGAGGCAGAGAGACACTGGCTCAAGTGAGAGATGGAAGGACTGTTGGTGGAGATGAACTCTTGAGGCTCAGAGCAGGTTCCAGAGGCCGAAGCTCATGTGGAGATGGAGACTGGATACATCAGTTACAGTGACATTGACAAAAAGACACTGTCACTCTCTGCTTTTCCCATGTCCTCTCTTCATCCCTGAAAGATCCTCACCCCAGACTGCTGAGGGAATTGCCCAGCCTGAAACATCCAGTGCTCCCATGTTGGAGGGCCAGGTTCTGTGCTGACCAGGGGAAACACCTCTCTCCCAAGTCCTGCTCAGGTTTGTCACCTGAGCCCCTCAGCAGGTGGGTGTGGGCATAGCAGCTTTCTTTTCTTTTTTAAATAATGAGAATTGAACCCAGGGTCACTTAATCACTGAGCCACATCCCCAGGCTGTGACAGGGTCTCACTGAGTTTTTTAGGGCCTTGATAAGTTGCTGAGGCTGGCTTGGAATTCACCATCCTCCTCCTCTACCTCCATAGCTGCTGGGATTACAGGTGTGCACCACTGTGCCCAGCAACCTAGCAGCTCTTGAAGGCAAGTTCTTTGTTCTGCCCTAAGGCCCTCTCTTCAGTGGGACTCAAACCAGGCCAGTGGGAGGGGTGAGGGATGATGGGTCATCTCTTCCATTCCCTTCTCCAGGAGGTCAGGTATCCTTGTTCCAAAACACTTTCCCTCCTTCTTTAGCCACAAGATAAAAGGCTTCCCACACATCCACTCCTGCATGAGGGTGGCCCGCTTCCTAACAAGCAAATTGTGTCTGTATTCCCAAATTAATATTTGTTTAATGCAATTCTAATCAAAATTTGAATTCTAATAGGATTGTTTTGCCTTTGATTCTAACTTATGAGAACAGATGTTCTACATAACCAAGAAGTATTTTGCAAAAGAAGAGCATATAGGAGAAACTCACTCTACCAGATATCGAACTGTACTCGAAATGTACAAAAACATTTTGAAAGCAGGGCATAAATGCAAGGCTCTATAGCTAGATCAGAAGCACAATACATGCTACTGAGATATTAGGGAACATTCAAGAAAAATGGTTAGAATTGTGCTTATGGTGTAACCTAAGATAAATTTGATACCAGATGAATTCAATGTAAGAAATGAAACTTAAACACTCTTTAAAAATATGGGTTAACATGTCTCAGCTGTGAAGAAAGGGAATCAATTTCTAAATATAAAATCACAATGAAGCCACAAGAGAAAAGAAAAAGATAAATTTACTATATAAAAATTAAAATTTCTACATGTTAAACATATAAAAACACCCAATGGAAAACTACAAGGTAAACAATAGACTGAAAAAAAATTTTAACAGAGTATTAACATTTCTTATATAGAAAGAACTCTCTCAAATTTGTAATAAACCACTTAATACCACGATATTAAAATGGCATAAACAATTGATAAAAGAATACGTATAAATGGCAAGAAAATCTTTTAAAACAACTCAAGTTTACTAGCTATTAAGAAAAGCATAAAAGCATATTGAAAGAGGCCCACCTATCTAGTTGGCAGGGCTTTTTAGTGGTGCTATTTTATGTCACACGGGTAGGAAGCTCACCCTCTCAGATTTTGCCAGAGGAAAGACCAATAGAGGCAAAAATTTAGCCATTCAGGTCACAAGAACTATTTCTAGGCCTTTGTCAAGGGAAGCTATCAGAAATAGGAATTGCAGTTCTGTTAATCAAAGCCAAAAATTGGAACCAAACAGCCAGCAGAAGTTGAATGGCTGACTGCTTCATGCACAGTATCCCCTAAGCACAGCCACAGACAGCATTTTTTAACTCATGGCCTTGTTCAATATTTACAGAAACAGGACCCTGTTCAAATGAAATGAAGAAACTACAATATTTAGAATGCTTGTTTTTATTCTCCTTTATACTTTTCTTTACTTTCTGGATTTCCCATCCTGATTTTGCTTTTATGATAAGAAGCAATGTGTTCCTATCCATTTCCTAACACCCACGGAAACCTACTTGCAGGTCCCAGGTCAGCATCTTGCTTCTGATAGACCATAAAAAGCAGCTCGCCAGCCCCTGTGCAACATCTCACCCGCGGCTTTCCCTCCACAACCCCCTTCCCCCTTCAGAAGAGCTCAATACCCGGTTCCTTTTCTGTATGTGTTTGTCTCTAAACATGAAGTGGTGACCCCCTTCCTGTTTGCTCGCTGCGGGCCAGTTTCCACTTCCTTCCTGAGAAGGGAAAAGAAGAATATGACCTTTCATGTTGATAAGCACCTGCGCGCGTGCCATCTGGGCTTACATGAGTGTTTGATTTGGCCACCAGTTGGGGTGGGTCAAGGGAGCAACTCCAAAAGAGATGCTGGTTTCTGTTGCATTGGGAAGAGACACTGACTCTGTCTTTGTTCCTGCCCCACAGCTATGACGCTACCTGGTGTGTGCAGCAATTGGTGCAGTTACACTTTTCTGTGCTGAAATCATTCTGAAAACTCCAAGGGGAGACTACAGCATTCAAGGAAGCCAAAGCCATTTGAGGGAGAATAAAGCCAAAAGCCTTTTCTCTGATTTATTCCAAGAATTTCACTGCCCTCCCACTACCCTCCTCCAAAATTTAGCCATTGCACACTGCTAGCATGGCGAGCAAGCGAAAATCCACAACCCCGTGCATGGTCCGGACATCCCAAGTGGTGGAACAAGACGCGCCCGAGGAGGCAGACCGGGCCAAAGAAAAAGGCATGGGCATGCCACAGCCTGACACCGCCAAGGATAGCTGGGCAGCAGAACCCGAAAACGCTTCCAAAGAGAACGAAGTGATCGAGGTGAAATCAATGGGGGAAAACCAGTCCAAAAAACTCCAAGGGGGTTATGAGTGCAAATACTGCCCCTACTCCACCCAAAACCTGAACGAGTTCACGGAGCACGTGGACATGCAGCACCCCAACGTGATCCTCAACCCCCTCTACGTGTGTGCCGAATGTAACT
Source organism: Ictidomys tridecemlineatus (assembly GCF_052094955.1). Taxonomy (NCBI): domain Eukaryota; kingdom Metazoa; phylum Chordata; class Mammalia; order Rodentia; family Sciuridae; genus Ictidomys; species Ictidomys tridecemlineatus. The sequence goes on along the minus strand of NC_135483.1, from coordinate 16,935,114 downwards.
TCACAACCAAAAAGTACGACTCCTTGTCTGACCACAACTCCAAGTTCCATCCTGGGGAGACCAACTTCAAGCTGAAGTTGATCAAACGCAACAGTCAAACCATCTTGGAGCAGTCCATTGAAGCCACCAACCACGTGGCATCTGTCACCACCAGTGGCCCTGGAGGGAATGACAATGATCCCGGCATCTCAGTGAGCAAAACCCCCATCATGAAGACAGGAAAACCAAAAGCAGATGCCAAGAAGCCGCCCAAGAAGCCCGAGGAGGCCACCCACGAGCACCACGCGGAAGGGACGGCCCGCCTGATGACAGACACTGCTGAGATCCTCTCGAGACTGGGAGGTGTGGAGCTCCTCCAAGACACATTAGGACACGTCATGCCTTCTGTACAGCTGCCACCAAATATCAACCTTGTCCCCAAGGTCCCCGTCCCACTGAATACTACCAAATACAACTCTGCCCTGGACACAAATGCCACCATGATCAACTCCTTCAACAAGTTCCCTTACCCAACGCAGGCTGAGTTGTCCTGGCTGACAGCTGCCTCCAAACACCCAGAGGAGCACATCCGAATCTGGTTTGCCACGCAGCGCTTAAAACACGGCATCAGCTGGTCCCCCGAGGAGGTGGAGGAGGCCCGGAAGAAGATGTTTAACGGCACCATCCAGTCAGTACCACCGACGATCACTGTGCTGCCCGCCCAGCTGACCCCCACGAAGATGTCACAGCCCATCCTCCAGACAGCTCTGCCATGCCAGATCCTTGGCCAGACCAGCCTGGTGCTGACTCAGGTGACCAGCGGGTCAACAACCGTCTCTTGTGCCCCCATCACATTGGCTGTGGCCGGAGTGGCCAACCATGGCCAGAAGAGACCATTGGTGACTTCCCAAGCTGCCCCTGAGCCCAAGCGTCCACACGTCACCCAGGTGCCAGAGCCTCCGCCCAAGGTGGCCCACCCCCCACCCACCCCAGCTAGCGACCGCAAGAAGACCAAGTTGCAGATAGCACACCTCAAGGCCAGCTTCCTCCAGAGCCAGTTTCCCGATGATGCTGAGGTCTACCGGCTCATCGAGGTCACCGGCCTGGCCAGGAGCGAGATCAAGAAGTGGTTCAGTGACCACCGGTATCGGTGTCAGAGGGGCATCGTTCACATCACCAGCGAATCCCTTGCCAAAGACCAGCTGGCCATCGCAGCCGCCCGACACGGTCGCACGTACCACGCGTACCCAGACTTTGCCCCCCAGAAGTTCAAAGAGAAAACACAAGGTCAGGTTAAAGTCCTGGAAGAGAGCTTTTTGAAAAGCTCCTTTCCTACCCAAGCAGAACTGGATCGGCTGAGGGTGGAGACCAAGCTAAGCAGGAGAGAGATCGATTCCTGGTTCTCAGAGAGGCGGAAGCTTCGGGACAGCATGGAACAGGCTGTTTTGGATTCCATGGGGTCTGGCAAAAAAGGCCCAGATGTGGCGGCCCCCAATGGTGCTCTGTCTCGACTCGACCAGCTCGCGGGGGCCCAGCTAGCCAGTTCTCTGCCCAGCCCTTCACCAGCGATTCCACAGAATCAAGAACAGGTTCATCTCCTGAGGAGCACGTTCGCCAGAACCCAGTGGCCCACCCCACAGGAGTACGACCAGTTAGCGGCCAAGACCGGCCTGGTCCGAACTGAGATCGTGCGTTGGTTCAAGGAAAACAGATGCTTGCTCAAAACTGGAACCTTGAAGTGGATGGAGCAGTACCAGCAGCAGCCCATTTCAGACGACCACGGCTACGATGCCACAGCCAGGAAAGCAGCCAAACCAGCCACCGAGAGCCCCAAGAACATAAGTGAGATGGTACAGCAGTGTCACAAGGACCCCAAAACACTCTGCCAAGAGGACTTGGAGAAGTTGGGCCCCAGAGTGAAAGTGGGCAACGAGCAAGTGAAAGACTGTCTACCAGCCAAGCCCTCAGAGGCCACCTCGGACCGGTCAGAGGGCAGCAGCCGGGACGGCCAGGGCAGCGACGAGAACGAGGAGTCAGGTGTCGTGGACTATGTGGAGGTGACCGTGGGAGAGGAAGATGTCACCTCAGACAGGTCGGACAGCTGGAGTCAGACCCCAGCAGAAGGCACCACGGAACTGGCCGACTCCGACTCTGACGGCGCCCCTGCAGAGGCTGGCCAGGCCTAGACAGGTAATGCCACCTGCTCACCCAGGCAACGGGAGAATCCCGGCTTCCTCTCTCACGGGCAGGGTTAATATAGGTGGTGGGTACAGAGACCCAGATGACCAAAGCGTTCTCCTCTTTTTAATTAATACAAAAACATCCCTATATATTGATGCTGAGCATCAGTGTCTATCAATGATGTCATTGACATGACACACAAGCTGAGTCGCCCTTCTATGAAACACTTGGGGCCAGAAGCATTTCAGATTTCAGTTCTTTTCAGAGCTGGGGAATTTGCATATACATAATGAGGCATCTTAAGGCTGGGATCCAACCCTAAACACAAAGTTCATTTATGTTCCACAAAACCTGAAGGTAATTTTGTGCAATATTTTTAATAGTTTTGTGCATGAAACAAAGTTTTACCATGTGGGATCTTCCACATGGGGAATTTTTCCATCATGTTGGTGTGCGAGAAGTTTTGGATTTGGGAGCATTTTGGATTTTAGATTTTCAGATTAGGGATGCTCTACCTGTATTTGTCATGTGCCTTTACCCTGTACCACATGACGTTTTGAAATAGGTATAGGTAGTGGAATGGCTTAGTGGGGCTAATTCACATATGTATTATCTAATACATTTACCATTTTTTTGTGGTGATGAGTTCTTTTTCAAAGTTCTTAAAGAAAGATAGGGACTGATAACCCCACGTCCTCATTTGCAAGGGTATAAGAAGGGCACAGCCCTGCTGCCTGGGCCTGTTTCAGCACCAGTCTTCCAGCCTGTCCATGCAGGAAGCTAGTCATAGCTCTCTGATCAACACAGCCTCCGTATGTTTTGCGTTCACGGCTGTTAAAAATAAGCAAGAAAAAGACGTATCTTTTTTTTCTTCTTTTCTTTTCTTTTTGGATTTGACCGAGAGTCAGGATTCAAGTTTGCTCAATCTGAAATTTGAGGTTGTTTTTTTTTTTTTACCTGAAAGGTTTGAAAGTGCTTCACATTTGCCTTGTCGTGGCACAAGGAAGGTGCCACTCTGCTTGGGTCCCCATAACCCCTTCAAATCTGGAAGAGACCTGTGTAAATTTAGACTCTTGGAGCCACAGAAGCCAGGGAAGGGAGGTTGCTATGGCTACTAATGGCCGTGTCATCCAGATAATGGGACATGCCTCAGAAGCCCTTGGTGTGTGTGCTTCCCGGGAGGCCCATGGAAACCCAAGGCCCAGGCACAGCCTCTGGCCTGGGAGTGAGCTGAGAAAAGGGGTGAGGGAGGAGGGGTTTCTTTGTTGAAAGCTTGGAAGAGGGGAAGAGGCACAATTTGCCCAGGTGGGCTTCTCCAGAGACCAGTTAAAAGGGGACCCCCATTATCTTCAAAAATAATAAAGTTAAGAACCTCCAAAATGATTTATAAGGTCCTAAAGGGATGCCTGGAAGTTACCATACCTCTGTATTGCCGAACTTGGACCCCTCTGGGCGGCATGTTGCACATTAATAATTTGGTAATAAAATGAGGCACCTTTAATAAAATGGCAAGTAAATGAAATCCTCTAGGAGCCCTGGATCAGCCAGTTCCATCAGCCATGAGCAAAGCCCACCCCAGAATGCCATCCTGTCTTCTTGAGGAACTTCTGTGGTCTAGGTGAGGACATGGTCAGGGAGGAGGCTAGTGACGGCAGAGGGGCTAGCAGAGCTCCGAGGTCCCCAGCAGTGCCAACCGCCCACCTCCATCTCACTCTCTTGCTCTCTTCCTCTCTCTGCCTTCTTCCTGTTTTCTTGGATAACCCTCCCAGCCCAGCTCATCTCTCTCGTGTAGGAATGAAGGAGTGATTTTTCTTTTTTGTCTGCCTGAATGCTGCTAGCGTGCCCTGTCTTCTATCCTTGCTCTTGTCTGATCTACAATATAAGTCTACATGGTTGCTCTTTCCCCCCACCCTGGAGTAAATGATAAGACTCAGTACCATTCAATAGGACATTCAGAGCCCCTCCTTGTGCCCGCTGCTGTGCAAGCCACCAGAGATGATGTGATAGAGACTGATGACACAGTCCCCATTTGCACGAAGCTCTGATGGGCCAAGGAGGGAAGAGAATGCACTCTCCTTTCCTAACCAGTGTGCTGTGTGACGTGATAAGGGGGTGCACAGCTGTGTGCAAGAGCTCACAGGAGGGATACCCAGGCTAGGAACCAGAGGGAGCTTCCATGAGAAAGAAGGTGTCTGTCTGCACACACTCATGGGAGCAAGTTAGCCAAGTGCACAAGAAAAGAGTTGTTCGAGTGGAAAGAACAGGATGGAAAGGCAGCAGAATACAACAGACACTAGTATGGCAATATGTAAAACAGTGGATGTGTAACCAATGTGATTCTGCAATCTGTATACAGGGTAAAAATGGGAGTTCATAACCCACTTGAATCAAATGTGTGAAATATGATATGTCAAGAACTATGTCATGTTTTGAACAACCAACAATAAAAATTTAAAAAAAAAGAAAGAACAGGATGAGACAAGGTCCAGAGCAAAGGAATGGTGCAGGTGAGGATCAAAAGAGGGTTGGCATGTCCAGAAAGTAGAGTCTGAGTTCCCTAAATGATGAGAAGAGGTGAACAAAAAAAAAACCCAAAGGTCTTCCCTAACAGACAAAAGCTGCTGTGAGCCAGCTGTGTTTGCTGAATTTGAATATAAGGATGTGCGTGTTCCCAGGAGCTCAGATGGGGCCTCCTGCTCTCCACGGCTGAGTGAGCAGTTATCTAGAGGCGGCAGCTCCCCAGAGGCCCTGGGGCCACCTGTCCCCACCTGTCCCCCTCCTTTCTCCCAAGCTATCCCCCACTACCAGTTGAGAATGCCAGGTGGGCTGTATGCCTGATCCCCCTGAGACCAAGAGGAAGCAGAAAAGCAGGAGAGAATGCTGAAACCATAAAGAGAACCTTGGAGAAGTGGAGAAACATGGCCATACCCGGTCTCACCTAATTCTCCAAGACAGGAATCGCCGTGTATGTTTAGAAACCCGGGAACTGAGACCAGACGTCAAGGAACTTGGCCACATGCTCTCCCAGTACCTCAGCTGGACTCGGGAGCCCTCCTTCCTCCTCCTGCCATCTTGACATCAATTTCTGATGGACAGAAATTCCCCGTTTCTATTGAGCACCCGCCACCCCAGGCACAGGAGAATACCCAGGCTTTCGGAAGTTGTCCTTTGAATTAATATCAGACAATTTAGAGATGTAGGAATTGATTGTATCCCCCCCCAAATGCAAAAACATCCAAGAACCCCACTTTATGTTTATCATAAATGCCACAAGGGGAGCCGGAAGATATTCCTCCACGAAATGCTGAGGTCTGCTCAATGCTGACGGCATTAGATGCCCTGAAGTCCCCTGATCTGTTGAAGATCCATCGTATTGAGGGAGGGGCTGCCGTCTGCACTAGCAGGGCCATCTGAAAGCTCTCCCAAGTCCTAACCAGGGGCTCCTCTTAAAGAAGCTTTTCAACTGAGAAAGGGGATATCACCCCAAATTACTTTACAGTTCTTATGAGCCAGGTGAATGGGTCTCTTGAAATCCATATATGTTCAATGATGCCCTGCTTACACACATGCTTTTAGGAAACACAGTCAAGTGCACTTGTATACATAGAAATGCTGAAAAAAATTCTCAGTTTTGACTTTATAAAAGGTGCCGTGTAATACTTAAGACAGAGGGAAAGTCGCTGAGAGGGGCTCTAGGGTTGGATTTGCTCTGTGGGGGTGAAGCATCTCCCCAACCAGCCCCTCGGCTTTGAGCTTTGCCAGTCTCATGACAGTGTGTGGTCTGGTCCAGGCTCACCTCCGCTGTGAGGTCAGACATTAAGTTAAGCAGTCCTGCCAGCCCTTGAGTGGCCGTGTCTGGATTCACAGTCTCTGGGTCTGAATATTTTCTGAGCTGTCCCATTGAGAGAGCTCTCCTAGCAAGAAGCTGTAAAATGAATTTTTTCCCCCAAAGATGAGTCAGCCAACTTGCTTAAGTTGTCACATACATGCCTGGATGTTTGGCCAACAGGTTAATCCCCTTAGTACTCCTACTAAGAGTTTCCATTTATGGGTGTGTACTATGAGCTTAGCACTCCCTGAAGCGTGTCTAGCTCGCCCTGTAAACTCCACAGCAACCCTGTGGCATAATTATAGCTTTCCCCTCATTTTATAAAGACAAAAATTGAGGCTCAAGAAAATAAGTAACTTGCCCCAGCTTCCTATGCCGGCCACTGCTGGAGCATGGACACCACCCCTCATCTGTCCAGACACGCCTGACCCCAACCATGCTGGGACCCGCAGCCTCTCCAATGGTGGCACTGCCACCATGATGGAGACCCAACAATAAAAAAGTGCTCATTTCTTAATGTGCTCAGGAATGGAAACGAATGTAACTTACTCGTTCAACAAGAAATCTGGAGCGCCCTCTCTGGGCCAGGCACTGTGCTGGTCTACGTAGAAGGACCAGGACATAGCCCCTGCCTACATCTCAGTCTAAGAAATGTACATAAAAACACTGTAAGCCCAGCCGGGCTGTTAATGAGAGCTGTGCACAGGGAAATTGGAGGAGCTCAGAGGGAGAGTGACTGACGTACAACCCATCCTCCACTCCACATAGGCAAGCCTCCTCGTTTATTTTAAACAAAGGAACGAAGGCTCAGAAACCCGAAGTACTCGGCAGAGTTCACTCAGCCTGTGTCTAAATTTGACTCCAAATCTCCAGCCACTACCTTCCCTGCCTCCAGATTTCTGACAAAAGTTTCCGACACTTGGTGATTAAGGATGGCTTCAGGGAAGACATAAAATTTGAGGAATGTTCAAAAAATATATTCTCCATGGTTCAGTTTGCTTAAAATATGTAAGGCTGCTAAGTGCTGCATCTTGGCTACAATTTAAGATCCAGAATATGTGCACTCCCTACACTCCATTCATATTAGCTGTTCAAATACAGACATACTGAATGAATGAATGAAAATATTCTAATCATCTATTTCCCTCTCTCTCTCTCCCCCACCAGACCCTTGAAGACAGAGACTATATCTCATTAATCTCTGAATCCCCAATGCAAATTCAGAGCAGATGCTCAGTAATGGTTATCTTGGTCTGTTTTCTCTTGCTAGTAACACAATATCACAGACTGGGTGTTTTTCTGTTTGTTTGGGTTTTTTTTTTTTTTAAGTTTATTTGGGCTTACAGTTCTGGAGGTCCAAGGTTAAGGGGCTACCTCTGGTGATGGCCCTCTTGCTGGAGAAATCAGAAAATATGCAGGCTATCACATGGCAGAGACAGGGAGTGTGTGCCTCTTCTGATCTCTCTCCCTCTTTTTATAAAGCCACCAGTGCTCAATCATAGAGGCTCCACCCTGATGACCTCATCTCATTTTAATCACCTCCCAAGTCTCCTCCTCTAACATTGTAGTTGGCTCAAGTTTCCACCATCTCTGTAGTTCACAATGGGGATCAAACTCTAGTGTGAGTTTTGGAGGGGACAACCCAGGTTCACTGAGACCACCGGAGGATTAACAAAGGTCATTGGTTTTCCCTTATTGGCATTTGGTATTTCCCTCTTTTTGCTCCTCCCCATTTTTTCCCAACACTCATTCACCCCCATGGAAGACAGCAGTCAGAAGGGAGGAGTTGGGGCATTAGCTTTCCAAGTGTGTGAGCAGCTCCAGGGAAAGGTCTGTTGGAGAATTTATCATGAAATATTTACTAGATGCTGCTGCATGGACTGCCCACTAACCTTCCTCCCTTGTTCCGAATGGGGAGTTCACTCTTACCGCTTTCAATTATCTAATTCTGGAGCTTCTCGCCCTAAGAATTCTCACTATGTTGTGGGCAGCTTGTAGCAACCTAGCAACCGTGAAACCTACTCCCCTCATTTTCCAGAGATGGATGCAGGCCCCAGAGAGGTAAAGTAACCAGCCCAGAGACATTCCTAATAAGTGACTTGGTTCACTCACCCATCAAGTATTTGTGGAATGCCTGCAGAGCACTGGACTCGGAAGGGAGGTGGTGCCCAGCATGTCTCTGCCCTCTTGGAGTTCATGGGCAAATGGGAAATGAAGTTTTAATCAATCCAAAAGGAAGGTTACCACACTGGGCCGTTTTCTGTTTGTTTGTTTGTTTGCTTGCTTGCTTGCTTGTTTTTTAAAGAAAGGCACATGACGCTGTTAGAGTGTAGAACAGGGAAATTTGACCTGATTTAAGGGAGGGAGAGGCCTCTCTGCAGAGGTAATAGATGGATTGAAATCCGAAGGCTTCAGCCAACATGTGGGATTTAGCTGAGAAGGGGGGAGGGGATGAGCTTTCTAGACCAAAGGAATAACATACTCGATACTTAACATGTGTCACTGTGACTTCGACACACCTCCCAGTTTAAGAACCATCAGTGTGTGAGTTCAAGACTCCCTTCCTGCTCCCTTGTGGGTGGACCAGAGTCGAGCCCTGGCATACCCGTGTGCCCTAAGATGCTGATCCTTTTGAGTCTAATGGATGTGATTTCAAATGGGGGCTTGATGTGTGTCTGCCCTCCCCTCCCCTTCTAGTAAAAGCATTCTACATTTCACTACCATTATCAAGGGATGCCCAAGTCCAGGTACTGCTCCCTTAGGACGAGGACCACAACACATCACCACTGTCCCCAGGGTGACAGTGTGCAGTGTGGCATTGTTCCAAGAAAGCTGGATGGAGAAGTGGGGCTGGGTCTTGGGAGGAAATCATGCCTGACACATGAACCAGCACAGAATACCTTGGAAGACATTTCTCCTTTTGTCCCCTCCTCAAACTCTGCTGAGCCCCTCCTTGGGGACATCACTGGGAACAAGACAAGCAGGAAGTGGGAAATTGTGCAGCAGCAGCTACAGGCAGCTCAAGACTTCAGATTCAGCCTTGCAATGTCGCAATGGTCAATTATTACTATTTAAAAAGTGGGGTGGTTTAAAAAAAAAAAAAGCAAGAATGGATAGCCACCATCTCAGCATCTCACTGTTTGCTTTCTCTCGTGGAATGCACTGTCAATCTCTCCCAAGTCCCCAGGGCCTTTGGGGAAGCCCTCCAGGGAAAGCTGTGACATGGAAAAAAATTCTAATTTTTCTTCATGTTCCTCCCAATGTGTAAAGCACTAGGGAAGGTTTTGCTAAAGCATTAGTACTTGCAATGTGCCTGGTCATCCCCAAGGTAGGTGTGGGAGTCAGGGGTTCTCGGTCCTAGGAAGTGTTGGGGGAGGGGGGCTGAACGTCCCTGCGGCAAGAATGTCCCAACAGGAGCCATGTGCAAATGGACCCAATGGCCTTGCCGTTTCCTCCAAAGCTGAGACTTGGTGCCGTCGGATGAGGTGACCCATCAGGCTGTGGGTCCTCTGCTGGGCGAATCTGTCTGAACTGCAATGAGACCCCCAGAGCAGCCCAAGAAAATGAGCAAGAGACATGCTGTCAAAGCATGCTGATATTCTGTAAGGGGACAACAAAGCACTGAACTGGGGACTTTGTTCTCAGCCCGTGTAGCTGCCACCACTCTGACAGCACCAGGCTGGCTTCCCATTGTTCCCCGATTAAGGTTGATTGAGAATCCTGTGTGGATCAGGCACTGCAGGAGGGGGCAGCAGGGGCCAGCAGTGAACATGACGGGCACCGTCTATGTCCTCACAGCCTCCCATCTCCGTACAGTCAATCACCCAGGCCAGCTGAAGCCAGCAAGTGACAGGGGTCCGAGAAGCCCTGTGCAGGAATGTCTGGCAGATCTGGCAGCCTCCAGGAGAAAGGCCTTCCTGCAGCTGGGTCCTGCTGCCCAGGGGAAGGGTTGGGGCCTCAGCTCTGTCCCTGGGGGAGGACTCCACATGTGCCATCATGGAGGAGCTAGAAGCCTGGCTGTGAGCAGGTGAATCCATGATGGCTCAGCAGAACCAGGGGAGAGTATCCCCCCCAGAGCCAGAGCTGGATTCTGGGAGGCCTGGGGCTAGAGCACTGGAACTTTTCCCAGGCAGCTGGTGAAGGCAGTGAAGGGACTAAACCGAGTGACACAAAATGTCACCCTGCAGTGTGGGACAATGGCCTCTGCCAGCTGTGCCAGGGCATCTGTCTGTTCAGGAGTCTGAAACTGAAACACATTCAAGAAAGAATGTTTTGTGCTTGTGCAAGGAGAAACCAGGGGTCAGGGGTCATTTTGTCATTTTCTCACTCCTCCAATGCGAACCCAGGGAGAGACGCCAGCCCCCGGCATTGTCCCAGGCACTGGGCTCCCTGCTTCACTTCAGCCCATTGGGCTTGGCCGTGAGCAGAGACCCCTGGAGTGGGAAAGGTCCTGCTCTCTGTCCCAAGCATCTTCCCAGCCTCCCCTCGAAGGGGCCATCAGCTCCTGAGCCCAAGTCCTGCCCAGTGCCACACACCTGGGAAAGGTGAGGAGAAACGTCCAGGTAGTTCTGAGGATGTCACTGGGATCTCTGCAGGAAAAAAAAAAAAGCTTTCTCTCTCTCTCCCTTTTGCCTTCCTCTCCCTGGCCACCCTTTTTGGCCTTACAACCAGTTCCTTTTTGAAGGTGCATTTGGTGCTGGGATCCAACCCAGAGCCTGGCACCTGCTGGGCTGGTGCCCCACCACTGAGCTACATCCCCAGCCCTTTTTATTTTTTGAGACAGGGTCCTGCAAAGCTGCTGAGTCTTAGGGGCCTCCAGCTTAGGGTCCGGCTGCTCCAGCCTCCAAAGTGGCTGGGATAAGAGGGGTGGGCTACTGTAGCCAGCTATCATCTTTTTTTAAATTAAAACACATAATTGGAGGATTATGCATGTTTTTATCTGTAAGAAATTACACAAGGAATCATGAAGACACCTGGCTGGATGGAGAGCCACTTTCATATTGAGGTTTACCTAAAAAACGAGAGTTTGGGCCGTGCACTTAAAGAGATATGGTTTTTCTGGGCACCCTGGCACACACCCGTAATCCCAGTGGCTCAGGAGGCTGAGGCAGGAGGATCACAAGTACAAAGCCAACCTCAGCAACTTAGTGAGGCTCTAAACAAATTAGTGAGATCTAGTCTCAAAATTAAAAAAATAAAAAAGCTGGGGATGTGGCCTAGTGGTAAAGCACCCCTGGGTTCAATTCCTGGTACCAAAGAGAAAAGAAAAGAAAGAAAGGAAAAAGAGGCAGAGTTTCTTGTCATGTACAAGAGAGACAAAATGTGCATACTCACGTGCGTAAACAGGTCAGTCCACTGACACATAAAGCTCTCACTTTACACCTCGCCTTCCTCCAGAAAAATAAAGCCATCTTTCTTGAGCCCCTCTCACCTCTGTTTTGCACACCCCATGTGTCTCCTCCCTCATCAGCTCTGTGCAATGGAAGTGAGGCTCAGGGAGGTTAAGGAACCCACCTCAGCACCCAGCCGGGAAGAGGCAGGTCCTGGTGCCCAGCTGCCTCAACTCCACAGCTCCCTCCATTCTGCCCAGCAGCCCTGAGCCAACCTGGATCCTTCAGCCAGACCAGGAAAAACAAGAACGGAGGCTGCCTGTCCTCCCACCTTGGGCCTTGTTTCCTGGTCCAGGGAACTGTTCAGGTAGACATCTCACCACCAGCAGCCTCCCTGCCAGAGGGAGGGAAGCTTTTGCTAGGAAAACCCTGTTCTTTGGCACACAGGAGGAGCCTGGCTGAGGTCCATGGTGCCCATCCAGAGGGCACACACGGCTCCACCCAGATTAGTAATAAAGCATGTGGTCCTCACTGTGTGCCCCAGCCCCCTGCCTCTGAAGCAGACATGCTCTGTCCTCGACCAGGTGGCTCCATGCATGGAGACTGCATGACCTGGACCCGCACCAGGTCTGGAGAGGTGCGATTAAGAGCCAGGCGGCTCTGCAGTTGGACTGGCCAGGGTGGAGTCCGACTCCACCACTTACTAGCTGCCTAATGGGAAGCAAGGCATTGAATCCCCCTGAGCCTCGGTTTCTTTGCTATAGAATGGATCTAACAGTGCCTTCCTGCCAGGTCACTGGAAGGAGTAAAAAGAGATGAGCTGTGTTATCACTTGGCACTGTGGCAGAGAAACCTCAGCTACAAGCACTGCTGCTACAGCCGTGCTCGTTCTTGTTTCTGACTGTGCCACCGAGGTCCTGTGGCGAATGGGAATCGCCTCCACCCGCCCACCCCGCCCAGCTTCCATTCCACTCCTGCAATGGATGATGTGGATCACGATGGGTGACTTTGGCTAGATCCCTTGAGGTCATTCCAGATCCCAAGGACATCCCTGAAATCCATTCCAGCCACAGACTTTTCTTTTACAAGTTGGTTTCTTAATGACAACAGTTCAGCCTTACTCACAGGGGTGTGGAGGGAGCATGGGTGTGTTTAATATTCAGGAATGAAGGACATCATGGGTGATTCGCTGATACCTTTGGATAAGAAGTCTGCTCTTCTTGCTCTGGGTCCCCTCTACAAAAATTAGCTCTCGGGGCCTTCTCAGCCGGAGAGTGCCCAAGCGGTAACATGGCCTTACCAGGAGGGAGGCAAAGGAAAAGCCAACGCTTCGGGGATCCCCAGGTCTGACACCCCTCTAGCCTCTCTTGGAATGCTGGCTGCATTCTTCACAGCCCAGAGTCTCTTTGGATTCCTTTCCCAGAATCTCTGGATCCTGGGAGCCAACAGAAGTAAACATGGAGATCTGACCTAGTTTCCTAGAACTTCCATAACATGGCACAATTCGGGCAGTTTCAACAGCACAAATGCATTCTCTCACAGCTCCGGAGACTGGCAGGCAAGGTCCCCGAGGATGTCTGATCCCGGCTCTCCAAGCTGCTGGTGGGCTGCTGACATCCCTGGCCTGCCTTGGCTTCTGCATGCATCATCCTGATCTCTGGCCTGTCTTCTCATGGCCTTCTCCCCTGTGCGGGTCCTTCCTTTCCCTGTCTGTCTCTGGGTCACATTTCCCCCTTCTCATAAGGTCACTAGTCCTATCGGGTGAGGGTCCACCTAATGACCTCAGTCTAACTCTTACTTCTGTGAAGGTATTTCCAGATAGTTACACTCTGAAGTACTGAGGATTGAGGCACATATGTTTTATATGCTTTTGGAGGCACATATTCAACCATAGCAAGGTCCTTGGACAACTTTCATGACTTGGAAGTAATATAAGAATTAGACCTTCTCATACTGACTTCTCATAAGTACTATTTGTTAAGAGCATGGGATCTAGAGCTTGCCTGGGTTTCATCCCACCTCTGCTTACAGGTTGTGTGATCTTGGGTAACCTATCTATTCTCTGTGTTCAGATTCCTCACCAGTAAAATGGGAATAATATCTATACTTCTTAGGGTTGACATAAACATTAAATAAAAATATACTGTACGTAGTGCATCTTTTTTATTTTTTATTTGTTCTTATTATTTATACATGATAGAAGAATGGTTTTTGACGTTCATGCATATATAAAGTATAACTTCTCGTTCTTCTGGTTGTATGTGATGAGAATTGCATTGATGGTGTAATCATTTATGCACATAAAATAGTAAGGTCTGAATCATTCTACTATCTTTCCTATTCTCATTTCCCCGTCTTTCTCTTCATTCCCCTTTGTCTAAGTACTTCTGTTCTTCCCTACTTTCCCCCATTGTGAATTAGCATCTGCATATCAGAGACAACATGCAACCTTTGGTTTTTTTTGAGATTGGCTTATTTCATATAGCATGATAGTCTCCAGTTCTATCTATTTACCAGCAAATACCATAATTTCATTCTTCTTTAAGGCTGAGTAATATTCTGTTGTATTCATGCACCACATTTTCTTTATCTAGTCATCTGTTGAAGAGCACCTAGGTTGGTTCCATAGTTTATCTATTGTGAGTTGAGCTGCTATAAATATTGATGTGGCTGTGTCACTGTACTATGCTGATTTTAAGTCCTTTGAATATAAACTGAGGAGTGGGATAGCTGGGTCAAACGGAGATTCCATTCCAAGTTTTTTAAGGAATCTCCACACTGTTTTCCATAGTGGTTGCACCAATTTGCAGTGCCACCAACAATGTATGAGTGTACCTTTTTCTCCATATCCTCGCCAACATTTATTGTTGCTCGTGTATTTGATAATTGCCATTCCAATTGGGGTGAGATGGAATCTCAATGTAGTTTTAATTTGCACTTCTCTAATTGCTAGAGATGTTGAACATTTTTTCATGTATTTCTTGACCCATTGTATTTCTTCTGTGAAGTGTCTATTCAGTTCCTTTTCCTATTTATTTATTGGGTTACTTGGGGAGTTTTTTTGGTGTTAAGTTTTTTGAGTTCTTTAGACATCCTAGAGGTTAATGCTGTACATGAGGTGCAGTGGCAAATATTTTCTCCCGTCCTGTAGGTTCTCTCTTCACATTCTTGATTGTTTCCTTCACTGTGAAGAAGTTTTTTACTTTTATTCCATCCCATTTATTGATTCTTGATTTTACTTCTTATGCTTTAGGAGTCTTGTTAAGGAAGTCAGTTCCTAAGCCTACATGATGTAGATTTGGGCCTACTTTTCTTCTATTAGACACAGGATCTCCAGTCTAATGCCTTAGTCCTAGATCCACTTTGAGTTAATTTTGCACAGGGTAAGAGATAGTGTCCAATTTCATTTTGCTACATGTGGATTTCCAGTTTTCCCAGCACCATTTGTTGAAGAGGCTATCTTTTCTCCAATATATGTTTTTGGCGCCTTTATCTAGTATGAGAAAACTGTATTTATGTGGGTTTTTCTCTGTGTCTTCTCTTCTGTACCATTGGTCTTCATGTCTGTTTTAGTGCCAGTACTGTGCTGTTTTTGTTAAAATAGCTCTGTAGTGTGTGTGTGTGTGTGTGTGTGTGTGTGTGTATCTATACACACACACACACACACACATACATATATATATATATATTTTTTTTTGGTTGGCGGGGGGAATACCGGGGATTGAACTCAGGGGGACTCAACCACTGAGCCACATCCCCAGCCCTATTTTGTATTTTATTTAGAAACAGGGTCTCACCGAGTTGCTTAGAGTCTTACCATTGCTGAAGCTGGCTTTGAACTCATGATCCTTCTGTCTCAGCCTCCTGAGCCCCTGGGATTTCAGGCATGTGCCATTGAGCCCGGCACATAGTATAATTTAAGGTCTGGTATTGTGATACCTTTGGCTTCACTTTTCTTGCTAAGGATTACTTGGCTCTTCAGGGTCTCTTATTTTTCCAAATTAATTTCATGGCTGCATTTTCTATTCTATGAAGAATATCGTTGGGATTTTAATACAAATTGCATTAAATCTGTAGAGTGCTTTTGGTAGTATGGCCATTTTAACAATGTTAATTCTGCCTACCCAAGAACGTGAGAGATCTTTCAGTCTCCTAAGGTCTTCTTCTATTTCTTTCTTTGGTATATTATAGTTTTCATGGTAGAGGTCTTTCACTTCTTTTGTTAGATTGGTTCCCAAATATTTTTTTTTTTGAGTCTATTGTAGATGAGATAGTTTTCCTAATTTTTCTTGCAGTAGATTCATCACTGATGTAGAGAAATGCAATTGATTTATGGGTGTTAATTTTATATCACACTGCTTTGCTGAATTTGTTTATGAGGCAAGTGCTCTACCCCTGAACCACAACCCCAGCCTGATGGTGTTAATTGTTCTTTGAAGGTCTTGTAGAACTCAGCTGAGAATCCATCTGGTCCTGGACATTCTTATTTGATAGGCTTAGATGGCATCTTCTATGTCATTGCCTGAAATTGCTTTGTTTAAATTGTATATGTTCTCCTGATTCAGTTTGGGTAGGCCATATGTCTCTAGAAATTTGTCAATGTCTTCAAGATTTTCTATTTTATTAGAGTACAAATTTTTGAAATCATTTCTGATTATATTCTGTATTTCTGTGGTTTCCATTGTGATGTTTCATTTTTCATCATGAATTTTAGTAATTTGAGTTTTCTTTTTCGTTTTTGTTAGCATGGCTAAGGGTTTATCAATTTTTTTTTATTTTTTCAAAGAACTAACTTTTTGTTTTGTTAATTCTTTGAATTGTTTCTTTTGTTGCAATTTCATTGATTTCAGCTCTGATATTAATTATTTCATGTCTTCTACTGCTTTGGGTGTTGATTTGTTCTTTTTTTCTAGGGATCTAAGATATAATTTTGGTTATTTATTTTGGCTATTTTCTATTCTTTTAATGAATAAGCTCAATGCAGTGAGCTTCCTCTTAGTACTGCTTCATAGTGTCCCAGACACTTTGATCTGGTATATCACTATTCTCATTTACCTCTAAGTATTCTTTTATTTCATCCCTGATTTCTTCTACTATCCACTGGTCATTCAATAGTGTATTATTTAATCTCCAGGTGTTAAGAGTAGCTTCTATTTTTTAATTTTATCATTGATTTCTAATTTCATTCCTTTAGGATCTGATAGAATCCAAGGTATTATCTCTATTTTTTTGTGTTTGCTAAGAGTTGATTTTTAGCATAATATATGGTCTATTTTGGAGAAGGATCCATGTGGTGCTGAGTATAAAGTGTATTCAATCATTGATGGATGAAATATTCTATATATGTCTATGAAGTCTAAATTATTGATTGTATTATTTAGTTCCATAGTTTCTTTGTTTAGTTTTTGTTTGCAGGATCTATTCAGTTCTAAAATAGGTATGTGAAAGCCACCCAGTATTATTGTGCTGTGGTCTATTTGATTCTTGACATCATGAGGGGTTTGTTTGATGTAGGTAGATGCTCCATTGTATGGGGCATAAATATTTATAATTGTTATGACTTGTTGATGTATAATTCCCTTAAGCAGTGTAAAATGTTCTTCTTTATTCTTTCTGATTAACTTTGACTTGAAGTCCACTTTATCTGACATGAGGATATAAACCCCTACTTTTTTACAAGATCCATGTGAGTGGTATATTTTTTCCCCTCCTTTACCCTTCAGTCTGTTGATGTCTTTGCCTATAAAGTGAGTCTCTTGGAGACAAAATATTGCTGGGTCTTATTTTTAATCCAATCTGTCAGTCTATATCTTTTGATTGATGAGTTTAGGCCATTTACACTCAAAGTTATTGATATATGATTTGTACTCCCAGTCATTTTGCTTTACTTATGGTTTTTAATTTTAATTGGTTTCTCCTTTGATTGACTATTCCTTTAGTGTAGTTCCTCCTCTTCCTGGTTCTCACTGTTACTTTTATCTTCATGGAAAATTTTTGTTGGGAATGTTGTGTAAGTGCCGGCTTTCTAGTTGTGAATTCTTTTAACATTTGTTCATCATGGAAGGTTTTTATTTCATCTTCAAATCTGAAGCTTAATTTTTCTAGGTAAAGTATTCTTGGTTGGCATCCATTTTTTTTCAGAGCTTAGTATATATTATTCCAAGACCTCCTAGCTTTGAGGGTCTGAGTTGAGAAAACAGCTGAAATCCAAATTGGTCTCCCTCTAAACGTAATCTGACATTTTTCTCTGGCAGCCTTTAAAATTCTATCCTTATTCTGTATGCTAGGCATTTTCATGATAATGTGCCTTGATGTGGGTCTGTTGTACTTTTGTATATTTAGGGTCCTGTAAGTCTCCTGTATTTGATTTTCCTTTTCTTTAGGTTTGGGAAATTTTCTGACATAACTTCATTGAAAAGGTTGTGCATTCCTTTGGTTTATATCTCTACACCTTTACTATCCTGATAAATCTTAAATTTGGTCCTTTCATTTTATCCCATATTTCTTGGAAGTTCTTTTCATGGTCTCTTAACATCTTTTCTCCATGGTTAACTTTATTTGTCTTCATTGCCTGAAATTCTGTCTTCCAATTGGTCTAGTCTGTTGGTGATGCTTTCTATTGAATTTTTATTTTGTTTTATTGATTCCTTCATTTCAAGGACTTCTTCTTGATTTCTTTTCAGAATCTCTAGCTCTTTATGAAAGTAATCTTTCACCTCCTGAATTTTCTCTCTGATTTCACTCCTTACATTGTTCTTTACCTTGTGGGACAGTTTAATTATATACATTTAAACTCCTTCTCTGACATTTCTCCCACTATGGTGTCAATGGATTCTGTTATTGGGGCATCTTGGATTGTTTGGGGCACTTCATTCCCTTATTTTTTCATGTTTTGCATATCTGCCCACTAGCAGTGTGGATCTGAGGCAATGCAGTTTCTATCCTGTAGACTTAGAGTGTCCCAAAAGGTTTCCAGTACTGTGACATTAAGGGGAATACAAATAATAGCAGCAAGCAATGCAAATAATATACAGCCTTAAACCAAGTATCTCCTACTAAGATACCTATAGTTTTGTCACAATAAACAGAAATGATATGTTCAGTTATTGCCTACAATGAAAACAGTAAGTTTGCAAAGAAGTATACAATTTTAAATAGGAGACAAAGAGAAAACAGGAATGGTGTAGGATGTGATGTTTATGAGGAAGGAGGAGAGAAGACAAAAGTAAAACTTAAAGGAAGAGTGAAAGAGGGAATAGTAGAGGTTACCTGGTAGCAGGAGAAAAGAGAAAGAGAATTTTGGGAAACAGATAAGTGAGAGAAGAAATATAAAGTAAAATTTTAAAATAGAAAATATAAAAATAAAAGAATGCAAAACGAAACTGAAATATAATAATCAGACATCCTAGCCCTCAATAAATGGATGCATGAAAAATAATTAGTTTTCAATGTGAGAGAAAAATGTAAAAGAAAAGGGGAAAAAAGGTCATGATAAATAACTGAACAATTGTTACTGTTGGAGATCAAAAGTTTCTCAGCTTCCCTTCTCAGCACTCAGATGGGGTTATCTGAAGTTTGACACTTACTCCACCCTCAGGATAAATGGGTTGATAGGGTGAGAAGGTTAATCCTGGAGGCAGGGTGTAGGCTTAGGTTTGCTCCAGACTCTTTGCTGTGTGCTAATTGGTCTGGAGATTTTAAATCAGTGCACTTCCAGGGCCCAACAATTCCTGGTCCACATTGGAAGACTACACCTCAGGAATCTCTTTTGGGTTCCACTTGTGTGGTGTATGATCCAGTTCTTAGCCCACTAAGTCACCTATGGACCCCACATTTCCTATATTCTGATTCAGTCTCCAAACTCAATCTTTCCCACCCCCAACCATTTTGAAATTCCCTTCTCTCCCAGCCAGTCCTGTAAGCAGCCAGATTGGAGGGGGAAGTGGAAACCTGGTGGGTTTCCACGACCAGTTGCCCCCTGTGTAACCCTTAATTTTCTCTATGCTTTATTTTCTTCTGGTCACTTAGGCACACACTCTATCATGCAGTATGGGTTGCCTAGGTTGTTTCTTGAGCCAGACTCAGGTCTGCCAGAAATCAGCTCCCCTAGCTTCTGACCCCCTCGTGGTGGCTGCAAAATGGTTCCTTCCACTGCCTTATACATACCACGGGGAGAGATGGTGGCTTTTTCCTGTTCAATGATATTGTGCAGCACACCTTACTGTTTAGTCAGGCAGTGACTCTGATCTCTAAACTATCCGTATCCCAACACACCTCAGTCCTCCTGAGAATGGGGGTCCCGTTAATTCCCTTATGGCTTTACTGCATTTGTGGAGAAACCATTCAGGTTTGTGCTTCCAGTGGCAACTGTGGCTGTGACACAGGGGAGTTCTTGCTTATTTATTATATCCAACCTCCTGAGTCCTCCATCTGTTTTGAGTGTCCAGTATTACATTTCAGTAACGTCCCCCCTAATTTTTGTTTATTCACCCACGTTGCTAAAAAGCTGCCCATCTGCTTTCCTTGGTTTCATGCCACAGACCCACCAGGGAAGTGACCTCTCTATTCCACCATCTTCCTCTCCTTCTATGTAGTGCATCTTATTATTACCATTATATATCCTCTCCTTTTTGGAAAAGGCTCTATCTGATGCAAGCATATAAAATACTGTTGCTGGGTTCCAGGTGCTCCTCCCAAGGCTGTTGTGTGTGTCAACTCATTGAATCATCTTGAGATGTTCCATGAGGTGGATGTTATTTTCATCCCTGTGTTACAGAAACAAAAACTAAGCCCTGGAGAGTTAAGGTCCCATGAGTGCAACCCCACAGTCACTAAGCAGGAAAATCAGGACCTGACTTCAGGGACTTTTAGGAGCCTCTGAAGTGGTGGGTGCCTCCCCAGAAGTAGTAAAAGGGTCTCATGATGGCAAAAAGAATCACAGGCCACCACCTTCCCTGGCCCAGAAAGCCACTCAGTTTTCAAAGGCGTGACTCTGGAGGTACTCCCCAGAAGGTCACTCTGTGCTTGGGACACACTCCTTTCTTAAAACTGGCCCTAAATGTGAATGGCATCTGACCTCTTCCAAGCCCTGGAGTGGCTTTGGAAGGAGTTCACCAGCCCCAGGAGAGCTGCCTTCCACCCCAGTGAATGAGAGTCCCTCCCCTGACGCCTTGTCTCTGCTATATGTCGTCCTTCCAGGGAAGTCCAGCAGAACCTCTGGGCTGATAAAGCGGACACTCTGTCTTTGAAGAACGAAGAGAACTTCTGGGCCACGGGCCACCTCGCCAGCGACTCCAAGTGGAACTGTGTAGCCCACCTGTGCCTGGAGGGCACGGGAACCCCAGCCACCTAGCGCACCTCCCAGAGGGCCGGTGGGAATTGTCCATAGTGCCAAAGTCCTACACTGCATTTTCAATGGGTCCCTGTACATAGTTTGCTCCGCTGCCCGGGCCCCCACCTCTTGCTATACTGGAACTGATTTGTACAATGTGGGAACTTTGTTACCTTTTTAATGGAGGGCCACTTCCTTCCCCAGCACTTCCATTGTAAGGCTTTTTTTCCAGGAAGGGGGACTAACCACATTACTTTTCCCTTTTTTTCTCTTTTTCTGTTTTTATTTTTATTTTATTAACTGGGGGAGGGAGTATTAGTATTAGTGCCATTATAGCTACTGGATTTTAGGTAGGGAGAATTTAATCTTTAAATAATGGTAGTTTGAAATTTGGAAGATTTCTTGGTGGGAAGGACTGAGGTTGGGTCTCTGTCTCAGCTCCAAGTGGGCTTCAGATGTCAGATCTTCCACATCTAACCCATTTCCAGTTCTTCCCTGCTGCCTCGGGTCCCTGCCTTGAGTCACACGCAGGCCTTTTGAACTGCCAGGAGGCGGGAGTCTGACTTCTCAACCCCTTGGCCTCGCTGAGAGACTGGATAGCAGGTGGCTGTCCTCTTTAAGCACCTTTTTTAAATACCAGCAGAAAGGGCTCTCATGATTGTTAACATCACCATTAAACTTACAAAATTCAAAAAAAAAATGATCTTCCTCTTTATATGGTACACAGATGAGAAGTTTTGGTTTTCATTTCTCTTCTCAACTGCCTTTTTGGGTGTGGTGTTTGACAAGATTTCAGCTTGAAGACTCACCATGAATTGATTTTGTGTGTGTGTGTGTGTGTGTGTGTGTGTGTGTGTGTGTGTGTGTGTGTGTGTTGGGCCAATTTTAGATACCTTTGAGTGCACTTTGGTTTTGTTTTGGTTTTTTGTTTTTGTTTTGTTTTGTTTTGTTTTGTTTTGTTTTTTGTTAGTCCTAACTTTTAAAGGAAAACCAAGAGACATATCCGGTGTAAATGTTGCAATATGAATTATGTTTGCCATCCCTTTTCTGCTCTCCCACCCCCTCCCCATTCAAGTACACTGCACAAATAAAATGCTAGGGAGTTTGAATCAAAACCAGTTTTTCTAACTTGTTGCTCATTTGTTGGAACTCAATAAAGCAAAGACTAAACATTTTTACAACCTTTTCCTCTGTTCCTCATTCTTCATTGCTGCCTGGCTCCCGGGGGGGGGGGGGGGGGTTCAGCCTGGGGTTTCAACTCAGCCACATCCCATTCCAAATTCGTTTGGGGCCACAATTCCACCTTGGGGAGGTCGACATTACAAGCCAGGTTTTAAAAGCAAGAGGCTGTGGCTGGACTCTTCATCACATCTCTGATGCAGAGAAGAAAGTTCTAGGCCTCCCTTCTCCAGGGTCATGGCAAATTAATCCTTCACATACTACGGAGAAGAACAGTGGGGTGGGAATGAGAAGACCTTCAACCCCCAGCTGGCTCTCCTGTGACCCGAGGTAAGTGCCCCTCCCTGGGCTGCTGGTGACTGGACGTTGGAAACTACCATTCCTTGGAGGTTCTATGTTTCTGATAACACTCGCCCAGACCCATCGTCCTCAGAGTCAAACAGGCACAGAATCAGCGGTCTGAGCCGGGATGATTCAGGGGACTGAGAATGTATATGGCTAACAAGGTCCCAAGGAGGTACTGCTGCTTTAGGGACCGCATGTCTAGTTGTTGCATTTTTACAGGGATTTACCCACTTGGGACCATTTTATCTAAAGAAATCATGTCTTGATTCTTCAGATGAAAGAAAAGACTCCACTTTTCAAAATGAAGTAAACACTAAAAAAAAAATTCAGAAGAGCCTGATCCCCCTCCCGAAGACACCCGTGAAGTCCCTTCTCCCTCCTGTGGGCTCCCGTGACACCATCTCTGTCTCTTCTCTTTGCACAGCTTTAGGATTTATGTGATCAATTTATCCATCTCTGCAAAGTGACACCAGGCCCATCGATCTCAGTTGGAGAGATTGATAAACTAGCCACATAATCTCTAAAATCCCTCTAATTCTCCTTACTAATCAGCAAACTTGAACGTAGCTAGCTATTTAAAAATAATAACTAGTTCTTTTTTTTTTTTGGTGGGGGGATACCCAGGATTGAACTCAGGGGTACTCAATCACTGAGCCACATCCCTAGCTCTATTTTGTATTTTATTTAGAGTCAGGGTCTCACTGAGTTACTTAGCACCTCGATTTTGCTGAGGCTGGCTTTGAACTTGCAATCCTTCTGCCTCAGCCTCCCCAGCCACTGGGATTACACACATGCACCACTTTGTCCAGTTTAGTCCTTTTTTTTTTTTTAATTGATTACTTACTATGAATTAGGCTTTGTGGTGAATGCTTTACACTTATTTTCTTTTTTGAATACCTTTATTTTATTTGCTTATTTTTTTATGTGATGCTGAGAATCAAATCCAGTGCCTCACATGCTCTAAGCAAGCACCCTACCACTGAGCTAGCCCCCTTATCTTTCTAACCCTCTGGTACAGTTGTGTCTGTTTTATAGATGAGAAAACAGGTTAGTGAGGTTTTGGAACAGACCCAGTCATGTGGAGGCTAAGTGATTGTCATGGAATTCTACCAACTTTGCCTCGTATGTGTCCTTCCCCAACTTCTTGAAAAACAGCCTCTTTTCTACAGGAACTGCCCTCCCTGTTCTATGAGGCTCAGATGGGACCTGCTGTAGTATATGACCCACACTTGGTTAATCATAATCCCATCTGCTGACCCCAAGGATGGCCTGTGGCCAGGACCAACTGAGCTTCCTGAGAGATGGATGCTGTGAGAAATAAACACAGTCTCTCTGCTTGAATAACTGAGTTAAGATGTGGACTTGGAGCTGATTTCAGCTATTTTCCCAGTCATGGGGAAGATACCTGTCTGCATAAGTTAAGAACTTGGAGAGAAAAGCAACCATTTGAGAATATTGCAACTGTTGGAGGATTATAATGCAGGTCAGCTGCTATAACCAGAAACCTCCAAATGCAGTGTTTCAAACAAAAGAGAAGTTTATTTCTGTTTGGGGCAATAGTCAAGTGTGGGCTGTCAGTCCACACAACTCCCTACATTGCATAGTCCATGAAAGATGTGTGCCTATCTTGTTCCCTTACCAACATCGTGTTCAAACAATGTCTAGCACATAGTAGATGCTCCATAGATATTTGTTGAATGGATGGATAATAAATATACTTTTTATTTTGCAGTATTGGGCATTGAATTCCAGTCCTCACGCATGCAAGCAAGTGCTCTACCATTGAGCTACATCCCCAACACTTGGATGATGAATGAATAATGATGATGGATGGATGGATGGATGGATGGATGGATGGATGGATGGATGGATGGATGGATGATGGGTAGATGAGGAATGTCAGCTCCACAGCCAAACAAAGCCAAGTCTGGGTTCCAGTTCTCCTGATGATCATCTCGTTGGATTTACCTAACTTTTTCAGATTCCTGATTCTTCAGCTGAGACCTGGAGATGATTATACCCACACCACAGGTCTAGTGTGAGGTTCATGGAGTTCATGAGTTCAAAGTGCCAAACACACAGTAAGCATCCCATGCATAATCCTCCCTTCCTGCTACTCTAACCTGCAAGCCACATCAGGCCAGGCAATGTGAAGGCTGTCCCTTTCCTTGCCTGTATAGCACGCTTGTGTGAGGAGGGCAGCCAGGGGAAGTTCAATCCAGGTCTGGGAGATGATATTCCAGACATGTGCCTCTGACATTGCAGATTTTGGCATAGGTAGCAACCCTCTCCTTACCACCCCTAAACTCTCCCCCAAACCCCCAAAATTCCAAAATCCAACTTGCAGTATTGTTATTTTAAAAAATAACAAAAGGTTAGAAGCAGCTTTAGCTGCTCATTTTGTGGCTCCTGCCTGCACTGCCTTCCCCCCTGTGCTCCCAGCTCCAGGACCCCCTCCCCCACCTCATCACCCCCATGCTGTCCTGTCTGTCTAGCCCATCAGTGAATGTCGCCAGCACTTCCCCCTCTGCAGGCGACTGCCTGCCCCTCCTTAACTCCTTCCCCTCCTGCTACTCACCACCCTTGCAGTTAAGCTTGGAACAAATTCTTCAAGCAAAACAATAGAAAAAGCCCTGATAATTGGTGGAAATGAAAACACAGGGAAGACGGTTGTGCTCTCTGAATCACCCAGCAAAATACATCAAGCTGACTTTGCCCACTAGGAATGACTTAAGAGTGGCAGAAACTGGGAGAGAGGTCCCTAAGGGAACAGGGTTCCTGGTGGGGTAGAAGAGAGCAGTGGCTGGAGGAACCATCTGCTGCCTTTTGTCTGCCCTGTGCTTGCTTTCTTAGTGCTTTCTTGAGGGGATACTCCTCTCCACCCACTCATCTGATTCTGAGAGCTGCCCAACATGATGAGTATCTGCCTCCCCCAGGGGGGAGCCTTGGAACTCCATTACCCTGTTCACTGAGGTTCATCAAGACAAGTAGAGTACCATGCATCAGACCCAAACAGGACCCACCAGGTGCTAGGAGAAAGCACTTCCTTTTCCACCTGGAGCTACCAGAAGCCAAAGCCCTTGCCAGGGAGAGGAAGTCAGTCTATAGGTAGAAAGAATGAGGCTGAAAAACCAACAAAAGAAATTGAGAAACTAGGAGCTATGAAAGGAGAGATGATGATTACGATGATGATGGATGGTGGTGGTGGTAGTGGTGACAATTACAACATCATCTGATTCCCTGGACCCTGCCATTCCTGAGGCCAAATCCTTGGCTTTCTATTTTAATAAAAATAGCATAGTTCCCTTTTTGACATAAGCTAAAAGCCTTTTGAGTTGGATTTCTATCACTAGAAACTCAGAGTTCGGATGGGCTGATGAGATTATAAAATAAAAATCAAAGAAAATATCACTCAGCATTAAAAGAGAATAAAATTATGGCATTTGCAGGCAAATGGATGGAGTTGGGGAATATCATGCTAAGTAAAGTCATTGTTCTCCACCAAAAAAACAAAGACTGAATGTTCTCACTGATAAGTGGATGCTGATCCATAATGGCCAGGGGCGAGGGATGGGGGGATGGGATAAATGGAGGAACTTTGATGGGGTAAAGAGGAGGGAGGGGTGGGGAGAGGGCATGGGGGCAGGAAAGATGGTGGAATAAGGTGGACATCATTACCCTAGGTACATGTGTGACTGCACATGTGGTGTGACGATACATCATGTACAACCAGAGAAATGAAAATTTGTGCTGTGATTGTGTACAATGAACCAAAATGCATTCTGCTGTCATACATGCCTAATTAAAATAAGTTAATGAATATTTTAAAAAATAGAAAATACAACACATATAAAAGAGTTACGTGTGGCTAGTAGCTACACCATTGGATGATGAAGCTCTAAGTCCTTGCTACTCAAGGGTGGCCCCTGGACCTGCAGCAACAGCATCAACCAGGAGCTTGTTGGAAATGCAGAATCTCTGTCCCTGACCCCAGATTGTTGATTCAGAATCTGTAATTTGACGGAAGTTTCAATAAGGTGATTGACATGTTCACTAAAGCTGAAGAAACCCTGTTCTGAAGTCACTGAACAGCTCCTGCCTCAACAATTTCAGCACATTGGTGGGTGGGCAGCAAATATAATAATACGTCTCCTGTCTGGGGACATTGACAATACCCCAACGTCATTCCCCCCTCCTCTGCCCTCCTGCCACTGCTCCCAATAGCCAAACCCAACCACAAGTCCAAGGGTAACTGCTGATCCAGTCCATCAAATGGCCCAGCACACAGGTCATTGTATGAGTTGGACAAAAGGCAGCAAACGCACAACCAACTTGCCATCATGCCCCACTCGACACCCACGGCAAAGGTTAATGATCAATCAAAGTATCTTTGCCTTACAGGCTTCAATAAGTCCTCACAATTCTTAAATTGTCCTCCACCATGAATCTACTAACCTTGAAATGTGAGATGAACTATGTGGTAGATGCCATTAGGTGCCTGGCTAATATCCATCCCCATTCTTCCTTGCTAACAGAACCAAAATATTGCTCAGACAGCCACCCCACCCATCCTCAGGTGAGAGTCTCAATGTCAACAGCTTCCCTTGCAGCTAGGAGTGGCTAATGAGACATAAGCAGGAGGCCACTGCATACCTGATGCCATCCTCTTTCCTCCCTCTTCTTGCCTCGTACACATTGGTGGTTTTGAGATTCGGGCCTTAATGGCCTATGAACCTATGAACCAATATTAGAGTTGTGTATTTTCAAACTTCTTGATATAAGAGAAAAGTAAACCTCTGTTTGTTTAACCCGCCATTCATTGGCTTTGTCTGACACCTGCAATCAAATCCACTCATAACCAACACAAACTCTACATGCCATCCCTGGGCAAATAAACAGAAATCTCTTCACTCATACACCTATTTGCTTATCCCTGTGCAAATTACAAAGTGGAGAGATTGTTTCCTGTTCAAGGAAACTTGAACTGTGTTTGAAGGATGAGTAGGTGTTTGCCAAATGGATAAATCGCAGGAAGATACAAGAAGCAGAAGTGAAAGGGTGTATACAATGTCAGGCTTCTGAGTAGTAAGAGTCTAATAATGGGGCTGGGCTGGTAGGTCAGAGGTACAGCACTTGCCTACCATGTGTAAGGCACTGGGTTTGATTCTCAGCACCATATATAAATAAATAAAGGTCTACTGACAACTTAAAAAAAAACTATTTAAAAAAAGAATCTAATAAGCAGTCTATAATACATAAAAAGTAAGAAGACATCAGTTCTGAACATCCAACTTTGACAATCAAGTTATCCAGTCATTTCCATTTTCTACTTGGAAAAAACCTGAAAAACAGCCAAAACATTAAGCTATTACCATGTATGATAGAAAATTAAAAAGTGGTTTGGGATTTTCAAAAATAAGTACAATTGTATATAAGAAACAGATGTAAAGTGAAGGTAAATGTTGGGTAATGGGGAAACTGGACTTAAGAAAGACACATGTATCCCAACTACTCTCTGGGACCTCTGCTCCTCTGAACTCCTGGGGCAAATTGATTTCCATCACCAGAACTTACTCAGTTCTAACCACACATGAGTTCAGTGGGTTTTAACCTTCTCTTTGTCTGACCTTCTTATCCAGGTCAGAAGGTGAGCTGAACCTCAAATTTCATCATTGCCCCCTCTCTTTTAGTAGCAGCAGCACACACATCCCTTCCAGTTAGAGAAGTCTTCTGAGGTTTTGTTCTTTCCCTGTTCCAACCCTATAATGGGGGTGTGGCACCATCGTGGAACATGTCCCTTCCGTCCAGATAAGTCATGCAATTCAGGCTCAGCTAGTCATGGCACTCATCTCTGAGCTCAGAGAATGTTCCAAGCTGGGCCAAGCAGAGTCATGCTTGAGGTTACAGAAATTGAAGGGGAACAGCTTTAGACTGTAGAATGTAAGAAAACTGGACGAAAGTCCTAAGAGCATGGAAGACAGGCTGCCATACATGGAAGCCTGTTTAATGTCCCTTAGAAAGATGAGGAAAAAAAAAATCAAAGGCCCTTCCAATCATGCTTTGCTTACTCGGACTACAGCTTCTCAGACTGGACCCTGTGGGTCATGGCTTTAATAGGGTTACATGAGAACTTGTTCCAGTAAATGTGAAACCAAGCTGGAAAGCCAACTGGAAACACACCCTGCTACTAATAGGACACGTCTCATTATGCATTGCGATGGGCCATGCTTGTCTCCACATTCACTCACACTGTCTTCTGTCTGGTAAGAATTCTTCTGAGCCCTGGAACATGGTTAAGTGGCAGGACAAGTGACTTTCCACCATCACATGGACTACCCATGGCAAGGCTACCCAGGAACGAGGGGCCCTGGATTCTGGCCCCTGCTTTTGTCGCTAATGGGTTGTGTTATGGCTTGGATATGAGATGTCCCCCAAAAGCTCAAGTGTGAGACAATGCAGAAAGTTTGGAGGAGAAATGATTGTGTTATGAGAACCTTAATCCAACCAGGGATTTAATCCCCTGATGGGGATTACCTGAGTGGTAAGGCCAGTAGGGTGTGCCTGGAGGAGGTGGGCATTTGGGGTATATATTTTGTATCTGCAAGTGGAGTCTCTCTCCCTACTTCCCGATCATCACGTGAGCTGCTTCCCTCTGCCACACTCTTCCACCATGATGTTCTGCCTCACTGGAGCCCACTGTTCATGGACTGAGACCTCTGAACCCATGAGCCCACAAATGAATTTTTCCTCCCTAAAATTATTCTTGTCAGGTCTTTTAATGACAGCAGCAAAAATGCTGACTAAAACAGGTTGCCTGACCCTGGGCCAGGCCACCACTTTTCCTCCTCCACCCTCAGATTTCTTATTTGAAAACTGAGGGGTTTAGGTCAGATAACCATTTAGCTTCCATTCCAACACTGAGGCTCTGTAATTATAGGAACCTGGCCCAGTTCCCTCTAAAGAGGCTCTAGGTTCCAGCTCCTACCTTTACCCTCAACCAAAACCTTTGGAGGAGTTTCTCAGGATAGCAGGGATCTAAGTGCACTTCTGGGAAATTGCTCTAAAGCTTTTGAGCAAAGATTGTCAGGCAAGCTCCCCTGGAGAGCCTTGAAGAAGCTCTGTGTCCATAAACAATACATAATTAAAGAACAACGGAGGACAGGATGGAAAACGGAAAATCAGGCTGCTTAGGAATATTTATCCAAATCCAAAACACAGGAGCGACAGGAGAGAGTCTGCAACTCTCCTCAGTCCAGCTACATTCACAATGGCCCCTGTTTAGAAAAAAACAGAGAACCTTTGTTCAGAGTCTTATCCAGCTGCTCTTGAAAGACAGCTGGCCCTGCTCTAGGCCTGGACACAGTCTCAGACACTATCTCCCCGCTGCCCAGGTGGGCAAACCTTCCAGGCACCAGCATGAGAACCAGGCTAAGGGCCAGGACGGCCTTAGCAACGTGAAGTTCTCTCTAAGGGACTTTTAAATCCATGTGTGCTCCAGAGGACGTTTTCCGTGGTGCCTCTGCCTCCCTTGTGTGGCAGGTCAAATGCATATTGTGTAAGAATGACCAGGACTTCATGAAGGAAGGAGATGCACAGAACATTACAATTGTCGTCCTCTGCAAATGGGAAATTGCATTACTTTCCACATCAGAAGAGTCGAATTTGAGCTTCAGAATTCTTCAAGATTTGGCTTCAGAAATCTTCTCCGAGCCACACAACTGTTAAGTGTCAGTGCCAGGATTTAAATCCAAATGTCTCTGAGCCCAAAGCCCATGCTTTCACAACAGTCCAGTCCCTCAGCAAGTGGTTGTCATGGGTTGGAACCGATTACAGCTTTGGAAACAGCACATGGGCACATGAATTCAACATGGACTGACACGAGATGTATGTGTCCCGGGCATTGGCTCGCCCCCGGGATCCCTCCAAACACTTCCAGGCCAGGGGAGCAGGCAGTCCTCTGTCCAGGAGTCTGGCTTTCATGTCTGTGATTGTGGACGGCTGAGGGGAATGGGGGCATAGGTTTGGCAAGGCCTCTCCGAGGGCGGTGAGAAGGAACAAAATCAACTTGGGTATCAATGATTTTAATGATCCGCTCCTGTTGACTCACAAGAATGAACAACCAGGAGACTGTGGGAATTTGAAATCCACACCCTGACCTAGAAAACTGTGCTTTTTGTAATTGTTTATCCCATCTGCCTCCCTAACCCAATTTTTCTTCCTTTTTCTTCATCTCCTCATTTGAAGGAAGTTGCAGAGGTATGGGATGCCTCCATTTCCCTCTGGCGGAGGGCTCACAGTTTTATAATTATCTACCCACGTGACTGTGCCTCATTCACTAGACTGCGGGACCCCCGAGGCGAGGATCTAGCTTCATCATCTTTATATTCCCAGCGCCCAACACATTGGAGGTTCTCGTAAATACTGAGGAAGGAAGGAAAGAAAAGGGGAGGGAAAGAGGAAGGAAGGGACAAATGAACGAACAACTAGAAGGAGATAAAACAAGGATCTATACGACTCATAAAAAATTAGCCCACCAAGAGGAGGACATAAATTTAAAGTCTTCTTTATATGACAACCAAGTGGGATTCATGGTCTTGACTGAATCCTGGTTGGAACAGACCAATTGGAAAAGACGTTTGGAGGCAAATGAAAAATGTGAATATGGATGGATCGTAAATGACATTAGGAAATTATTAATCATTAGGTATGTTAATGATATCAGAGTTATGCAAGAAAATTATTCATTGTTAAAGATGCATAGGAAGGGATGAAATATAATGATATCTATTATGTATGATATTATATGTATGTATACATATTCATAATTTACTTTTTGTTATTTTTAGTTGTAGACAGACACAATTCCTTTTTTGTTGTTGTTCATTTACTTTTATGTGGTGCTAAGGATTGAATCCAGTTCCTCAAACATGCAAGGCAAGAGCTACACTGAGCTACAACCCTAACCCTATAATTTACATTTAAATATTTGAAATGTTTCAGAATAAAAGGATGGCAAATTAACAAAGGTTGAATCTAGCAAATGAGTACACAGGTGTTTACTACACTATTGTTTACACTTTTCTGGACATTTGAAACTTCTTAATACAAAATTCCTATAAAGCAGTTTTTAAACATAAACACAGGTACAATTATCACTCTCAAGATATTATTGCTGTTATCAATACAGCCCACATTCCAATTTTGCTGAGCATCTAATCCTGCCCTTTATAACAACTTTTTATTTCCAGAATCCAATTCCGAATCACGTTTTGCATTTATTTGTCATGCTTCTTTGCTCTTCCAATCTGAAACAGCCTCTCAGTTGTTCTTTGTCTCTCACAACATTAACACTTGTACATAATAAGGCCCCCTGTTTCTTAGATTGCCTCCTTACTTTGCATTTGTCTGGTTGTAGTCTCATGATTTTATTCCTGATACTATAGGATCTTGGCAGGCATACTACATAAGATGCCGTCACCTTCTCAGGGCAACACAT
The DNA here is from genome assembly GCF_052094955.1 of Ictidomys tridecemlineatus. NCBI lineage: Eukaryota > Metazoa > Chordata > Mammalia > Rodentia > Sciuridae > Ictidomys > Ictidomys tridecemlineatus. The sequence continues at coordinate 16,903,444 of NC_135483.1, read as the reverse complement.
TGGGATGTACCTGGTGTCTGTTGGTCTAATTATTTGTGATGTGGATTTTGGTTATTTGATGAAGGTAGTTTCTGCCACATTTTTCTACTGTAAAGAGACTTTTTTAAAACTCTTTTTAAATGATCAGTAACCTGTTGAGAAACCTCAAGACTTTGAAAATAACCTGTTCCCCAACATTTCACTCAGTGGTCTTGGCAGCTCCTGATGATTCTTGGTGAATCAATTAATACTTCGATGGCTGCAGAATGGTGATTTTCCAGCTCAGTCCTTCCTTGTACATGTCTTATTGGTATTCTCCTGAAAGAGAGAACTTTCTCTTCTCCCCCTGCCCTGTATTTGTTAGTATCAGAATGGACTCAAAAACATGTTTTTAAAGTATTAATATTTCCAAGGGGTTTTAGAAAGGTGTTCTACATTTTAGCATTTTTAGTGCCGATTTTGGTGCCAATTTTTTCTGCCTCTAACATTATGTTCACAATCAGCAGGATTGAGGTCAAAACACACTCGTGAAAGGAGCTAAAACTAAGTTTCACCCTTTCTTCCTGCATCCCATTTTGCTTCATTCACTTATTCACTCAACAACCATGTGCAGACTATATGCCAGGGACCAAGCTCTGGAGCCACCATATTGAATCCGAGTGTGGTCCCACTAATAGACTTCACTAATGAAGGAATCAGACAAATAACTTCATCCTAACTTGATGGGATCTGTCACAGAGTGGTGATCAAAGCATTTCAGGGCAGAGCACAGGAAGAAGAGAAGCAGGACAGGCTTCATCAAGGAGGTGCATTTGGAGCCATCTTGACAGATGAATGGGTTCCCCAACAGGAGTGGGAAGAGAATCAGTGAAGTAAATGTGCCTAGAGTTTTGAGGCTGGGATTGCCAGGTTCAATACAGAGTCGGAGAGCCAAAGAGATGAAAATAATTTTTTATAAAAATGATAACCTATCATGTCCACTGTTGTATAGCCTGCTTTTTTCATGTAAGAAGTTACTAAGAACTTTTTTTTATTCCAACAAATACAGATCAGTTTTAGTGGACTTTATCTTATTTGCAGTGCTGGGGATGGAGCCCAGGGTCTTGCACATGCTAGGTAAGTGCTCTACCACTCAGTTACACCCCTGCTCCTTTGGTGGGTTTTAAATGAATCATTTTTTTCCTATGAACAGGCCATGATTTATTTAACCAATTCATTACTAGTAGACCTGCAGGTGGCTTCCAATTTCTTTGCTGCTATAATCTGTGCTCATTCTTTCTCTCTTATTTATCTGATTATTTCCTTTGGATACATGCCAGCAAGGCCTTTGGCTCCCAAGATCAAAGCCAAACCAGAAGCACTCAAGGCCTGAATCACAATCAGCAGCGCTACACTGCCGGTTGTCTATTCTTAATGGTGCCTACTCCTGCACAGGAATACAGTTTCTGAGGAGGTGCCTCCTCGCCTGACCAAGCAGAAAATCAGGTCTCAACTAACAACACACCAATTGTTGCCAACATGGGTGATTTAAGACTCCTTGTAGGCCCACTGATGTTTTCTAGACATAAAAGTAGAGCCTATATAGACAAATATCCAGTTCCCATAATTATAGAAAAAATATATATATAGCTATTCTGCCTAGAGACAGGGAAGGAGATGGACCTAAAGACTTGTGAATGATTAGCACCACTGGGTGATCAGCAATTACACCTGGGTAATAAGCACAAATTTGAAGTCAGGTGATTCACATCCAATAATCGGGATAGGTCTCTTAACTTCTCTAAGCCTTGATCTCCCTGAGTGTAAAGATGCCCACATCAAAGAGTTTGACTTAGATAACAATGAGAACCACTAGAGTGGTGCCAAGCAGTCAAGAGTCCCAAGAGAAAACCTGAATCATCACAGATGATTCAATAGAAGAGTCTTTATTGAAGGGACTTAGGTAAAAAGCCAAGGGTGTTGAGACACACAGCAGCAGAAAGCCATGGCCACCTCCAGACACAGCAGAGGGGAAAATGTCAACAGAATCCAGAGAGAGCAAGGGCCCTGGAGAAGGAATGGGGCCATGTAGCTGAACCATGGTTATAACCACTGCCAGCGACACAGCAGAGCAGAGGAAATAATCATTGCCTGTGCTTGCTCTTCTCCTGCCCATCAATCTCCTGCCAGTGCCTCCCATGGCTGAGCACAACCAGAAGCCAGCTAACAAGGGCGTCTGGGCCATGCAAAACCACTCAGACCCATGTGTTTTGACTGACACGGAATCGGGGACACTGACCACCTCAACTACTCATAGTGCAGAAGGCAGTGGTCCTGCAAGGATGTAGTAGAATAGGGTCACCTGTCCAGAGATCCAGTCTGAGGAAGGCAAAAAATCCGATGAACTCAAGTAGAAGCCAGGTAAACAAGCCATCAGCTCAGGTACCCCAGATGCAAGGTGTTAGGCTTTCTCTAACCAGTCCTTGTTTGAGGGGTGAGAAAAGAGCAACCCAACATGGGATGGGGGCCATGTAGCCCCATCATGGGCATCTAATTTGCCCACAATTGTCTTACACATCCAGGATTGGAGCAAAATATTTTTATCCAGAACCAATTTTTTAAAATAAACATGATTGCAGCTACACATCAAAATTGTCTTTGATAGAGCCATCAATGTACTTGCTCCTAAAGTTGCTGGGCCACAGAAGATGGACTATTCCTTCAAAACTTTGCCCAACCTAAGTTATGAGACACCAAAACAGTCTCCTCTTCTATAAGTTCAAGGAAGTAGGAGGTGCAAACAATCTTTGGATGTCAGAAAATAATGAGAAGGTCAGGGATGTAGCTCAGTGGCAGAGCATTTGCTTAACATGCATCAGGCTCTGGGTTAAATCTCCAGCACTTTAATTAATTAACTAATTGATTAATTAAAAGTAATAGTAATAATAATAGACAACTCTTCCTCCAAATTCAAATTAACAGCTCAAAATTCAAATGAAAGCTTGGTGGGAAATAAAACCGAGTAAACTTAAAGGTAGGGTGAGTGTTTGTTGATGCAATTACTAATCTATTCACTTCATTTCCTCTTTCTGCAGATTACAGTCAGGTTTTTTGACATTTATTTCTTGCTGTGCTATGTGCCAAGGATACCAAGAAAAATAAGATAAGATTCTTGTCCTTGAAGCATTTATCTATCTATTTCTCTAATCTTCCCGCTCCTTATACAAGAATACACACACACTAATAGATATGCCAATAAGCATTTATACCTCTCAACTGATGATAAAATCAAGCATTAGTCCCAGAGTATGCTCACTGGCATGAGTTTATATCACACCAAACTATTTTTATAATTATCACCTGTAGAGATAGCGTGTATGTCTTTGTCCTTCCATGGTAAGGAGATGATTATTCTTTCCTTTGATTCCCATGACCCTTTACACAGACTTCTGATATAACAGTTTTCATCCTGTCTCTATCAGACAGAGCTCTTCAAGGGCAAACGACATAGCCCAGTTATCTTTGTGGCCTCAGTACCCTACTGTGCTTCCTGGCACTTAGTAGGTGCTCAATATATGCTTATTAAATGAATGGATGAATTGATGAATAAATGGATTATGAACATATGGTTGGTTGAGCAAATGAATAGATAGGTAGGTAAATGGCTGATACGTTGATGTTTGGATGAGCAAATTGATGATTAGGTGGATATTGGGTTGATGAATTGGTAGATGGGTAGATGGGTGTTTGGATGGACAGGTAGATGGATGGATATATGGTGAGTGAGTTAAAGGATAGATAAATGGTTTATAGGATATTTATCTCCCTTCTCACTTTAAAATAAAATTTACCTTATCTACTTCTAAGGTAATGTCATAATAAATAAGAGATTATAATAATAACTGCAGAGTATAGTTGGGAGGGAAACACCCCCAGGATTGTAAGGCCTTGGTTCTACGCCCAGTTTTGCCTCTTAGTAGCAATAGATGATTTGAGCTGATCCTTAACTTCTGCAGGCCATGCTCTGTCCAGTCCTAAAGTGACAGTGACACAGTAGACAGTGCCCTGTGAATATGGTGGTTATCGCAATACTCAAATGGGATACTATATTAATGTACATGATGCGCTTTATCACAGCAAGTGATGCTGGCGATGCTGAAGGACAACACAGGTAGTCGCCACTGGCCAGCCTCCATAGGTGGAAATATAATGTCTGTCACCTGAAGTGCACATGTAACCTGAGACCCCAGTCCTCTGGTTTCAGCATTCCCATTTCCCTAGTGGTGGTCTTATCTACTGCAAGCCACTCTCTCACCTTCCTCCCTCCCAGGATTCAGTTTCATACCACAGTCTACGATGCCCTGCCTCTGGGACTGTCATGAGGGAAGGCAGGGGATTAACAGGGAAGGGAGCACCAGGATTGCAGTTAGCAAAGCCTTCACTGACAAATGAAGTCCTCCTGTGTTTCCTCTGCTTAGAAATTTGAGAAATAGGTCCACAGTGCAAAACCACTTAGTCAACATTCACTGCCGAGTGCTTACTTTATGTCAAGCACTGTAATATCTGGGGCGACAAAAAAAGTAAATACTGGTCCTTGCTCTCAATAGACCCCAGTGGTCTGTGTCCTCGGTAGTTTGTAGGCACTCCAGGACAGCATCCAGTCCATCCTGGCCCACCAGGACCTGGCACAGGACGGGCACACAGGGGACATCAGTTCACCTGTGTTGAAGTGAAGGAGCTCCATCTGATGCAGGACGGGGGCAAGTTAATCAGCACCTTCCACTGGACATACACAGAGAGGACTGGCAAAACAGCAGAGGGGGCACCTAATACAAAATGGAGAGGGGGTGTCACAGTCAACTTCCTGGAGGAGGCGGTGCCTAAGCTGAGCTCCGAGACAAACAAGAATAAGCCACAAGACAAAGGTGGGAGGGGAAGGGTTTGTCAGCAGCAAGTTGATACAAGCTTAGCGGTTTCCCTCCCCTGGCTCTTCTCTGCTTAATTCCATCTGCCTCTCTCTGGATGGGGCTCTTATTACCCCATGGGAAAACAACCGCCCACGAATCCCCTAGAACTTGAGTGTGAATGCCCGTCAGGTCCCCCTAGGAGCTCTCCTATCTGGAGCACAGGTGGCAAGTCACAGGGGGGCAATCCTGCTGGCTCGACCAGCCAGGAAGGGAGAGAACATCAGGTCCCAACAGGTGCAGGGTCCAGAAGGCAAGAAGGAGAAGGAGCAGCTTCCAGGGAGGGGACTTCTGTCTTGCTCTGGGTTGGGCCCAGGGCCAGGGTGGAGTGCCGCCTCCCAGAGGCAGCCTCTCCTCCCGGTTCAAGTTAACACTGGACAAAGGCAAAGAGCTTTGGAGCCTCGGATTTCAGAGCAGGTGACACACCCTCTCTTGGCACTGGGAGCCTGTAAATCAGCCTGGAACTGGGCTCGGGGCCAGCTGTGTCTCTCCTGGGGGAGAAAACGTACCCTCCACACTACTCAGGACCAATCCAAAGCCCTCTGCACGACTCGATCGGCTTCCACTCACCCTCCGGCTGCATCCCTTCCCCACTCACTCCGTCTACACTTGCCTCCAGGCCCTTACCAGGCGAAACTATTTTAGGTCTCAGTTTAGAAACTCTGCTTCTAGAAGTTTCCCATGTCCCACCCAGTTCAGACGGCCACCTCTCCTTGGAGCTCCATTGTCCCTCTGCTGGCAAGGCCCCTGATGCGCTGGGTTGTAATGGCACCAGCACTTGCCCTGCCTCCCACGAGGACGCCTTCGAGGCAGCAGGGGCCACGTCTTTTACGTCTCTATGTCCCCAGCTCCTCACACAGTGCCGCGCCCGCACGTAGGTGCCAGGCCAAGTGAACAAAGGAATGTTCCCCCGCTCATGGGAGCCACGAAGGAAGGGACTCCGATCAGGGGAAGAGAAAGCCCTTCTTTGAGGTGGGAGCAGCAGGCTCCCTCTACCTACAACACCGAAGGGCCCCCCAGGCGCCTGTCTCTTCAACCTCCCCAGCACCGTGAGGTAGGCATCAAGCCACCCACCTTTCAGATGAGGAACCTAGGCCCAGCGAGGTCAGGTGAGTGGCCTGAGAGTGTATCCTAGGAGACAAGAGAGGACTCAGATTCCTCCAGTGACATGTGAATCACTCCACGAGTGACGCTTGGGGGCGGCCTGATCCCCCTGTGGGGTGGAAGGCTCAGTCCTCCTCAGCCCTCCCACGGACCCCCATCTAAACCTCCGCCCCTGGCTCTGAGGACACCTGTCAATCTATGTCCATCAGGAATACCGATCACAGAATCAGAATGCTGATCGCAGAGCTTTTGTTTTGGAGGGGGGTCTCCTGTGGCAGCAAATGAAGGCATGTGCCAGAGCCCAGACCCCCAAGTCCCCAGGCCTCCAGGCCCTCAGGCCCCTAGTGGTGCTACTTCTACCTCCCTCCACCTGTGATCTCATCTCACACTGGTGCTTTTTCTTTCTTTCTTTCTTTTTTAATAGAAATTACTTGGAACACAGTTGACAAGGGAGTCTGGGAAATAAAGTTTCTCGGGCTTAGTGGTAGAGACAAATGTATAAAAGGGCAGGTGTGGCCCTGGACGCCAACAGACAACAGCTGATCCACCGTGGGGGCCATGAAAGAATAAGGCCATGTCCCCCAAAAGGCCCTTGTTAACCCAACAGGGTGGACGCTTGCTGTTGTTCTCTGGCTCCCCTTCACTTCTTGACACTCCTCTTACATCGGAGGACTTCCTGCCTCCTACCCCAAAATGGAAGCTATGATCTCACTTGGCTTGCCTCCCTTGCTGCTGGGAGTGAAATCAGCCCCACACATCAAGTATGGCAGCAGGGGCTTCTAGAATAGCAGCACCCCTGGTCTGCAAGGTGGCAGCAGTGGCTGCAAAGCCGAGTCCTTTCTGGAGAAGAGCTTTGGCCCAGGGCAACATTCATACTGCCCCAGAGCGAGTTCCCAGGACAAACGTGGTCATGGTGGAGCTACGCCACCAAAATCTCAGTGGTGACTGTTTCCTCCGCGGGTCAATTCTGCCGCAGAGCTTATCAGTATTATTCCCCGGAGCTCAGCCTCAAGCCTGACTCTCCAGCCTTCCCAGTGATTCTCTGGGTTACCCAGTAATCTTATACACAAACCTTTAAAGAATCTCATCCTTACATGAAGGCCTGCGAATCATGAATATACAGTTCAATAAAATTTCATCACCTCTAGCAATTAGAGAAATGCAAATCAAAACTAATCTAAGATTTCATCTCACTCCAGTCAGAATGGCAATTATCAAGAATATAAGCAATCATGAATGTTGGTGAGGATGTGGAGGAAAAGGTACATTCACATATTACTGGTGGGACTGCAAATTGGTGCAACCACTTGGGAAAGCAGTATGCAGATTTCACAGAAAACTTGGAATGGAACCACCATTTGACCCAGCTATACCCAGCTCCTTGGTCTATACCCAAAGGACTTAAAATCAGCAAACTACAGTGATACAGCCACATCAATGTTTATAGCAACTCAATTCCCAATAGGTAAACTACGGAACCAACCTAGATGCCCTTCAATGGAATATTAAAGAAGAATGAAATTATGGCATTTGCAGATAAATGGATGAGAAAATAGAGAATATCATGCTAAGTGAAATAACCCAATCCCAAAAAATCTAAAGGCTCAATGTTTTCTCTGATAAGTGGATGCTGATCCATAGTTGGGGAGATGGGCACATTAAGGAACTTCAGATTGTGCTGAGGGGAGTGAGGGGAGGGATGGGGCAGTGGGGATGGGAAGGACAGTGGAATGAGATGGACATGTATGATTACACTACTGGAGTGGCTTAGTACCATGTAAAGCCAGAGGAATGAGAAGTTATGCTCCATTTATGTATAATGTGTCAAAATGCAGTCTACTGTCATGTATAACTAATTAGAACAAACAAAAAATTAAAATTAAAGAAATTTTTGTATAGTGAAGCATCACCCATAACATAAAGTAGAACATTGCCCGTACCTATAGATGGATCCCGACTGGCCCCTTCCACCAACTGCCCTTTGCTGTAAATATAATCAACTGTCCTGACTACTAATGCATAAAATTATTTTACCTATTCTTGAATTTTATAAAAATAGAATCGGGCACTATCTACTCTTTTTCAGATGGCTTTTTTCACTCCGCTTGTTTTGAGATTTGCCAGTGCTGCCACCCGTGGAGGTACTTTGTTCATGGTCATAGATGTATAGTTTTCCACTGGGTGGGCCAACCAAAATTCATCCATTCTATTGCTGTTGGACTGTGGGGTGTTTTAAGTTCGGGCTTATTACACACAATGCTGCCATCAGCGTTCTTATACATGTTCTTTTTGTGCACTGGAGCTCTGAGTTTTATGAAAAAAAAAAAAAAGGTAACTTTTAGACCTGTGTCTCCTCCAGCTGGCTTTAAAGCAGGTAGAGTCATTTTTATAGTGGAGTTTGAGGATGATCCCTGGGCCGACCTCATTTCCTGTAACTGACATTACATCAGTGTCAGGGTGCGCAGGGTCACCACCTCTCCAAGCCTCAGTTTCCTCATCTGTAACACTACCAACCTCACAGGCTGTTATGAGATTAAACTGAAGACCGCCCTGCCAGGAAGAGGAAGCAGCACGGGAGCCAGTGCTTGCCACAGAGCCTCTGCACCAAATGCTCCCCAGCTTAGCCACTGACTGCTCACAGTTAGCTCAGGAACGGGATCCCACCCTCCTCTTTATGAAGCAGGGGAGCTGAAGCTCACAGAGATTTGGTAACTGGCTCCATGTCATCAAGCTGGTGAAGGCAGCATAGGCTTCACCCAGGCCCACCAGCCTCCCCCACGCACGCTCCACACGTACCAGAGGCAGGGACTTAGGTCCTGCAACTGATTGGGAAGGGGACCCTCGGGCTGCCTCTTGAGGATTATCCCAGGTGATCTTGAGGATTGAAGGGGCTCATGGTGGTAAAGGGAGGGGAGCCCGACCTGCCAGGAGAGTCACACGTCGCTCACCCACATTACCCCTCTAATTCCCTGATTCTCAAATGGCCTTCTGAGGTGGGGGCTGTCCCCATTCTGAAGTGAGGAGGGATTGTCTCCCTCTCACTGTGGCATTCCTGCTGTGCTGGGAATGTGTAACTAAGATAGACCAGAGGGAATTCACCCCAGCTGCCCTCCCGCCCCACAGGCTCCACAGAAAGGCGCCCTGCTGGAATCCACCCTGCAGAGTGGACACAGGAGCAGGCACAGACCCCAAACCCTCAGGCTGCCTTTGTTCCTCAGGCATGCACACACACACACACACACACACACACCCTGCACAGTGAGCCCCCCTCCCCATCAAGAAAGCCATTGTCAAACGCAGACACTCGAAATACTCAAAATGCTAAAAGACTGCATTTTTCTCTTTCAAGGACCCCTTCCTAATCACAAGAGGCCACTTAGTCTGAGTGGGGCCCAGTAATGTTGATTAATGATTATGTATTTCTTGGGAGAGTTGGGCCTGCTCAAGCCTCTGCACCTCCCTAGGTGCACATTAATCAGGACCAGCGGGGGAGGCAGAGGCCTGACCACTGAACTGCCAGCCAAGTGCTCCAGGTCCCCAGCCCAGGGCTCACTGGTGCGGTGTGCCTGGTCCCCACCTGCAAGGCCCTCTGCCTGCCCGCCCTGCCTTCCCTTCCATCAAATGGGGAGTTGGGCGAGTGTGCCTCCCCGCTCCAGCCCTGACTCCTTCTGATCACACGCCATGAGGATTTGAATATTAATAAGATTCTGCACTCCTCCAGATAGCTCATCTTAATGATCTTTAAGGGCTTTTCTTAAACTCCCTTTCTCTGTGTGACAGATAGGAAAATTATTAATGATGGAGTGTTCCAGCTCTCCTCCCCCACCATCTCCAAAAGGAAATATATCTCTGTGTCTTCAGCCCTCCCTCCACCTCCACATCCTTCGCCCTGTCTTCTGTCCAAGCCTGATCCCAAGTTTGGGGAAACAGGATGGACAGAGTGCTTGAGAGACAGGGAAGGAAGGAAAGACCAGGAAGGTGGGGGAAACCTTGAGATTCAACAATGTGGATGTGGTTATTTCTTGGCAGTGGGGCCTCAGGTGTGAGGGGAAAAAATAATAGAGCAAAGCAGAATGAGGATTTTAAGAAGCACTGGGAAGTCAAAAGATAGTCAAGTGTTAGCATTGTCATGCCACAACACTGGGGAAGCGAACAGCAAGACTCCACTTTGGAAACCTAACAGTTTCGGGCAGTTTCTGCAATGGCTGAACATGTTTATACCCTGTGGACCAGCAATTTCCACTTCTAGGAATTTCATAAAGTAGGTACACGTCCATCAGATAGGCACCCATGTACTCACCCAGGGACAGACACCAGAGTGCTGATAGTAGCAATATTCATTATGTCATGAACCCACCCACATGCCCACCCACAGATTGGATAATGTAGGGCAGATTCATACTGTGGAATACGATACAGCCACAAGAATGAAAGCACTCTAGTTATATCCAACCTTGTAGATGTTAAATAAAACAAACCTGACATAAGAGAACATATATGGTAGGATTCCATTTATGTAATACTCAAAAACAGGAAAACACTAATCTATAAAGTGACAGGATGGTGGCTCACTTGGGGGGATTGATGATAGAAAGAAGGCTCAAGGGGGCTTCCAAGTGGCTGATACTGTCTATTCTAATCAGGGTGCTAGTTATACAGAGATGTTCAGTTTACAAAAATTCATCAAACTACATTTTTCTTAAAAAAAAAAAAAAGATTTAATGTCTGCCTTGTTGGACTTTTACTGCTGTTGTTTTGGGAGCTAGGATGGAAGCCAGGGCCTAGAATGTGCCAGACAAGTGCTGTACCACTGAGCCACCCCAGCCCAAGCTATACATTTTTGATTTGTACAATTTTCTGAATGTACAGTCTATAATAAAATGTTTTTTTAAAAAGCAACAGCATAGGCTGGGGATGTGACTCAAGTGGTAGCGCACTTGCCCGGCATGCGCAGGGCACTGGGTTCGATTCTCAGCACCACATAAAAATAAAAAAATAAAGATGTTGTGTCCACCGAAAACTAAAAAATAAATATTAAAAAAATTCTCTTAAAAAAAAAAAAAGCAACAGCATTACTGTGGTTCTGTCCTTTGGACTTCTCCAAGTACGGACTTGAACTGCTGTATCATGGCTTCCTTGGGCTGTCTAGTTTGAGTGTGAACGTGACACTGTTCTGAGACAGGCTTTGTGTTCTCCAAATTCCACTTAACTTTCCTCCTATGCACCTTGCAAGACCTACACTCCTGAGCTTCCCTCGTGGTTAGCAGGGACCACAGGATGAGCCCTGGCTGATACAAGTTGCTCTCGGCCTTCCCTGTCTTCTGCTCAGTCCTCCCCTCAGTTCTCTCTTCCCCAACCTGTTCACCACCTACTAAGAACTCAGTGGAGGATGCAAGTCCTGGGAGATGATGGAGCTACTGAGAGTTCTTATCATGGCACTCAAAAAAGTTAAAATTTTTTACACTAAAGGAAAGGAGGCTGAGTCCTTGAATATATGCAGAGAACAGAGTCCGCTCCTCATTTCCTGCTCCCTCCACTCCTACCATCCCACCCACCTACCCACCGCCTGTGAGTTGAATGACAATGTCTCTGTTGTTCAGTGGAGATCTGGGGATTGTCAGAGGTGTCAACTTACCTGTTTGACTAATGTCCAACATGCCTTACTTGGGCCCTATGTCTCTAAGTGGAACCTCCTCTGTACTGGAAATGGGAATGGGAGGGAACATTCCTAGAGAGAAATAGTCAGTCTTCATCCTTGCCTTTCTAGAGAGGAAAGGCAATTTCCCAAAAAGGAAACGTAAATAAGAAGTCCTTAATTTTTCTCCCAAGAGAAAGACTTACGTAACTGGTAAGTGGATAAAGGAGCTGGGCTTAGCCCTATGAAGCAGCTGAACCCACAAAAGCCCCTCTCTCCGCTCTTCTCTGTGGGAAGCTGCTGCAGAAGACTCTGTCCTTGCCCAGCTATGCCAGCGGCCAGAGTCTTTCAAAGCCTGGGGTTCAGGTTTAGGAGGTCCATGTGGCCACACCCCTATCTTCCAGTCTGGCCTTTCTTGGTGATGATTATGCTAACATTTCTGCCCTCCCTTGAATGGTTTTGTTTATTGAACTCTTGGTTGATTCCAAACTGAGAAAGAAGTTTTTTTATTGATCCTTAAAAAGTCAACAGACTAGGAAACAAGATACTCTCTAAAGCAGTGGTCCAGAAATGAAGCCAAATTAGAAAAAAAAAAATCCTTTTTTAACAACAGAACTCAGGGAAGTTTCACAAGCTGTGTTGAAGGACGGAGGCAAAAGGGACTGAAATGAGGGCAGGGTGGAGCTGAAGCAGCACTGGCCCTACCCTTCTCTTCCTGCCCAAGTTAGATCAGCTGCACTGTCTTTTACATAGAAAGACTTTTGAGATTTCATTCAAGCAAAGAGTTCTGATCTAAAAATAGTTTACAATCTGATTTAGATAATCTTTAAGGTATCCTCTGTCCTAAGAGATCTTTGAGCTTACATAAGAGATCCAAAAGTTCTGGTTTTGTAATGTTTTGCCTATGACAATGGTATCTGGCAAAGTAGGCCAATACTGGGACGCAGAGAGAACCCTGGTGGTTACCTTCTAAATTAGTTAAAGCTTTTTCAGGAGGAAAGAGGAGATCCAGCCGGACAGACTTGAGCTATGGTGCTCAGTCCTTCTATGCTGGGCAGAGATTGACAGGTCAATTCAAGGGATAAATATGATTACCAATGTCCCTGTTAGCCCAGAGGTAAAACTGAGAGTTCCAGGGATGAAAGGGTCACAATGCACAGAAAGAGCTGCAAGAAGACAGTTGGAAATTTACTACAAGACTCTAGGGGGTGTATTAGTTTCCGAGGGCTGCTATAACAAATTATCACAAACTTGATGATGTAAAATAATTTATTTTCTCACAGTTCTGGAGGCCAGAAGTACAAGATTAAGGTGTCAGCAGGACCAATTTTTCTCCAAAGTTCTACAAAGAATCTGTTCCTTTGCTCTTCCAGTTCTTGGAAGGCATTCCTTGGCTTGTGGCCACATCACTCCAATCTCTGCCTCCATCTTCACATCAGCCTTCTCCTCTATAGGTCCGAATTTGCCTCTTCCATCTGTCACATCTCCCATGTGTCTCACAGGACACTTGTCACTAGATTCAGGGCCCACCAGGACAACACAGGATGACCACCAAAATGTTTATTTAATTACATCTGTAAATGCCTGTTTTTCCAAAACTGTTCTGGGAATGAAGATATGTACATATTTTGGTACTCCCATTCAACCCACTACAGGGGGCATAGCAGAATCCTGAGGAGGATGTACATAAAGAAATAATCTTGGACTGGGCTGTAGCTCAGTGGCAGAGCACTTGCCTTGCATGTGTGAGTCACTGGGTTTGATCCTCAGCACCACATAAAAATAAAATAAAGATAATTTATGTCTATCTATAATTAAAGAAAAATTTTTTAAAAAAGAAATAATCTTGCTAGGTATGATGGGACATGCCTATAATCCCAGCAACTCAGGAGGCTGAGGCAGGAGGATCCAAGTTCAAAGTCATCCTCAGCAACTTAGCAAGGGCCTACCTAAGCAACTTAGATCCTGTCTCAAAATCTTAAAAAAGAGTGGTGGTGGGGTGGCTGGGGATGAGGCTCAGTGATTAAGTGCCTCTGGGCTCAATCAGAAAAAAAAAAAAAAAGAATCTTAAGATATTTAGGAAATTCACTTCTTCCCTGACCTACTCTGTTTTATATGTGGTAACTTCGATAAGCCTCTCTGAGGTGGGTGGATCTATCTATAAATCTTTTGTTTTGCTGAACACAGAAGTTTGGGGTCAGAGCTAAGTCAACCAAAATATAGAGGGGCCTGGAAAGGTCATATAGGGGAAGGATGGAAAGCAAGAGAGGGAATAGCTGTTACCTTTGGATCTAGAATGTCCCCCAAAGACATGTGTTGTAGGCTTGGTCCCATCTGGTGGCACTATTGGGAGTATTGAGAGGTGGTGAGAATTTTAGAAGTTGGAAACTAGCTGGAAAAGGGGCATCACTGGAGGCATGATTTTGAAGGACTTATACTGTTTCTCTCTCTGCTTCCCAGGCACCATAGGAAGCAGCTTTGCTACACTACACCCTTCTGCCATGTTGTTCTGCCTCTCCACAGGCCCAGAAACAATGGAGCTGGCTGTCCATAGACTGAAACCATGAGCCAAATAAATCTTTCCTCCTTTAAATTGCTTTTCTCCAGGTGTTTTGTCACAGCACAAAAAGCTAACAAAATAGCTAAAAGAAATTTAGGTTAAGAAATGTATACGTTCCTTCAACAAATATTTATCTCAAAAACCCCACTCATGCCAAACCACATGCCCTGTATTTGGGGATGTAATGGTAAACCAAGACATAGTACATGCGCTCAAGGGCAGGCAGGCACTTACCCTGAAATGTTTAATGTCAACTCCCTCCACCCTCTCCCCTTGAATTCCTGAGCAAAATGTGATTGCTTGCTAATGCTTAGTGTTCAGAGTTAGAGGGAGGGGATGGGAGGAAATACTTCCTTATTCCTGGGTTGGAACAAACTAGCAAAGTAGAGACTACTCCAGGAGGTCAAACATGCAGTTGACATGCCCTAACTGGCCAGGTGAGGCTCTTCAGGATCCAGCATCTGCTTCTTCCTTCGTAAGGCAAGACCACTTTGATGTGTTGTTGGAAAGTAACCTCGCCCCAGTCGTGGTAGTCATAATGGTACCGTCAGTCCAGTGCTTTTTCCGAATTCCTAGTCACAAGAAAAGCACAAGGTCCAAGCTGGGTCAGTGAGGCTCAGAAGTTGAAGAAACAGTATTAGAATTAAAAGGAGAGCTAGTTTAGCTCAGCTAGAGATGTGATGAGATCAAAGTCTGCTCTCTGGGTCCCCTTTTCCATGTGAGGTTCCTCAGTAGGTCTTTGGAACCAGTGAGCTAATCTATATTCTGTATCCTTCCAATAAATTCCATTTTTGCTTAATTTAACCAGAGCTCTTCTGAGCAAAGATCACTCACTACCCAATGCATGTGACCATGAAAAGCCCCAGTCTCGCTCTCCATTAAGGGGTCTGCGCCACCTCTAAGGAAGAACGTCTGGGATAGGGTGAAGAGGGCTCGGCTAGGAGACTGATGGATCTTCCACTCCTAGAGACACATTGACTATTTGTATATCAAGATATCAAAATCCAAAGGCTCCCTTAAGCTAACCACGATTGTCCTTCATGAACAAGGACACTCACTGTACCAGTGCCAGCCCTCAGGAAAAGGCTGACACACTGACAGAGATCAGATTCATCTGGGTCAGGTGAAGGCTTCAAATGACAAATTAAGCTTGGTAAACATTTCCTAAATGAGCCTTGCGCCATTCACCAAACTCAGTTCCGCACTCCCCAAGGGTCTTTTCAGCCCATGATGTGGCATCATTTACAGTTGCTTTTATTATTTTTTACCAATTCTTTTTAGTTATACATAACATTAGGATTCACTCTGACATAATTTAAAAAGGGCTGGGGTTGTAGCTCAGGGGTAGAGCCCTTGCCTAGTATGTGTGACATTGGGTTTGATGCTCAGTACCACATATAAACAAAGTCCATTGACAACTAAAGGAAATATTTTTTTAAAAATCATGGAATTTTTTCTAATTCAGTCCCCAGTACCCTCCTTTCCTCTTTCGGTTCCTTTCCCTCCACTCTACTGATCTGCTATTTACTTAAAGTTATTTGTTTTGTTTTTTTAATTAGTATCTTGTAGACATACATGATGATGAATTTAATACATGTACATTTATACAGGCCATGGGGAATTCCTCAGGGGACAGACAGCTAAATTTATACCTTCAATTAATCTTCCCAAATGTTCTTGTTGCCTTCAATCTATACCAGCCCCCTTCTGTCCCAAAACCCCATGTACTCATACCTAGTAGCAGATAATTGTACAGTGTACATGGATGCTTTTTCTTTTTTAAGCATTTTGAATCCATTTTTCCATTATCTCCAACCTCTTCTAATATCCTGTTTCAGGAGACTAACATTACCTTACACAAGTGACAAAACCCTAATGTTCCTGAGAGACTAGTCCATCTCCCTGAACAGTCCAAATCCCTATCCAACTTGTGATCCAGTCCAAATCTCAGTTCACTGCAAAACAGACTTAAGTACCTGCATGTGACTTGTGCTAAGCCTTGATACAGCTGTGAATACGTAGTCTATCCTGACTGATGCCTACAGACCACAGGAGACTAAGCAAATTATGAGTGTCACTAAGCAGAGATGAGGCACCAGTGGGCCACCAGAGGTGACATTTAACCTTGCCTACAGGTATAGATTGGGCCCTTAATTTTGGTGAAACATTAAGCTGCCCCTGAGGGATGGTTTGGAATCAAGAGCTTTGCTTCTTCATTGAGGCCTTCTGCAGAGCTGTCCCCATTTTAGAAAGAGATCATGTTCTGAAAGTTCATTTTCAGGTTGGTGATTTTGGAGTCCATAATGTATTTTTCCACAGAAATATGCTTACAAGCTGGGTGCGGATCTGTAATCCCAGTTACCTGGGAGGCTGAGGCAGGAGGCTCATAAGTTCAAAGCCAGCCTCAGCAAGTTAGCAAGGCCCTAAGCAATTTAGAGAGACCCTGTCTCAAAAAATAAAAAGGTCTGGAGATGTGATTTACAAATAGTAGTTAGATTTTCAGGCTGGTTCAAGCATCTAATTGTCTGTGTTGCACCAACAATGCGGATAAATTGTTTCTAGGGATGAAGTATTACAAGCCCTAATATCCAAAGGAAACCCCTTGGTCTAAGCCCTGGCTCCTCTTCCTCATTCAGTCCCAGTGATTCTGAGATCCCTATCTCTAACCCAGCCGTAGTATCCCTGCCTCAGGTGACCTTATCTTAAACCTGCACCACAGCAGCAGACCCTAAACTGCTAGCTTTTGCTGCAGTTTCTCCTTGCCCAGCCTTCTCCCCCAATTTCCTCTGCTACAGCCAGTTACTTTCCAATAGTCCCTCCATTGCCCACAAAATGAAGTACAAGTGATGTCATAAAAGGCTTGTTGAGATTAAGCCCCAATCTACCTGTCCAGCCTTTCCCTGCCACTCCCTAGCTGTATTCTATACCCAGCCAGTTCCCTCTTCCCAAAACTTCTTGTCCTTACCGGGTTTCTTCTTTCCTCTACCTAGAAACAATAGCTGCCCTTGACTCGGCCTGGAAATGATCATGTATCTTTCAAAATCTAGCCCCCTCTGTTCGAGTTTTAACTTATTTCTACTCTGGCAGCGTGTCAAATCGTATAATAATCATGTTCACTTACTGAACAAGTAAGTAGCCACTATGGGCCGAGCCATCTGCCAGTAGAACATACACTCCCCAAAGACAGAACATGTCCTAAAACAATCTCCTTTGACCTCAACTGAAAAGCAGAGCAAGTGTCTAAATTTAGGGTCCAACTCCTATCTTGTCTTTGGCACCTTCTAGCTACTCAATCCTAATCAAGTGACTTTCTCTCTCTTGAATCTTACATTTCCTTATCTGGAAAATGGAAACCTAATACTTATTTCACATTCTTATTTAAACACTGGTTCCCAAACCTGGCTGAATATCAGAATCACAGAGAAGCTCAAGAACATGTAGAACAGAAATGATACAAAATATTTCCATAGTCCCACATGATTCTCACTTATAGCCTTACTGGGAAACCTCAGATTACAGGCCTAAATTATTCACAATGGAGCTTACCTCGGTACTGAACATGAAGGTGACAGAATAGACGGGAGATCAGAATTGATGTGAGCTAAGGGGAACATGTGGAAAAGCACCCTGGACTTAAACCACACATAAGGAATCCCAGGACATGGTATCACCCCATCCCAATCCTGAGCCACTCTGAAGAACAAACAAGAAAATTCCCAGTTCACAGATACTCAGCCCAGCCTTCAAAAGATGTGGCCAGTTAAAAGTCTAGGAGTAACTTTTCCCAAAGGTTAATCTTTTGCTATTCAAAGCATTAAATTACCACTAAAAATGTAACAAGGGAGCTCAGAAATAGTTGGCAGTGAGGGCTGGGGGTGTGGCTCAAGTGGTAGCACGCTCACCTGGCATGCACAAGGTGCTGGGTTCAATCCTCAGCACCACATACAAATAAAAGATTTGTGTCCACCGAAAACTAAAAAAATAAATAAATATTAAAAAAAAATAGTTGGCAGTGAAGATGTTGGCCACTCCAACACCACTAGATGGATGTTACTCAAAAGGCAGTTCAGAACCCCACAATCCTGGCAATGTAATGTGTCTTTCCAAATAAACAGGATCTTTCCTTCCTATCGTTCTGGTATTTCCCAAGTAATGGAAGAGGGAGGCATAGTGCTTCTTGTCACCCCATCCTCACATAAATGTATTCCAAGGTCAGGAATACAGACTTGTATGGTTCACCCCAAGTAAAAAAAAAAAAAGGGGGGGGGTGGCTCAAGAATGTCATAGAATCTGCTTTCTAGAGTCTGGGATTAAACCAATTCTATAGACTTCAGGACTCAGATCCATGTGTAAAATCTACTAAAATACTTTAACAATCAGGTATGACACCTAACCCAAAATTCAGAAGCATCCGCTTCATGAAAACCTGGGAATTGTGCATCTCCAACATGCGAACAAAATCATGTACAAAAGGGTCTGCTGTGTCTCCCTGATACAAAAAACTGGATATTAACTAAATGCTCATCAATAGAAAATTGATGACATAAACTATGTCTAAAAGAGCACAAAAGGGATATGGAAACTTAACACAGACAACCTTCAAATTGTACATTTTAATTTACAATTTATACCAATAAAAAGGATTAGATACAAAAAGGGATACCATCTATACAAAATAAGGATTTTTGTTTTCCATTCATAAAGAGAATCTACTGTCATGTCTTACCTTGCCAAGTCAAAACTAATTTATTTTGGTAAAATTATCCCAGAAAGATAGGTAATCCCATCAAAGGCAATCAAATTATCAGCTTCCTATGTTTGAGATAAAATTTCATTCAAAGTACATTTTGCCTTCAACTGAAGAATTCCAAAAACTTATAGACCTTTAGAAAAACTACTGCTCTCAAGCAAATAGGTTGATATGGGGGCACTGAACCCCTGGTTCACTTACCATTAGAATCGTACACACACAAGTTTCCACTCCTGCAGTGAGTGCCCAAGCGATATAATAGGAGTGATGGCTTCTAAAACTTTACAAGTAAATTTTATTGTGGCCACAGGTCAACAGCAGGACATTTGACAGTTTAGGTGCAGACTCTCTCCACCTACTATTTTATCATATAAATTAAATATGGAAAGGTACACACAAACTTTATTAAAAATGAGGAGCTCTTTGCAAACTCCTATTTCCTATTATAACACACATCACAGTTTAATAAGAATGGGGATGGGGGAAGGAGCCATACTGTTAGGGTACTTTTCCTGAAAAGAAGCTGATCAAAATGTCCAAAATCTTTTTAGCTGACTCAAAGTATGGCAGCCACTCACCATGCTCCTAGCTGTATGCTTTCAGAATAAAAACAAACTATGAAACACTGCAGCCTACAAAAACTTTTATTTGTTGATGAGCCGAGCTCTGATGGTAAAAGCTCACCTATGAAGGAGTTGTCGTGGGTATTCAAGCTGGTCTGATTCACACTGTCTGTATATTCCAGACTCAAAAAATAATAAAGACCTTCAAATGCAAATGACTCTAAAGCCATTACACCTCAAATTATGAGTGATTCACTTAGATGTGCTTATATATTAGCTTTAAAAAACGATTTACATACAGAAGAGCTGCACTTTTCTCACAATTAACTGAAACACTTGATGAAGAAAGGGCAAAGGGCAAAAAAAAAAAGAAAGACAATTTTAATAGGGCACTTCAATGAACATACATCCAGAATAAGAATGAAATGGAATCAATGCCCAGGAGCCTCTCAAAGGGAGCATCTCCCTGTGGCCAATGTGATTTGAAACCTCCCTATATAACAACCCAATGACTCTGGGTACACAAAGCCAATATGCCCTGCAGAGGAAACACAAAAGGATTGTGTTCACCATAGTTTAAAATGAACTCCTGTGTCAGAAGCAACTCCACTAAAATTTTGATCACTTAATTAGAAAACTGCCTAGTTATAACCCTCAATCCTCATTAATAGCAATATGGGCCCATCCTGACTCCGTGGTGTTTCATTAAGAACACCTGAAGAGGTGGCTAATGGTTACTGTGGCTGTCAGGCTGGCACAATCCCCAAAGCTAAGAAAGTTTTTTATCCACTGCTTCAGTATTCTCCCTATTGTCACAGTTCTGCCACCAAAGGGGAAAATAACTGTGAACAAGTTCTTTGTGACCAAGCCTTGGCAAAGTCAATAAATAAGAGTCTGCCAAAGGCAGAACCATTTTATGGGCAACCCCACTAGCTGAAACTTTAGGGGATTGGGAAAAGTAGAAGGGAGGTGTGTGTGCAAGAAAGAGACAAGAATCCTTTTCACAGGGTTTGGTAACCCCACCCCAGGTGCCCAACTCGGTGCCAGCAGACTGGGAACCGCTAAAGCCCATTATTCAGACAGAAAAGGAAGAAAACACACCAAAAAAATAGTCAATTTTGAAATCTGCACAGTTGATATTTGTTCTTCATAGCAGTAAGGACTTCAATGAGAATCATGAAACTTGAGGAACACTTGTATTTTCCTTCAGGATTTAAAAAAATTTGTCTCAT
Organism: Ictidomys tridecemlineatus; assembly: GCF_052094955.1. Lineage (NCBI taxonomy): Eukaryota > Metazoa > Chordata > Mammalia > Rodentia > Sciuridae > Ictidomys > Ictidomys tridecemlineatus. The sequence continues at coordinate 16,882,678 of NC_135483.1, read as the reverse complement.
ACTGAAAGACTACATTCAGTGTGGGTCAGGTCCAACAGCGTTAGCTAGACTCGGTGTTGTTAAGCGCACCCAGCAGTGGGAAGAAACGTTGCCTGAGTGGAACGGCTGGTGGGCAGGCCAGATGCCACTCCTTCACTGGTCTCCAAGTCGAAAGCCCTGGCCCCAGTTGTGTCTACCACCTCCGCCATTTTGATCAGCAGCTCGCCTCATGCTAGCAGGGGGCACACCGAATCCTGACACCCCGCCTCTCCTGCTGGGCAGCCAGCGGTACCTGAAGAAACAGGGGAAACAAAGGCAGAGGAGAGAAGAAAGTCACTTCCACAGAATACCCCACCATTCGGCACATCTCCCTCTCCTGGGTGTTCCCATGGCATCTGTCATGGTGAAGGAGGCCAGGGACAATGCCTTATTTAACTTTGCTTTTTCAGCACCTAGCTCAATGCCCTGACCACAGATGGCACTTGCTTTTCATGTTTCTTAACTTTATCAAGCTTTCAGTTAAATTCACACTCTAAACATTTCTTTTTTAACTGACTATAAAAGTATTCATGCAGAACAGTATGGAAACAAAAAGATTACACCCACAAGCCCAACAACTAGAAAGAATGACTGATAGCATCTTGGTATATCTAAATATGGATCTAACTGGATCAAAGAACAAAATTAATTCTCTGCAAAGGACAAATCCACGGGCTGCATTTGAGCCCTGCACAGCATTTCCACCAAAGAAGGCTTTAGGGCTGTACTCATAATCTGTCCCTCAAGCACCTTCTTCCTATCTCCCAGACAGTGGGGAAGCTGAAATCCAGAAAGGTTAGATGATTTCTTACTTTACAAATTAACGAATCAGAAGTCACCAAACAGCTAAGAAAACAAACCCAAGCCTATGCTCAATAGCATTTTCCCATTATTTCCCATTCTTACCTTTTTAGTAAACTGAGAATGTTTAAACCTATTCTACTTATCAGATCCTAATGTTTAAATTTTATTTGAAAGAGTATGAACTGCTACCGTGCTTAAAGCCGTCTTGGCAGCCACAGCAAGCTCTGACAGGCGACTTTCCAAAAGAAATGTGACAAGTACAACCTTACACTACAGCAGCTACTATGTGACCTTATCCTTCAAACTACACCAAGGACTGCATGTTTATAAATCCACCCATCCTTCACAACAACCCTATGTGGAGGACATTACTATCAGCCTTGCTTTATAAAGGAGAAAACTGGGGCAAGACTGAAGTTCTTTGAAAATGATAGTCAAGATTCAAACCCAGGCAGCCCAACTCCAGAGCTGGTGCCCTGCACTCACTCCTTATTATAATGCAGACTCCTGCTAACAGCAGTAGATGACGCTGGTCCTCATTTGTTGTATGACCCTGCCTTCATGCTCCTTCACAAAAAAACACAGTCACTCCTTTTACACAGAGAATTAACTATATATTGAAGATACAACTGCTTTTCTAATACTGATCATCTTAGCAACTCAACTCTTGTAAAACAAATACAGTTTTACCACTAAATCAAAGTGTACTCTGAAGTGCTGGGTTCTGGACATCTATAACATCTGATACAATATTGTATCTGATACAATAATATACATAATAAAATAAACACCTGAAAAAGGCAATGCTAGGGCTGCCTGCTTTGCTACTTACTCTAAAACAATATGGAAGCCATCTCCATTGCTTAATCGGATGGTGAAATTAAATGCAAGTAATTAGTATAAAAAGACACCCAATTATACATAATCAACAAAAATTTATGGTAATTTCAAAGCAGTTACTGTTTTTGCAAGGAGCTACATTTTGTCATCTGATCTTTATGCAAAAATTAACAGAAGGGCTTTCACCAAGAAAGAAAGCTCAAGTGGAACACAGGATACAGGGTGCTACCAATTTTGTCCTTAGAATCTTGTACACTTTTGTTGTCCATTATTAAGAAATATCTATAAGCCTTTACGTCAGCGTATGGCCATTTAAAGTAAAATAACTGCTGGCTGCCCCCCAAAGTACAAGCTTTTTAATTGATGCATCTGCCATTCTACTTGATAAACCTAGATCAGAAAACCAAACCTGCTGCTATTATATCCTTTGATAATTAGAAAGCAGATTGGTCATTTGTTTTTTGGCCTGAAGGCAATCCAAGGCTCAGAAGAGAAGGAAGTTTCTTTTGATTCTCTTAAAGGAAAAACAAAACAATAAAAACAACCCAAAAAACCCATAGCAACAATACTACATGTTTCTGTTTACTACAGTTCACGATAAAGTCTTTTACAAACATATTCCTAACCTGTACAAGGGAGATAGAGGAGACCTACTCCCATTTTGCTGCCCCCACAAACCCCTTGAAAGAATGACAGAATTGCAAAACACTAAAATAAGCAAGATGCAAAAAGTTGTTGTTGCTGGTTTTTTTAAGCTTTTAAATGCAAGCTATTACTGCATATCCCTGACATGAGATTAGGCGTGATTGTCAGGCAGACTGTGACACCCAGATGGTGATTTAACTGGTCCCTGCTTCAACAGCCTTTTACTTCACTGACAGAACGGCCACATTACTTACATGCTCAAGTGTGTCAGAGTCTCTTCTGGGCTCGTCAAACCCCTCCCCACCCCCAACATTAGGAACCCAGCACAGGGTTTTTATTTACTAAGTACCTGTGCTGTGTTCCCAGCAGTGCGTCTTACCTCATCCAGTCCTGAGAGAAGGGACAGCCCCTCACTTTACCGACTTACAAAATGAAGTTTGGTGGTTTTATTAAGTAACTTTTCAATATCAAAACTAGTATACCAGGTGAATGACATTCAAACCCAAAGAGCTGTTGCCCCTGGCTGCCTCACTTTTAACCAACCCTAAGACAAAGAAGGAACATAGGGATTGCGACTACACAGACTTCACGTCTCTCATTTTAACTTCCAATAGTGCTACTTTTTCTTTCTGTAATGTAAAATATACAAAAGTTTAAAATTGCTAACCAGAACTAACTTACCCCTTCCTCAGTGGAAATCATGAATGAAACTGATTCTCCAAGGAAACATCCACTGTCATCCCGTTCCTCTGCCCACCCTCACCCACTGTTTCACTCCCAGGAGCTGCGTCAGGTATCTCAGCCTTCTCAGCAGAGCTGATTCCCTTTCTGTGATGTCTCAACCTAGTCATCATCTCATGTCTCAACCTAGACATCCCTTCAGGGGTGACATGAAGGAAAATGGGCCGTGGCTCCAATGCCTGGCTTCCTGTGACTGTGACAGGGTAAGTCATTTATTGGCTGACATTGCTCCACTAGACAAGGAGGTAAACCTAACTCTCCACAGAGCTTTTATTAGGGCGTGGGAGAACAAAGGTAGTACGACTGTTGTATGGGAAGCATGGGGAAAGAGAAAACACTTACAAAAACTGAGGTGTGGATAGAAAATTTCTTCCTCCCAAGTCCATTGGGTATCTGAACATCAGGAAGAAATAAAGATGTCCAACAAGATTTCCAATTAGCTCATTGATTACCCTGCAAACAGAGAGTCAAATTAAAGACATTCGAGCAATAAGGGGAAATGTGCCCAGTTTTAACTAATAGCAAGAGGAAGAACACCTTCACTCAGCCCATTTACAGTCCCCAGGAGTCTGTGACAGCTCTACAATAGGTCCTTTTATAGTCTTGAGTGACAAATGCATTCTGAGGGAGAGGGAAAATCAGGCTGCTGAACCAATGTGGCCTGCTACTCTTCTAGGCCAGCAGCCCCTCTGACATCTCTTTCAAGCCTCAGCCTCTTCTCAAAATACTTTTTTTGCTACTTCCTGCTTCAGGAGTTGGGAAAGCTGCAAAGCAAGCTTCTAAGCACTTTCATGAATACTATATCTGTAAAACACAAGCAACTATACAGTCTACCAAGAGAGAAGAATGGGAGTGAGGAAAAGATGGCTGATAAGCACGAGCTCCCCCATCCTGGAATCCTTATGCTTCTCTCTTGCTTTGCATCCTTGAGTGTAAGATACCACACAGACTCCTTAGGAAAGCTGACCTACACCCTTCATCCTAAAATAATCTACTCCAGGTTTCCCAGGGTTTACAAAGAGGTTACCCCAAAGTTTTATGGGTCCACTGTTACTATTACATATCTTTGTCTTCACCTGCAACATGACTCTGCAATCAATATCTGCAACTCTCCCCTTCCAGGTGGGGGACAGTAGCTTTATCATGTTCAGAACATGTTAAAGCTCTAAACAGTCTGTTGCTCAATTCATTCACTTCTCCCAATTTACATGCAGAAGTCAGAATCACACAGAACAAATGTGTCAGATACATGAAGAACTCATACCATTAAATTCTATTAAACTCCAGAAAATATTTTTAGTGTTAGCAACGGGAGATCTTGCCTGGGCCAGTGTTGTACACCTGTAATCCCAGCAACTCAGGTGGTTGAGAATGCCTGCAAGTTTCAGGCAGCCTCAGCAACTCAGCAAGGCCCTTAAGGAACTTAGTGAGACCCTGTCTCAAAATAAAAAATATAAAAAGGGCTGGGTATATAGTTCAATGGTAAAGCACCCCAGGGTTCAATCTCCAATACCAAAAAAATAAAAGAATAGAAATGGGAGATTTTAAAATAGCTGCACCTTGATATTTGACCTTGCTTAGCCTAAATTTCTATACCATCAAACCACTTACAAAACTACTTCTCATCTGCACTTCTGTGACAGTGAGCAGTTTCCAAGGCATTTAAGAAATGCCTTAAGACACAGCAAGTCTACGGAGAGCTCTTACAGGAGTCATCTCAGACACAAATTAATACTACATTTGCTTAGTCTGAATAATCAATTAGGAAATGCATATTTATTCAAACACAATATATAGAAGACACTGTCTAATGATAAGCTAACAAAATTATAACCACCCAATGTTCAACATAATAAAATCACCCTACAATTTAACCAATTACATCAAAATGTAACTATTCTTTAAGGTTATAATACATCAATATTAAGATTCTTTAGGATTTTATTAAATTCAAAAAAGAAGATAAAGATGAATGGAAGTTTCCCAAGGATCAGTTTCCAATTAAATAAATCCAATTATCACTTACGAGCCTCCAATGATATAGTTGAATCCAAGGATAACCCAGGGTAAATAACAGGCCTAGGAAAAAAATATATGTAAACATAAATACCCACACCTGAGGAGGACAAGCTGCTTTGGGGACTAAAATGTGAGGAATATAGTCATAAGGGCTTTAATAAATCCTTTGGAAGGTCACTACAAAATTTTTCAGATCAATCTATCATCATTCCTACTATACTTTTAAAACTTCCTGTTGAAAATGAGACTTATTTGTAACTAGAAGATCAGAGTGTGTTGCAGATAGTTCAGATGCAGTTTCCTGTCCTGATGAATTAATATTAATGAAGAGCTTCAGAAAGTAGACAAGTATCTTTGCACGCTATTAAAAACACAATTTATAACAGAACACACTAAGATTCCAACCAATGAATTACTACAAATAGTTACCTTGAATTTTTACATCATTACACATTGATATCTTTAACTATTAATGTTCCCAAGTGACAGTTCTCCACATGAATTAAACATCTAAGTCGCCTATCAACTTCAAGACCTCCCACCAAAGGTTAAGGGCATTGCAAGGAATGCCAAACTAGTAAAGGAAGGCTTATACATTAATAACTTTAAGGCAACTTTGAGGTAAATACTATAACAGGAACATAAAGCACTACAAAAGCCCAAGGCCAAAACTAATTAATTACAGGCAGGAGACTTGAGAAATACGTTTGGTCTCAGATGGGTAAAATTTACAAGAAGAAGGGTATCAAAAAGATGTTACAGGTGGGGCTAGAGTTGTGGCTCAGTGGTAGAGTGCTTGTCTAGCTTGCGCGGGGCACTGGGTTCGAGCCTCAGCACCACATAAATGTAAAATAATGTGTGTCTACCTAAAACTTAAGAAAAAATGTTAAAAAAAAATTTTTTTAAAGATGTTACAGGTGAAACATTGTTAGAACAGGTACAAAGGGAAATGTTTGGAGGCAAACAAAAAAAATCTGTTTTCACTAAAGTGTTAAGCACATAACAGAGAGACAGTGATAAGAACAGATATTTGAGGGAGAGAGAATTTTTTTTAATATTTATTTTTTTAGTTTTTCAGTGGACACAACATCTTTATTTTATTTTTATATGGTGCTGAGGATAGAACCCAGTGCCCCGTGCATGCCAGGCACCCTACCGCTTGAGCCACATCCCCAGCCAACAGATCTTAAATGGCAAGTTTCACATGGTAGCTTTCCTTCTAAAACAAACACACACACACACACACACACACACACACACACACACACACGCGAGATCAATCAGGGACATACATACCCCTGAGCAGCCTGAAGTACAAAGGGGATGGGGAAGTAACAATAGTCAACAAGGGACTCTGGGTCTGCTGAGAGCTGGGCTACAGAGGGGAGAAAGGGGCTTGCCTATGGTATACTGCTCTGCAGTGACCTCTTCTGGACGAGTCAGAAAGTACATCTCTTGGCTGAAGAGATTTCTGCAAAGACAAATGAAAAGGAAGTTTTTCCAACTAAGGTAAAGTACCTTAAATCGTGTTCCAAACCAAAATGATACAATCATGTCTCTGTTCAGCTGGGCCCAGACATAAAGTACTGACATGATCAGAGGAATCATCAGCAACTGCAAAAGAAGTCAACATTTAAAAACTAGGCTCCAAGAGCACTTAAAGGGGGTTAATACAAATCTACTATGCCTTTTACTCCTCCCCTCCAAAAAACTTCTCACAGGTATTCAAAAAAACAAAAGAAAATTCAACTGATTAGAATTCCAAAACGATCCTATTATTTATCATACAAAAAATGCTACAAAACTCTATAGTAAAATACAACATAATTATATTTTAGACATATAGTAAAATACAACACAATTATATATTTAAATATCAGAGTCAAGGTGTTATTTGAAAAAAAGCTTAATTACCATATAATCTCATCTTTTAAAAAATAGAAACTATCACATATGCCTAGAAAATACTGCATAAACATTATTCTCAATGTTCAAACATAGTATGAAAGAAACTATGAGCAAAAAAGCAATAATTTCAGTAACTCATATAGGAGCTTCAAAGTTTAGCAGACTTAAGATCTTCAAAATACAACATCTATCATTGTTGTGTAAGTTCAAAAATAATAATTAACTACACAGTTCATATTAATTCTAACTTGTCAAAGGCTATTAGTAGTAAGTCTAAATAGATAAAAGGGCAAATAGATAGTTAAAGGGACACTTACTTGCATATCCATTGCTAAGCCAGTAATCTTGGTTTAAACAGTTAAAGATCAGATATAAGAAAGTTTTCTGTACCCATCAAGACTGAGCTGGTTATTATCCCCCATTTATAAGTACATTTCATTCCTATGTTCTGAAGAAAGATGCTTTTCTGTTATTCAGACTATTTAACCCATTTTGTGCCATCAATCCAGATGTGGAACACCTATAAAACAAACTGAGTGACAAATATACCACTTATGTTAACTCTGAAATAATGTCTGAATACTTTTATATTCATAGAATTGAAAATCTGGGACTTAATGGGTTAAAAAAAACACTGAAGAACACAAAGTTTCAAATCTTCATTATGAATATTCCATAAGACTATACTTCAAGGAGAAATAGAAGTTAACAGCCTCAGCATGACTTAGTCATCTGGTGTCTCTTTTCTGTGCCTTGCCTTTGTGTTTTAGTATCTCTCCTTCAAGTAGGGGATAGAGATGCCTGTGCATCCGAAATAAATAATGATTCTACTCACACTCATGGCTCTAAAGCATGGATGAAGTCCAAAACTTTTTTTTTTTTTTTCATTCTCTTAAAGGAAAGGGTATCCAAAGTCCTATATTTTCTGGCTCTTGGCCAAGTTTAAACAGAGACTGAGCCCAACAGAAACTGTGAGCCACCAACTCTGCCCAGGACTTGAGCCATGGAGTCCCTTCTGCTACTTTTACCATCTGTAAAAGCCTCACAGTTGGAAGAATACTGCAACTGTGGTTGATATAAAGCAGAGACGGACTGTATCCAGAGATGGGTAGTCTACAGAGGGACTAAATTATTATTCAGGACCCCAAAAGGACAGCAATGGAGTCAGAAAACACTGCTGTTGCAAATTAATTTTCTGATAAGAACCACAGATTTCAAAAGCTGTCTCATGGCACGGAATCTCTTTGTGCTTCAGTCAACAAGCTGTCACCCATGAGAACACAGAGAACTGAGAACAAGGAGGAGGAACAGTAATAAAACTCAACCAAATGTGGAAAAACCCCACAATAGCAATGTCAAGAAAATGCATCACTTAAGGACTAAATGATTTACCTCAGTTTTTTAGAAGAACTTCAATTATTCTTCTTAATTATTAACTGTAGTAAACAAAGATGCAAAAACCATATAGTTTGAAATTTTATAGAATACTATTTCTCAAAACCTTAAAAAACTGCTTCATTTCTGGCCTAAAATAACACTGAAGGATACCACGATGCAAATCCAGTTAAAGAGAAGCATGAATAAATAGTCTGCCGGCCTCCCATCAAATGCTCCTGGAAATGAAAATGAGCCAAATGTCATGGTTAAGAACAGAGGGAAACACTTAAGCACAACTACACTGGCAGCTCACTATTGTGACCACTATTATTTGACACATATATCACCACTTGTCCAGCAGCAGTTTGGGTACTGGGAGAATTCAGTCTCTGTCTTCACAGAACTTATTATATTCCAGTATGGGAAAATGACATGAGGGAGAAAGGGACACAAAGTGAGAGCCAGCCTTTCCACAGTTTGACTTACTCTTCACACTGCATTTGTGAGGTGTGATGGAAAGACCTATGACCCTCTTCTTATAGATGAGGAAATAAAGTAACATGACCAAAATCACATGGCTTGTTGGAAGGTGAGTGAAGTCTAACTACTAGTTCATGTTCTTATCACTGCACCATTAATCAGGTTATGTTTTATTACTGGGCAGCATAATTAACAGACCAACTCTTCTAATGATGATTCCTAATCAGAAGCAGAGAAAAGAAACACAATAACTAAGTCACTCTAGCTCAAAACTTACCTTTCCTCCCTTCCATATTTTACCAGCTATATTAAAAAAGAAAAAAAAACTTAAAAAGTGTTAGGAAAGCAGAATAATATATCTAAAAGAAAATAGGTTTCTTCAGCCACAGTGTTAATGATGTTTCATGCTAGAGAGTCACTGTGATGAATCAAAGATGAGATTCCACTGAAATTTCTGAATTTTAATTATAGCTGTGCTTCTTTGATATAGTTTCACTTTGTGATTTCTAAGGATTCTTTAGATTGAATAGTTAAGATAATGTAATCACACCAACTATAGTACTATGTTATTTGGCATATTTACAAGAGGGAATTTACAATTAACTGGTCTCAAATTGCAGGCTTGTAGTTCAAATCAGAAACCTCATAAATAAGCCAACATTGCTATATACTTAACCAATTTAGCCAGGCAGAAAAATATGAGTGGCAAACATTTTGTCAAAATATTAACATGAGGCTGTATGGCAAAGAGAAAATGGAGAGTAAGTAAACTTGGGTTCCATTCCTAGTTATCCTATCACAAATAACTCCGTGACTTCTAAGTCATGTCACAACTGCTCCAAGCAGTTTTCTTGTGCATGAAATAAGAAGGTTAAACAGATGATCTCAAAAATTCATTGCTATACTACTGTTCACAGCAGCGTTATTCTTAATATCCAAAATATTAATCTAAGCCAAATGTCTATTAACTGCTGAACAGATAAACAAAATGAAGTGAACTCCTAATATATATTACATGGAAGAAACTTAAAAATATTATACTAAGTGAAAGAAGCCAGTCACAAAAGGCCACATAATGATCCCATTTGTAAGACTATTGTAAAGTTGATTATGAGCTGGGCACGGTGGCACCTACCTCAAAGCTACCTGGGAGGCTGAGGCAGGAAGACGGCAAATTTAAGTCGAGCCTGGAGCAACTCAGCAAGATCCCATCTCAAAATTTTAAAAGAGCTGGGAGTGTAATTCAATGATTTGAGTGCTTGCCTAGCATGCACAAAGCCCAGAGTTCAATCCCCAGTACCACTAAAAAGATGATTATGATAATGTTTATACAACCATGACAATACTAAAATCCACTGAGTTGTATACTTTACTAAATGAATTGTGTGATAAGTGAATTATATTCATCCCTAGGTATACATGGGGGATTGGTTCAAAGACTCCCCTCAGATACCAAAATCTGCAAATGTTCAAATTCCTTATATAAAAAAATGGTATATACTATTTGCATATAGCCTAAACACATGTACTTTAAATCATTTCCACATTAGTTGCAGTATCCAATACAATGCAAACATTATACAAATAGTTATTATACTGCATTGTTTAGGAAATAATGACAAAGAAAATTCTATACAGACTCATTTTTTTTTTCAAAAAATTTCCAATGTAGATGTAGAACAGAGAGACAAGCAAGTGTGTATCTCAATAAAGCTGTTAATTAAAAAAAAAAAAAAAAAAAAAACTCTCAGCCTGAACATTTCAAAGTGTTCTATGACTGGGAAAGAGGAGGCAATTTCTAAGAAACTAGGCCTACTAATCCACAGATTTCTTAAATGTTATTCAGGTAGAATAATATTAAAAATTAGGTGTATTTGAAAGGCATGTACTTGCCAGGTATGGAACACCTATAATCCCACCTATAATCTCAAGAGGCTGAAGCAGGAAGATGGCAAGTCCAAAGCCAGCCTTGTCAACTTAGTGAGACCCTACCTCAAAATAAAAAATCAAAAAGGCTGGGGATGTGGCTCAGTGGCTCAATGCCCCTGGGTCCAATCCCTGGTGCCAAAAAAATAAAAACAACATTAGGATATTCTTTTTCTTTCTTTCTTTTTAGACACAATACCTTTATTTTATCTATTTATTTTTATGTGGTGCTATGGATAACAAACCAAGTGTTTCACAAGTGCTAGGCAAGCATTCTACCACTGAGCTACAACCCCAGCCCCAAAGATTATTCTTTAAGTCCTTACATTTCAGAGGTAAACACTGAAATATGTACAAAGCAAATGATATCATTCATTTCTGGTGTTTTGTTCCAAAGGGGGAGTAGCCACTGATATAGATAAAATAATATTTGCTTATGAGAAACTTGTTAGAGGTGAGTGATGGTCAAATGGACTCATAATGACACACTACAACATGGATGAATCCTAAAAAACATGCTAAGTGAAAGAAGCCAGTCACAAAAGGCCATATGAAACGTTCCAAATAGGCAAAAGCCACGGAAAGATCAGCAGTGGTTAGAGACTGGGAGGAAGCAGGGAATAAAGAGCAACTGCTTTGGGTTTTGAGCAGGGAGGGTGATGAAAATATTCTGAAAGTAAACTGTGATGACAGTTAAATAACATTGTGAATATATTCAAGATCACTAAACTGGACACTCTAAAACAGTAAAATGAATTTTATGTTATGTGAATTTGATCTCAATGAAAAAGTTCAGTGATTTTTTGACTCTACTTTTGTACATGCTTGAATTTTTACATAATAGAGCATGTACTATCACCATGCCATCTCTTTATATAATGCTAACTGCCCTCAAAATTCTTCCAAGTAAATATAGGGTTAGTAATTAAGAAAGAAACAATACATAAAACAACTATGGATAACATACCTGTTTCAAGTCGTGTAGAATACTGATATAAGAAATACAAATTGACCAAATAAAGAAATCCAGTTCCTGGACCCACAGGAAAATAAAAGGTGGCAGTGATTGGCCTCCAAATCTGTCCAGATCAAAATAAACACAGCTGTTAGTTTCTCTAAGCTGGGTTAATTTTTTAATTTTAATTGAATGACATCATAAAATAAGCATACTATTTCTAAACAAGTTGGGGGAAAAAAAACACAAATACTATAGAAGTATATGGTTAGTCTTTACTGAAATCAGGCATATAAGGCAGCCTAAGTCAAAATGAATTACTGCAAGGTGTAGTGGCACACACCTGTAATAATCCCAACATTCAGGAGGCTAAGGCAGAAGAAATGAAAATTCACAAGTTTGAGGCCAGCCTCAACAACATGGGGAAAGCCTGTCTCGAAATAAAAAATAAAAGGGGCTAGGGATGTAGTTCAGTGGTAGTGGTAGAACGGCCCCTACTTTCAATCTCCAGTCAACAGAGGCCAAGTGGGTTACAAAGACTTCATTTCTAACAGTACCTCTATTTACAAAAAGAATATACTGGGATGACAAACTGTCCTAAAAAGATGATATTCAAAAGGTACGCGCAAAACAGGAATTTCTTTCTTTCTTTCTTTTTTTTTTTTGAGAGAGAAAGAGAGAATTTAATATTTATATTTTAGTTCTCGGCGGACACAACATCTTTGTTGGTATGTGGTGCTGAGGATCGAACCCGGGCCGCACGCATGCCAGGCGAGTGCGCTACCGCTTGAGCCACATCCCCAGGAATTTCTTAATTTCAAACTGACGTGCTAAACATGCAATGTGACAAAAACAATACTCCCCAAAACAAAAAATACAAGAATCTATATTATGTCTGGGTGTCCCATACATACGGTCTGCCATTTTTTCAAACAACTGATCAGTCTTTTGTGTTACTATTATTCATCCTTCATCCTACTTGATACTGCGCTGTTTTACACCTTGTTTTACTCCCTTGAAAAAATATTTCTGTTGGCTTCACAGTATTTCTCTTATGTGTACATCCAAACTTCATTTAAACTGTTAAATTGCCACAATGAATATTCTTGTCTATCCTTTTTATACACATACATACAGGATAAATTCCTATGAATCAATCTGCTAGATCAGACATATGCATTTATTTTGGTAGATATTGCCAAATGCCTACAGAAGTGTTTGATCAATTTATACTTCCTTCTAAAATGCAGATGAGTGCCTGTCTTCTCCCACATACTCACCATTTAGTAATTTATATTCACAAATCTGAAAATTAATTTTTGCTTTATGAGAAAAATTAAGCACCTTTCATGACTTAAAAATTTTAGACTGGGCATGGTAGTGCATGCTTGCAACCCTAGGAACTCAGGAGGCTAAAGTGGGAGGATTACAAATCCAGACCAGCCTTGGCAACTTAATGAGACCCTGTATTATAGTTTAGACTTAAGGTATCCCCCAGAAGCTCATGTGTGAGAGACAATGCAAGAAAGTTTAAATCTAACCAGTGCATTAATTCCCTGATAGGTTTAACTGGGTGATAACTATAGGCCCTAGGGTGAGGCTGAAGGAGGTGGATCCCTGGGGGTATGCCCCTGGAGACTGGAGCTCTGGGGCCATTTACCAGGGAGCCACATTCCCAGCCTTTTTTGTAATTTTATTTAGAGACAGGGTCTCAGGAAGTTACTCAGCACCTTGCTATTGCTGAGGATGGCTTTGAACTCCGTAAGCTTTCAACCTCAGCCTCCTGAAGCACTAGGATTACAGGCGTGCGGATAACATAAATATTTAGGAAAGATCAGTGGAGTAAAAGGAGGAAGTATGAGAAAGGGAAAGAAATATAGAATGAATTAAACAAAATCATGTTATCTGCAGATACAAATGTACCAACAGCAATTTCACCTTTATATATATGTAGAAAATATCAACCAAAAACAAATAAATGAGGCTGAGGCTGGGGCTCAGGGGTAGCACACTTGCCTGGCATGTGTGAGAGGCACTGGGCTTGATTCTCAGCACCGCATATAAATTAATTAATTAATTAATTAATTAAAGGTCTATCAACAACTGAAAAAAAAATTTAAAATTCCCAGCCAAGAATTCTTTCACAATTTTTAGTTTTCTATAGAGCTATCTCCATCTCCTTTTATACTCAACCACTTAAGCCAGGTTTTCCAAGGATACAACCCTATCCATACATAAAATTTTGTTTCTTTTTTCATTCCTGTTAAATTCACTGGCTAGTAACTCCAGGACAATATTAAATAACGGTGAAATAGATGGCCTTCCTAGATTTTTTAATGTCAGCATGATATTGGCTTTCACTCTACCATGTCAAAAGAAGCAAGACCTGACACGAGGGAGGGGAAATTTGGTGTTGTTATAAAATCCCAAAAAATTGCAAAACCACAATGAATGAAAGACACCACTAACAATTCAGGTGTGTCTGGAAAGGAGGCTATCAGTCACGGGGCATGGCCAGACACAGAGCTGGGAAGTTACATTTTCCAAGTGTAGGAAGGTAATCCTCAGAGCTAAATTTCCCATGGGGGAAAACGCACTGCACATACCCAAAAGGGACTTTCCAAAAACTTTCCCATATTGAACCAGTAAAACAAAATAGGTTAAAATTCACTTAGACTTGATCATGACTTTATCATATAAACAGTATAGTCTAATGAAAAGAGCACTGCAAATAAGACCAGAATTTAAGTTTTTTGCTGACAAGCTACCATTTTTCAGACTCAATTTCCATCTGTAAAAGGAGAAGCATATATTACTACTTGCCCTACTTTAATGCTTTTGGGTAGAACTAGTATTCTGTCCCAGTCTGACTCCAAAATCTGTGATACTAAACCCCTATTTTTTGCAACATTTCTCACAAATAACACAGTATAATGAGGTATAATTATAATTAGTAAAAATGTTCAGTACCATTATACTGGGATAACCCTGGAATGAACTAAGAGTAAACCTATAAATTCATTCTCCCTGTTTATGAAAAACACAAAGAGTAAAGACCAGAAGCAAGTTCTGGCCTATGAGGCTATGAGAGACTGGATCTGTGAACTGGCTTTCATCATCTACTCAGTGACATTTGTCCTATGACTTCTGCCTTCCTATCTTACAGGGTTTGTAAAAGCCTGAATTAAGAAAGCAGATTAAAATGGTGCTTTGTTTACAAGGAAAAAAAAAAGTATGCGGGTGTTACTATCACAATGTTTTAGGAGACACCCACCGACCTGGGTTTTACAAATCACATTTAAGCTACCCCCATATCCCTGTAAGTTACTCAAGGCCCAATTTTAAGAAAAAAAAATCTCAAGGTTTTTTTCTGACTACATTTTCTCTAAGGCTGATATCACAACACTATTTTTAGCCAGTGTGCACCTGTTCTTTAGAAATCAGTGTCTGTCAAAATACCTCATTTCTCTTCCCTGTTCATTAAGCTTACCCTTGAGTTATACTTGGCTTTCATTGATCTAAAAGACTTAGACTTAATATTGTTTTTGTATTACTTTAAAATTATAATTTGAGCCATGCCTGTATTAAAATCTCCCAAATAATCTAAGATAATTACAAATGCCATCCAGAGCCCAGAGTGGGGTTTTTTTAAGTATGAAAAGCAAATATTTTTCTGAACTTTAAAAAGGATCATTCGGTTTGAGATTAAGAAAAGTCTACATAAGTCACCAAGCAAGACAAGAAAGATGACGAGAACCTGTGTGCCAAATACCGATGTTAGCAAACTGGCATTATTTGTTTAAAAAAACTAGATAAGTAATAAAAGAACCTTTCCTTTCCTTTTCTTTCTTTTTTTTTAATGAAAGGTGCTCAAAATCAATTTAGGGTTTAAAAAAAGTTATTAGCAACCATCAATTCTACTTTTCAATATATACTCAACAGAAAAGCATGCCTATGTTCACCAAGAAGTATCTAGGTTCACAAAAACATGTACTAGAATGTTCATGGTGGCACAGTTCATAAAAGCCCAAACTGGAAACTACTTCAAAGATCCATTAAGGAACGGTAGAATATTTAAATAAATTATAATATATTCACACACTGGAATTATGAGAATGAGCCTCTAGAACCACATACAACAATACGGGTGACTCTCCACCACACCATTTATAAATGAAGTTTGACCCATAACTACACACTGTGTATTTCCAGTTACAGAAAGTATAAATCTTGACAAAAACAATCTATGTTTCTATTAAAAGTCAAGAGAGTAGTGATCCTTGTAAGAGTTACTACCAGAAGGTTGCAAAAGTGAGGTTTCAGGGTGCTAGTAATATTCTGCTTCATGATATGGATGCTGGCTAAATACATGTATTAAGTTCTGGAAAACTCAACAAGCTACAAATATACAATACACTTTATTGTTTGCATACTGTAACAATAAAGTAAAAATTTAAGCCATGATCCAATGGGCAACCTTATCTACAGACCACTGTAGAAATGTCTCATGTGGACAAAACTGCTAAGGACAGATTTTCAAATATTCATACCAAAACACTAACTACTACAGTTTTAAATTCAAACCTTGAAGCTACTTCCATTCAGCCTACAGTCAAAGTTCATTCTCCTTCCAGTTTATGTGAAATGTCTCTCTCCGCAAGTCACTGAGTTATATGTGATGCCACAAGCAAAAGCTTGATGAATATAAACACGAGCCTGAATCACATACTTGGTTGGCATCATTTCTTATCCCTGGAAACAAATTAGAGAAATTGAGAGTTCTCATCTCCACACTACAAATTGAGATGCTTTTAAGGAGACAAAAAATAGGATAATAATCCAGCAGTTATATTTCTATTTCAATTACAAATTAAAACTAGAGTCTTACTATCCATGGAGAGAAGGGAGTAAGGCAGAGTTCCTTATCAGCTCCTAGGTAAAACAGGCAACTATTTTTTGAGTGGCCTGCTTATCAGACTACATAGTGACATTTTATAAACATTTCCAATGTATTCTATTTAACAGAGGCATGAATAACATATTTCCTCACCTTGAAATTACCTGTTTTTGTGTTTCTGAAATTAAGATGTATCTTACAATTAATATACCTATTTAATATAATTCCTACTCCCTCCCAAAAAAAGCTGCACTAAAATTGATAAAGCATCATATAATCAATGGAGTCTTTTCTGAGTTAATTAACTCTTTTCTGAGTTAATTTATTATTGCATTATCCCCACTTTTAGGTAAAGAAATTGAAGCTCAGATGGGATAAATAACTTATCCAAGGGTTCACAAGTAGTAAGGAGCTGAGCTGTGCTTTGAGACCATGATTTAACTACTTGAAACCCTTTGGTCTTTCTGTTCTAATAAAAAAAGAAAAATAATTTGCTATAACTGCTTTGGAAGATATCACCTTCCAAAACATTTTGCTGAACACTTCATTATTTTTTGGTAGATATCATGCAAAGTAGTTAAGTAAGATAACTTAGCTCTATCTTCAACTCCCTGAAAGAGAACCCAAACTGCAGTTGTGTATGAAATGGGCTAACACTCATATCGGGATGATTGAGGAAGTAAGATAACACATGGAAAAGCACAACACACATATAAGGAGGGATAATGCCCAAAGAAAGAAGTATTACAACACAGGCAGCCCTGGGAGACAATCTCAGAAAACACTAGAGGAGAAGGAAATTGTCATCTCTCTTGTAATCAAGGATCAATAATGAAGACATTTCATCACTATGAACTACTTGACTGATTTCTAGTCTGAGGGACTAGAAATAGGGAGAAATTGTGGACAACCATATAGTGACTCTTAGCACACACACCTGTTTTGACCCATTCAAACTAGCAAAATAATTTTTTTTAGCAAAATAATTTTAAACTTCAGAGTTCCAAAGCATCAAGCTACACAGAGGAAACTTTTAGATAAGGAGGAAAAATAACTCATCACTTCCATCACAATGCATAATTCTAAATCAATCATTCTCCTAATTTTTAAGTTCTTCAATATTCAGTTTCTAAGGAAAAAGTGAGCCTTGCAGAAATTGTGAAACCACCTCACACTGTCCATACACATCAGCACCATGCAAATTTTCCTCCACTGCAATCGATCTTCCAGGTGGATTTGAAGCTGAATTGGTCCAGAATGGGCAAGAGTAGCAGGAAGCAGACAAGGTGTAATTGCTGGTCCTTCCACCAGAGCACCAACCTGCCTGCTTGTTATCCCAGTCTCAGGATAACAAGCCTGGGAGAAACAATTCAAGAGTGATGGGAAAATCATGGAGGTGTGGCATGAATGACAACTCTCTAATTAGTCCACCACTTTATACATTATATAGCTGCAGCCTATTAGAAAGGATGTGTATGTGTGTACACCACACCAGGGAGCGTATGCTAGGCAAGTACTCTAACACTGAGTTACACTCCCAGCCTCTTTTATTTATTTATTAATTTTTTAGAAACAGGGTCTCCCTCAGTTGCCCATACTGGCCTCAATCTTGTGATCCTTCTGCCTTAACCTCGCAAGTAAGGGATTGGAGGTATGCAAGTAAGGGATTGGAGGTATGCATCAACACGCCCAACTAGAAAGGCTTTTTTCTATCAAATATTTTACTAATCTTACTGTGTAAGGTATAAGTGAACAAAATTTCACAAGGGTCAAAGAGCCAGTTTTGACAGGTCCTTCTCACAAAATGACTTACAAACCACTACTCCCCATGTGTGCACATTACCCAACATGACACCAAACACAAAGTGCATAATATGTACTCTGCCAACAGAGAAGTATGCAATACTGTTGAAGAGTACATATTGTGCACTTTGTGTCTGGTGTCATGTTGGGTAATGTGCACATATGTGCTCTAGAACCATATTCTTCTAAACAACTGCCTATCTGACATGTCCGCTTGGGTGCCTAAAAAGCATCTCAAGACTTAACAACAGCCAAAGCATGATCATTCAACCATACTCCCCACCACACACACACCAAATGTGCACCTCCCCAAACATTCCCAATCTCTGCACCTCCCCAAACATCCACTCAGTTGCTCCTAAGAAAATAATAGTATCTTTGAGTTCTCTTTCAACCATCCACTCTGTGGCAATCTTGTCCATTCCAACTCCAAATCCATCCAATTTCTCTTTTTGCAGCCACCCTAGTCCTAATCACCACTGCTCTTGCCTCCTTTCATTTCTTTCTAATCCCATTACCTAGCCCTTCCCCACACATCAAGTCCACTCCATAGGGGAGTCAAGGCAATTTGTCAGTCCTTGGTTTAAAAGGCTGCCAGACTTCATAATGCCCTCAAAATAAAATTCAATGGTAGAGCCCTTGCCTACCATGCACAAGGCCTGATTTTGATGCTAAGCTCTATAAAAAATAATATAAAGTTTAATCTTAAACTTCAACATGTCCTAAAAGATCCTTTATTATCTAGCCCCAACCTATTTCCTATCTTTGCTTTACAGCACTCATCCCTAGCCATTCCCCTGTCTTTATCTACCAGTCCTCAACCACATGACTGTCACTGTACTAGCTTACCAATGTTCTCTATGTTCCCAGTTCCTGTCCCAAAGATTTTCAACTTACTATTCCTTCTTTTTGGAAGCCAGTGTCCAGACCCAGATCTACCCAAAGACATTCTTCAACTGTCTTCTGAGGCTTTTCTACAATAGTCCATCAAAAATATTACACATTCTTCATCACATGTGTTTTCTCTATTTTCTTCATGGGAGCAGGAACCTTTTCTGTTTTATTCAGTATTACAACCCCGGGACCCAGCACATAGCAAGTGTCTAATTATTTCCATGAATTCAACCAGCATAAAAGCATCTGCAATGTGCTAATCACTATTCTAGGCGACAAAGACAGTAGTAGACAAGAGAGAGAGACCTGACTCTCATAATGGAACTTTACTCTCTAGGGAGAGCAAATTAACAAATAATAAGGAGTGAGATTGAGTGAGAGGCCCCAAGAAGCAGGAGCCTGCAGGCATCCCCTGCCTTGATTAGCTGCTAACACTTTAGTTAGCTTTCTCAGCTACAGAAGCCAACAGCTTACACAAACCCCACCCACCAACTAGTGGAAAATTCAGTATGGTCTCAAACTCTGGTTTCAATAAGTAGCAAAAAAAAGGGGGGGGGGGCAGCGGTGGTAAGGGAGATGGAGAGAAGGAAGGGTACTCTTTTATGTAGGGCAATCAAAGAAGACCTTGCTGGTATGATGGCATTTGGGGAGAGATCTGAAAGATATAAGGAACCAAACAAGTGAGCCGTGGTTACCTTCCTCAAGCAGAGAAATAACGCATGCAAAGGCACTGAGGAGGAATCTAGTTAGATGCCAAAGTAATAGAAGGATCTCATTATGGCACCTAATGAACAGGTGTTGCTGAGTAGTATGAGATGAGGTCCAGTGGAGGGCTTTATAGGTCAGTGAAAAGACTTGGATTTTACTCATCAACCTAGAAGGTTTTGGAGAATTCTGGGAAAGCTCACACAACATTATTTAAGTTTTAAAAGAACTCCTCTAGCTGTCCAAAGACTGCAAGGACCACGGTTAGAAAGTTAGTGGCTTGCAAAGGAAAATAAGACGGGGTTGTATTCTGAAATATATGTTTAAGTAGAATCAGTAGGATTTTCTGGCAGATTGTGGGGTATGAGAAAAAAAGGAGGATCACTCCACAACTATTAGCTTACACTCCTTTAATAATAGAGTTCTATTTACTTCTAGAGCAAAGAGAAAATGAAGATTTGGTTTGGGGCACCTTGAGTGTGACTGAGATGTTTATTGGTCATCTAATTGGTGACTTCCAGAAGTCTAATGGATGTACAAATCTAGAAATTAGAGGATACACCTGGACTGAAGATCTTTATACCATATTTGCTTTTGATAGTTCTACTTATGTACACATGAAGCTGAATGAAATCACCTGGCTGCAGGGGGAAGTAGGTACAGAAGAGGTTCTATAACTGATCTCTGTGGCACATTCCAACATTTAAAAATTTTAAAGACGAAAAAGTAGTAAAGACTAAGAAATAATACCCAGTGAGAAGGAAGGCAAGACAGTATTGCTGGAATTAATCTCAGATTTTGAAATCTTAACTGCCATTAATTAAAGCTTTTTAATTTTTTTATTATTTATGGACACAATATATTTATTCTTATGTGGCACTGAGGATCAAACCCAGTGCCTCACAGTCTGAGGCAAGTACTCTACCAATGAGCTACAGCCCCAGTCCCACTAATTAAAGTTTTAAATCACAGAATCCAGTGAATACAGATAACCTCCAGGAAACTGACATTCTCTCACCAGGAATGATACTCTAGATTTTTTCCTTCATGCTTAGAAAATAATAAAGTCTTCCATTTCTGAAGCAAATTACTCTCTACTCATTCCTTCATACACTTGTAACAGGGGTTTACTTGATGTTTTGATTATATCCTTGTGGCTTTGAAACTTATGTTTCTTTCTTTTCCCCAATCTTATTTTCCCTAAACTTCTCCCTGATCATCTTTTCCCTAAACTTCTTCCTGATCTCTCCTCCCTAATCTCATTTTCTCTGAATCACTTCTATAAAAGCTCCCTATTCCTGCGGATGGGCAGAATCATAGTCTTTAGGGCAGGAGTCCCTCTGTTTCTCCTTTGCTAGCAAAGCAATAAACCTTTTTCCTTTTTCTCAAAACCGTGACCTCGTTAGTGGACTGGCACTGGGGACAAGGACCGAGCTTTAGCAACACACTGATTTACTGCATGTAAGATTCTAAGTTTGAACCAGGGGGAAATGCAGATAAATAAACTCATTGTCTCTAACCTTAGTTCATTTCTATGGAGAGGAAAGAAAAACAATGACAACAACTCAGCTAGAAGTTGGTCAAGAGAACACTCCAGATTAAGTGACACCACGTGGGTGACAGAAGTAAGTCAGAGGGTACTGCACCAGGTGAACCCAGTCTGATAATCAGCCATCCAAGAGACTGACAACTATCATTGACTTGACTTCTCTTTGCCTCCTTCACTGAACGCGGAGCGCGGGAAGCGCTAGCTTACTCAACAGGTGAAGTTAGTCCTTTCCACCAGGTCAAACCCTGTCTCCAACTATCCAAGCCCTAGCTCTGGCCCCAGGGCCTCCCGGGGCCCACAGGACTCCACCCTAAACCGCTGGAGTCGGACGCACTACAAATCCCACCAGGCCCCGCGCGCACACACACGCCGCCGCCCGCCCCGCCACCGCGGGGCTGTCTGGGGCCTGTAGTCTCCATTCCCCAAGCCAGCCAGTACCTGGAAGCGATAGAGGAAAGCTTCGGGCCAGAGGAAGAAGTAGGCTGGGCTGATGAGGCCGAGTTTGCCGACCAAGGGGACCGCGACGGTGGCAGCGAACCAGTAGCGCGTGATGATCGGGATGCTCCTGAACCAGTCCCCGATGTCCGACATCTTGGCCTCTCAAGTCGCCAGGATGCGCACAGCCGCGGGTCTGTCCGTGCGGGCACCCTCACTACGCGGCCGGCTCAGTGAGTGGAAGGTGTCGAGGCGGAAGCCGCCGAAACCGCGGTGCAGAAGGCGGAGACCGGCAGACGTGGCGCCACCGAATTCGGACGAGCGAGGCAGCGTTCTGAAACGAAACTTCCCCTTCCGGCGCCGCGAATCACGTGACCCGACGTCCCGCGGCTTAAAGGGCTAGCGCTGATATTACTGCAGGCCCGGGGCTCGGCGTTCCGGGGCGGAGCCAGACGACCACACGCCTGGGAGAAAACAGTAGTTGCCAGAAGCAACAGCAAATGCTCCAACCAATGGCGAGGCCCAAGGCTCTTAACCTAGTTCTTGCCCCGAGTAGTAATCCTAAATCGTGCTCCTGGAGGATATTTAAAGGGGCAGGGGAAAAAAAAAAAAATGACCAGGTCCTCATTTGTTCACTCACTGGACACTTATTTCAGGCAGGGTTCTAGACATTGGGGATGCTGTGGCTGTCAGCCCTGTCGTGGTGTCGTTTCTTCTGGAGCTTACATTTTTGTGAGCATAAATAATAAATGAATAATGGAATAAGATCATTTCACAGCAGAATAAGGAAAATAAAATAAGATGATGACGTAGAGTGACAGGGTGAGGTGGAGGCTTGTGAGGAGCGATGGCTACTTTATAGAAGAATGACCAGGTCCCAGGAGGTGGCCTTTAAGCAGCACCAACAAGGTAAAGATCTGAAGAAAGGGATTTACACGTATATACACACATATATACAATTTACACGTATATATACATATATATATTCCACTCACTGAAATAATTTCAAACAGCAAAATTTCCAACATTCTGTTATTTTTTAAAAAATTAGCGTCCTGGGGGCTGGGATTGTGGCTCAGCTGTAGAGCATTCGCCTAGCACAGGGAGGACGGATCCTCAGCACCACATAAAAATAAAGGCATTGTGTTGTGTCCATCTACACCTAAAAAAATAAATATTTTTTAAAAATTAACATCCTGTTTTTTATGCTAATTAGTAAACCTGTTTTTATAGAATAGAAACATTCCACAGTTTAATAAAAGCATACAACTTACGGGGACCTAAGGTTATCAAGCATATGAATATGTGAAAAATTTCTCATTCATGCACAGCTTCTGGGACTATAAATTGGTACAACTTTATACTACCTTTATTATTTGGTATAAAGTGAAAGCTAGAGAGTTGTATAAATAATAGATAATACTTGGAGATATTGCCTGAGGTTCCTTCTCTGCATCTTCCCATCACCACCTCTACTACCCATTTTATCTGACATATAATGAGAAAAATGGGTTAACTAGCTTAGGCTGAGAGCTAAGTTCCTCTGATGAATTCATAAGTCCATGTGCATGAGAAAACGATGAGAACAAGAACAACATGCAGCCAGTGTCTGGTAGGTTCATTTCTAGGCTATGCTGTCGAATGCTCTGGAATTCAGCTTTAGAAACACTGAAATTTATGTTGCGGCACCACCATTAATTAGCAAAACATGCTGTAAATTTACTAAGCCTCTTGATCTTCAGTTTATTTATCTGTAAATGGTGGTAGGTAATACTAGCATGGGACTCATATAGCTATTATGAGAATTTAAATGAGAAAACTTTATCCTCAACACTTGAGGCAGTATTAATGTTATTATTATTCTCTTTTTTGCTTAGTTGTCTTTTTAAAATGTTTTACAATAAAAATGTATTATTTTGTACTTTTTAAAGTTAATTAGAAAGTGTATTTATCTGCTCACAAATTATCATACCCCAAGGATAGAGCATTGGTTGCCCAGTGAAGGGTCAACGATGAGAACAGGCTTATCACTCAAGGACTTCAAGTTTTATAAATCTGGGATGGGCCTGATAATCTGCATTTTTCAAAAGTCCTCCCTGTCCCTTCCTCATCATGTGATTCTGATGTAGGTAATCTGCAGGTGACACTTTAAGAAACCTCACACTAGATCTAATAACTATAACATCATTTTTCTCTTTATAAAATCACAATATATTGCAATGAACTATTCTGAGCATAAAACACAAAAAGTGGATTATTTTTATTTTTCTTAAATAGAGGACTTCCCCAATCTTCCCAGATAGTTTGACCTAATGTTGAGGGCTGCAATCAAGTCAAGATGGCGCCTGGCAGTTTGCCAAGAGGAGTGCTTTGTGAGGCAACACCAGGAGCCATTAAGATGGTGGAGATTCCTTATTGGCTGATTGCTGTATCTGGATGATGCTAATTGAGTCAAGCTGTGTGTAGTCAGTTAGGTATATACACCGCTGTTGTTCCGAAATAAAGCAGTTCCCGCTTCAACCTTCAAGTTGCTTGTCACCTCTCAGTTATTTGGCCCAGCCGGACTGTGGCACCTATAATTTAATCACCTTATAAGGAAGTTCCTTTCTTTCCGTCATCAATCCAAGCCATCATTTAAAAGCACATAGGTAAATGATACCAGACTAGATACTAGAAACAAAAAATGTGGAGAGGTAGGGCAAATGAGCAGTCTCATAAGTAATTGTTGAGACTCCATTGGTACGACCTCTACAGCAAATATTTAAACACGCATTTAAGAATTCAAACTTTAGATGCCAACGTTTTTTTACTGTACAAGGTTAGTCATTGCTCTACTTTCTTGAAAAGAGCGAAAGTTTGGAAACAACTGGATCTGCTAATAAGGAACTGATTAAATAAACTAAGAGTCATATAACCAAATACTATGGAACATTTATTAGAATAAAATAACTTTGTATAACCCAAAGTGGAATGATTTCAAAGACATAATATTAAGAGAAGGTTGTAGTACAAGGTATGTATGCAGTGTGCAATTTTCTGCTGCATTGCGCAGAAGGCACTCACACAAATATGCTTGCAGTATTTACTTAAATCGATGATTAGCTCTGGGAAGAACTCAGAAACAAAATGTTAAATTGCCCTAAAATTTAATCAATTACCTTATAAGATGTATTATTGCATATCCTTTTGTACCTTTTAAATTTTGTTCCATATATACTGTGTGTTAGACCAGGACGCAAGAAAAGACCACTGACTCCAATTAAAATCAAATTAAAGCAAGCTTATTATTTCGACCAGCCGGACTGCCTTTTCCTCCCAAAACGGTGGGAACAAGACAGCAGCCCCACCTTTCCTACAGCCCAGCTTTATAGCCCAGAAAGTTACACAAAGAGGGGGTTACAGATAACAGAACTCTGACAAGCATCACACTAATGGTAGTTTACATTTTTTGCTGGCCCCAACATCAGAATTTATGAAGACCATTAGAGCCTCAGAGAGGGTCGTTGTCTGGCCAGGGAAGGGCAATATTAATGAGGTGTCACTAAAGTTTCAGAGAGGGCTGCTATCTGGTCAGAGAGCCAGGCATGGGTGAGTTCAAGGCACGGGCAGGCATTCCAAGCAGGTTCAGAGTTTGCAGTAATTTATAGTAAAGCCGAAATTAGCTTTTCATGGCTTTGTGGCAAGATGGCTCCCAATTTAATAAAAGATCAGGTTGGGTCTATCATTCCCCCCTTTTCTTATGTGTCCCTTTCAAATCTTTGATAGGGTAGGGGAAGAGCACTGAGGGAATTTTAATCCCTCAGGTAACAGTCTCTAAATTTTTAGAATTCACCCCAAAACGGTCTCCCTGATTTTACCTGACTTAATTAATTACTTATATTGATAATCTATTTATTTTTGCCTCCATTGTTGTAAGAAGACAGGCGTCACTCATTTTGGCTTCTTCTGAGCTGAGAGAGGGTGATGTGAGGGGGCACGGCGTGAGGGACATGAGTTGCCTTTTAGAAGTCAGTTCGGTTTGAAGTCTGGTTGGGGAAGAACAGGTTGTAAAGTCATCTGGGGATGGGTGCTTCTATGAGAGAAACAAAACCATGAGTACTGAGTAAATGTTGCAGCAGCTGGAACGTGTCACTGTATAGAAATTCCCTCACCAGGCTTTAACATTTCCAGTTATCAGGCCTATAAATTTAACATTTAACTTTTAGTGTTACAGATGTCCTTCCCCATAAGATACAGTTTAATAATTTAATGTCATCTGATCTTGCAAAATTCTTTTACTAGTATGAGCTCTGTGTCTAATAGAGAAACCTTTAATTCTGTTACTCAGGGCTGGATAATCATACTAGCAAACACGAAGCCTACCTGTGTAGGTTAGGAATATCTGTAGGCCTTAAACTAAAAACTTCTGTCTCTGGCAGCTCCTCTTGATAGTCTCTTTTTATAGTTATCAGACATTTCTGTCTGAGAATCCTTCTTTGTAGCCTCCAGTCTTACTTATTTTGGGAGGCTAACATAAAGTGTATACCTTAAATAATAATAATAATTATTATTATTATTATCATCATTATTATTATTAAAATGCCCAGGAATGGCTGTATTTTGGTTTTAACTGTCTTTGCTAAGTGTTTAAGATGAAGCAGTCAAACTGACTTTTGTTTCTATCTATTGTTAACAGTCAGCTGAGCTTTTATGGGAGTCATTCCTGGGGAAACTTCTCAGTTCTGCTAGTGCCAGTTGCGCTAGGATGGGTCTAGGTCTTGCTTGACCATGTGGCTTCCCTCGGAAGCACCAGGGATGTCTCCCTTCTCTGATGACTCTCCTCTTCATAGCAAATGCACTGATTGGCTTTCTGTTCTCCAGTGGTCTCATTAGTCTCCCTGATCGGGAGGTTATGTGGCCCAGAGTTGCAAAGCTCTTTAGAGAAGTCCCCTGTTCCCTGGATTCAGACTGACTC
The DNA here is from genome assembly GCF_052094955.1 of Ictidomys tridecemlineatus. Lineage (NCBI taxonomy): Eukaryota > Metazoa > Chordata > Mammalia > Rodentia > Sciuridae > Ictidomys > Ictidomys tridecemlineatus. The sequence goes on along the minus strand of NC_135483.1, from coordinate 16,855,728 downwards.
AGAGGGCAAGAGCCAAATATTGGTTTTTCTGGCCCTTTTAATTTAACTTTAATTTTAAAACTTAATCTTAAACATCCAGCAAATAAATTTTAACAGCCTTATATTAAGAGTACTGGGCTTTAATGTCTATAACTTTATAATTATTCATCTTTTTATTAATTGGGATCTGTATTAGCCTATCTGTCTTGTAGGTGATGGCTTATTATCTCAAACTAACCCATGTTGTGTTCTTAAAGCAACACTTCTGTAAAACACTAACAGGGTATCTTTAGATCACTTATAAGGAAATTACAAAATAAAATTAACAAGAGTAAAAACACTTAGTTCCTGTAACAGCTACCCTGAATTTTTGGCTGAGTTATACATTATATCCCCTGTTTGAGATCCTAGTAATCTTGACAGAAAAAAACAACAAAAAAAACAAATTTTTGAACATAACTTTAAATGAACTAAAATCTGGCCTACTGTTTTCATAGTCATTCTCACATGTAGTAAGATGGGACACAGAGCCTCATCTCAGGTAAGGCAGGGCTCTTTCTAAATCTTAAGTGTTTTAGTTCTAAAGCTGATCTTTGTATTTTTAATTATCATTTTACAAAGTTTACATAAATTGTTTGAGGTCACATGAACATTAGCTAACACCATATGATATCAAATTTAAAACATGAATTAAAGGCTGAAAGTTTTTAACCTTTACATAGATTAGGCTCTCATTAACTTAAAAATACATTTAAAAAGTTCCCCAACTTTACATATCTTATTGATAACAGGTAAATAAATCCCCAATATATTTTTTACCATACAACTTCCGAACACCAGCTTGATATAATGCTCTTTCAAAGTTTCTACCTTACAGACTTGTATACCTGGAAGATATGAGCACATTAATAGCATCACAGTTACATTAATGTTTCTACATTAACCAAGTTTAGCTTTTTTTTTTTTTTAAAGAGAGAGTGAGAGAGGAGAGAGAAAGAGAGAGAATTTTTAATATTTATTTTTTAGTTCTCGGCGGACACAACATCTTTGTTGGTATGTGGTGCTGAGGATCGAACCTGGGCCGCACGCATGCCAGGCGAGCGCGCTACCGCTTGAGCCACATCCCCAGCCCCAAGTTTAGCTTTTAAAGAAATGGTAGTACAGTGTTCTAAAATAACAGTTCTTATTTAACCAGTTGTTTAATTTTTATGGTTGCTTACTCTAGAAAAAAGTAAAACTTAATAAACACAATGTTATGGGTAAACTTATGTTTTAAGAAATTTTTGTCTCTTTAACACATGACTGATTTTTACAATCTTATACAGACTTTAGTACAAACTTATACAGACAGACCTTAGTAAATCAATCAGATATCTAACAAAAGAACTCATGAATGAGTAATCCCATATCAAATTTACTTATTTATCAAAATATTAGACAAATGTATTGAACAGTGTAAACCATTTTTTGTTGAAGGAAAAGTCCTAGAACCAAGGCATATTAGATATTTTATAGACATTAATATTTTATGAGTTTTTTGAACACCTAGAAAAACTTGTAAGTTAAATTTAAAGACATTTATTTTTATCTGTTTATCCAATTTAAATTGAACCATTTAAATCACATGAATTAAAGATCCTTGGATCCATTTTTTTAAATTTGTTTTTATGAGTGCTCCTTATATATGTTAATTTGTATATCATATATATGATATAGGGACATATGTATATATAGACATACAACACATAACAAAAGTGTGCACACATAACAATAGCAGGTGAAATCTCCATTGCAATGTTTCAAAAACTCCACAGTTGGTCAAAGATAGGACTGATCAGAAAAACATTAAACTAGGTCTGTAGGGTCAAAATCATGAGCTCAAAAAATACAGAATCTAAGGAAAAAAAAAAGAGTCCTAGTAAAAATGACTGGCCAGTAATTAGTAAATACCATACAATTTACTCCTTTTTTTTTTTTTTTCCTTAGGTCTCAGATCAGTCTCCTACTGAGCTTGCAGGCTTCTTTCATTTGCATTTCAACATAAATCCTGGCAGAGGTCTGGAAGGAGCAGGGAAAAACTATTCTGAGCAGACACCTCAGGCCTAAGGCATTTTAACCATAAGTCATAATTTTCAGGTTCCAATGTTGAAAATTATGATACAAGTTTAAGATACAATTCACAAAATTTTATATCTTTACATCTTGTTTTGTCAACAGATACCATACTATGATTTACTATCCTTGTCCAAATTAATGCACTGGTACACACAGTAACATTTTCTCAGGCTACCCAATTCAAAATTGGTGAAAAAAAAGACTGAATGATTGGGAAGTTACTTGCCAACTTGGAAGTAGAGTTCTTTAGTTTTCCATCCTAAGTATTTAAGTTCTCTGGCATGAATTATCTGAAATCATAAACTAAACAATTACCTAAACCCAACTTTTAACTGCAGCATTGTGCAATGCATCAAAAACCCATTCAAATACCAGATTGTTACAATAAAACATCATCTTTTAGACACACATTCAGCCAAGATCATTCCCAAGAAACAATTTATAATATCAACACACTATTGCACATGTCTTAAAGGGTCAGAAACAAAGACACAGGACAGACAGAGAGGAGCTCCAGACTATGGCTGACAGACAGAAACCTTTTAAAACAGAGCAGATAAGAGAAAAATCTCCTACACCAGTGGCACCATGGATGTCCCCACAAGGGGACCAGATGTTTTCACAGAGGGGCAACCTGAAATATAAAATCAAGGGTCTCCATGGCGACTTTACTGCATTAAGTGTCTCCTTTTTCTTTTTCTCTTTTTTTAAGAAGACAGAGGTGGCATAATCCTTACAGTGCAAGGAAGGAAGGCAGGAATTCCCTGAAGCAACAGGGCTTCGGCAGCTGCTGGGAGTCCCTCAGTCCCTCCTTTTACTTACAGGATTCCACCCCAAGCACATTCCATCTCCTAACATTTCAGTAGTCAGTTCTCAAAAAGTTCTGGGGGTGGGGGGTATCAAAATTTGTAACTGAAAGTTCGGTTCCTGACCTCAGAGCCAATTAATGCCAATTTAATAATGAGGACAGGGTTTTGAGAAAAAGAAAAAGGGAGTTTTATTGCTTTGCTAACAAAGGAGAAACACCGGGGACTCTGCCCAAAGGTTGTGACTCTCTTGATCTGGAGGGACAAGGGGTTTTAAAGGAGTCTCACTTGTTAACCTGGGAGATACTCAGTTCTTAGATCCCCAGCAGGCATTGCCCTCCTGCAGTGGGTGTGATCCAGCAGCCAGCCAGGGGCTTCTCTCCTCCTGCTTAACAAAGGGGGGTAAAGTTCATCGCAGTTCCTTAAAACACAGTCCAAAGGGGTGTCAGGCTGACTTGCTTTATTACCCATTTTCACGTCCAATATCCTTAAGTTTTTACCACTGAAATCACACAACAAAACGCACAAAAACAAACAAACAAAAAACATATAGAACACAGAACAAAAACAAGAAAACAGAAACCCGGCGCCGAAACAGAAAAACTGAGGAGCAATGCAACGTCTTGCCAAAGCTCTGGGGTAGGAGTGCGTGCGTGCCCGTCGGCACCTCTCTACCCTTCCAGAGGAATTCCCTACAGAACAGAACAGAAGACAGAACGATTTCTCGTACTGTCCGGACAGGAGTATATGTGAGCCTCGCCAGGCCACCTCTCTGTCATCAGAAGAGATCTCCCTTAACCGGATATCAGATGTTATAAAGGCGCCACTTACCTATGCAGGCCTCCTCCACCAGGTGCTTGCTAATAGTTTTAGTGTGGCAGTTCACTGCAGGTTTCCGGGGACTGAAGGCTCACCCCGAGACCTTGGAACGTCTCAAGTTGCGCACCCCCTAGAGTGGCTCTCCAGCCCGGAGCCCTGGAGCGAAGGCCGGCTTCAGAATTTCCAGCAGTCTGGTCTTGTGGTCTGGTCGGGCAGGGTCATCTCGCTGGGGAACTCCAAAATGTTAGACCAGGACGCAAGAAAAGACCACTGACTCCAATTAAAATCAAATTAAAGCAAGCTTATTATTTCGACCAGCCGGACTGCCTTTTCCTCCCAAAACGGTGGGAACAAGACAGCAGCCCCACCTTTCCTACAGCCCAGCTTTATAGCCCAGAAAGTTACACAAAGAGGGGGTTACAGATAACAGAACTCTGACAAGCATCACACTAATGGTAGTTTACATTTTTTGCTGGCCCCAACATCAGAATTTATGAAGACCATTAGAGCCTCAGAGAGGGTCGTTGTCTGGCCAGGGAAGGGCAATATTTATGAGGTGTCACTAAAGTTTCAGAGAGGGCTGCTATCTGGTCAGAGAGCCAGGCATGGGTGAGTTCAAGGCACGGGCAGGCATTCCAAGCAGGTTCAGAGTTTGCAGTAATTTATAGTAAAGCCGAAATTAGCTTTTCATGGCTTTGTGGCGAGATGGCTCCCAATTTAAAAAGATCAGGTTGTTTTAAGAAATTAATTATAAAAAATATAGAAAAAATCATTCAGGAAGAAACATCTTTGATATCAGAAACTCCAGAGAGGTGGAGATGTAGAAAGGCTGACCTTTACTATATCTTTCCCGATCCAGTTGAAATATATGTTTGTCTCAAAAATAGAGTTTAGAAAAAACTGGAGGAAGACCAGCAACTAAGAGCACAGTATTTCCAATCTTCAAGAACTGGAGAGGCACTGCACAGTTCAGCGATGGCCACAGACTGAGAGCTGATGGCTCAAATATTCTGTCCCAACAGTTGTAATAGGAACACCATCCCTGTGGGATACCTGCCACCTTCAAGAAGTTCAAAGCATATTGCAAATGTGTAATTAATCCTTATGCTAGGCCTCGGGTGGTTAGCTCCACCTTGCAGATGAGGGGCCTATAGCAAGACTGATAACTTATCACTAAGCTGTGGCAGCATCGCGCCCGCAGAAGACTTCACCGCTGGGGCCGCATTCTGGTGAGCTCAGCCCACTTCAGCCCCCTTCAAGCCCCAGCCTGGGCTTCTCCGAACCTGTGCTCATCAACGCCGACGCACCCCGGGGACCCTTTCGCGACACCATCGTGCCCTGTCAAGACTCCATTTTGTCACAGCCCTTTTCAATACATATCTTGTTTTAATTTTCCCCATCATCTTTGGGGGCTGTCCCCATATAAATAAATAAATAAATAACTTATCACTGTCATGCCCAGCAAAATCAGTCCTGTATTTTTAGTCACAACTTGAGAAATTTTTCATATATATTTATAGTTTTGTTTTCAAAATTTTCATTTACATGAAAAATTTCCCAAGCTGTGACTAAAAAATACTGCAGTGCTGGGGATCAAACCCATAGCCTTGTGTATTCTAGGCAAGCAATCTATCACTGAGCCACACCCCCAGCCCATTTTTTCCCAATTTTGACACAGGCTTGGGAGACAACAGGGTTACTAAAAAGCATATAAAGAATTTGTCCTGTGTTATTCTTTTTTATTAATTAACTAATTGATTTTTAATTAGGTATATATGACAGCAGAATGCATTTTGATCCGTTATACACAATTGCAGCACAACTTGTCATTTCTCTGGTTGTACACGATGTATCATTGGACCATATGTGCAGTCACATGTGTACCTAGGGTAATGATGTCCATCTCATTCCATCATCTTTCCTTCCCCCACACTCCCTCTCATTTGTTATTCTTGATGCGCGTGTGTGTGTGTGTGTGTGTGTGTGTGTGTGTGTCTGTGTACTAAACACTCAATCTATAAAGGAATCAATCTGGATTCCAATTTTCCTCTGACCTTTCTTGATTGTGTGACCATGGACAATTCACTAATCTCTTAATTGGCTTGTTTAAATGGAAAAATAGTGTTATCTGCTGCCTATACCAAGGTTGCTTGTTTTAAATGAAAGCCTCCTGTTTCAAGCTTTGCACTCATACTTTGCATACCTCATCTCACTTAACACTCACACTAATCCCCGTAGGTAGGTATTCTTATTAAGCAAGGTGAAGGACAGGTTTATTTCTCCAAGATCACATAACTAGTAAGTTGCAATTCAAATCCAGATACATATGACATTAGAGCCCATCTTTGAACTAATCTACCTATGTAACAAATATAAAAGGTCTTTGTAAACTCCAAAAAATCCAATAGGTACTACTTTTATTCAGGCAACCAACATCAGAACTGAAAACAGGAGAGGCCCGTAGTGTTTCAAAAATGAATGAAAAAGACCGACTGGACCAAAGAGTTTATATAAGAAACATATAAGAAAATAATTTAATATCCAACTTCTCTTAATTAGGAAATCTGTGAATCAAGATAATCATAATAACAAAAGTCTGAGCAATAATTATTGATATTCATAACATCTTCACCAACTCATAGTTAATACTCATAATCAGCATAATAGTTAATGATAGGGCTGGGGATGTGGCTCAAGCGGTAGCGCGCTCCTCTGGCGTGCGTGCGGCCCGGGTTCGAACCTCAGCACCACATACAAACAAAGATGTTGCGTCTGCCGAGAACTAAAAAATAAATATTAAAAAATTCTCTCTCTCTCTCTTTAAAAAAAATAACTTAAAAAAATAGTTAATGATATTCACTCAAGGAAGGTATGCCTTGAGTAAGGCCTGTAAGTATCTAAAGAAAAATCAAAGGGAATTTGTTTAAGTTAATGTCAGTGTTTTAAGATCAGGTGTATTTACATGCAGGACTCTTTTAAGAGTTGGACTTGGATCCAAATCATCACCCATGGGGTGAACATTCCTCTAAAATTAAGGTATAGGTAAAATTCTCAAAAGGTCTTCAGCTGCTGACACAGCTGAAGAAAAGCACATTAACCAGGCAGAACCCCACAAAGACATGAGGCCTATTTACATTGTCAGAAGACAGCTGCTAATCAAAATGTAAAAATGAGTTTTGGGATTCAAAACTTTAGGGGCAGAGTATTAGAGGAGGATCTAGGGGCAAAGCGATACTTATCAAAAAAAAACAGAGTTTTTTTAAAATTTTGCTATCTCAAAATAGAGTGTTTTTTTTTTCATTGTGCTATCTCCTAGTGTTTGTCCCTATACATAACTATTGTCTGGTCTTTTCATTTAACGTTACATAAAAAAGACATTCTCTGTTTCTACAACAAAGGTCATTATGCACACATGCTTTTGTTACTAATAAATCTTATTTTCCAAATAGCTAACATTTGTTGAGTGTTTACAGTTTGGCACTGAGTTATTCCATGGTTTTACAACAATGTGGTACTTTTATTTCATTCACAAAGGAAGATTCAACTTCAGGATAGTTAAGTCATTTACCACTTATTAGCCAGAACACATGAGACTTAAACCTAAGTCAATCTGTTGTGGTTCAGACAGGAGATGTACCCCAGAACCTCGTGTTTAAGACAATGCAAGCTAGTTCAGAGGTGACATGATTAGATTATAGGAGCTGTAATCTAATCAGAGGACTAATGTACTTGAATGGATTAACTGGTGATAGCTGTAGGCAGGTAGCTTGTGGCTGGGAGAACTAGGTCACTGGGGGCATACCTTTAGGGGTCATATTTTATCATTCTCTCTGCTTCCTGGTTGCCAAGTCCCGAGCTGCATTCTTTCTCCATGCCCTTCTGCCATGATATTCTGCCTCCCCTTGGAATCAGAGCTATGGAGTTGACCAACAATGGACTGAACTTCTGAAACCTTGAGCCCCAACTTTTCCTGTTCTGAGTTGTTCTTGTTGGGTATATTGGACACAGAACACAAAGCTGATTAAAACACTAGAGCCAAAGTGATGCTCTTTGATTCAGTCAACAGAAAACACTGTAGCAGACACTCTGCTAGAAAGAAAATCAAATTAATTGTATTTTTGTCCTCTCTGTGCTTACCCTCTAGAAGAGGCAGAAAGAAATTGGAATAGGGTAAAAAGTAAGATGTATGGTGATAAACACTGAGCAAATAAGAGGATATGGTTTGGGCTGTTAGGGAAGACCTCTGTGTGAATCCATTTTTTATCACTGTGACAAAATTCCTGAGAAAACAACTTAAAGGGTAATTTTGGCTCGTGGTTTTAGTAGAGTCCAAGATCAGCTGGTTCCAAGGCAGAAACATTATGGAAGGATGTGATGGAGGAAAGCTACTTTACTCGTGGGAGCCACGAAGCAGAGAAAGAGGAAAAGATTGGGGACAACATATAATCCTCAAGGGCATACTCCACCAAGAACCCCTTCATTCATAATTAATCCACTGATGAGATTAGCACCACCATGATCCAATCACTTCCCAAAGCCTCACCTGTGAACATGATGGCATTGGGGACCAAGCTTTCAGCACCCGAGCCTTGGGGGACACTCCACATCCAAACCATAAGAGCCTCCCTACAATCTCAGGAGATACTGGAACCAAGACCTCAAGGGGGTGAAAAAGCAGGCAAGGTGGCTCTCTGGGAGAAGAGCAGTTCAGCAAGACGGCAGAGAAAAAGCCATGAAGTGGCAGCGTGCTCACATGAAGGCCACCAGCATGAAGACCAGTGTGGCTAAGAAGAGTGAGAGTGGAGAAGAGGGTCAAGAGTGGAGACAAGGAGAAGGTCACCTGGAATCCTGGAGGACATCACAGATGATTAAAAGGACCTCACATTTTATCTATGCCTGCCCTCGAGATCACACGGCCTCTTAATAATTCTGATTGAACTGATTTCTAGGAATCGGATTTTAAAATTAAGATATATGAACAGCCTAATGACTGATACTCCCAGACAGTTTCTTTGAACCCAATCCAATTTAGGTTAAGGGGCCCCTAACCTAAATTCGAATAGGCACTGCCATGGCTCTAGGCATTCCATGTATTCATGATTTTTTTCTTTTTATTATTACCAAATATTTATTATCTTACTAAGTACTGAAAATGCAAACTGCCTCATAACACAAGGAGATTAATGAAAAGTAAGAGGCGTTTTGTTGTCATGATTCAATAAAAACCCAGGAGAGTGAAGAAAACAAGCTACACCCAAACTAGGCATATGCCACAGTGAGATGTCAGTGTGGGATTGCCTTCCTTCCTGAAAAGGCCTTCTATTCACTTTAGGGCAGCTGCCTGGGGTTCACAGAAAGAAGACCTCTACCCAGAGAACACAGAATTGAGTACAATTAGCTCCCTAGCTAGTCTAGTCACCCAGTCTCTACCTCATCCTCATAGATTGCATCTCCCTCTAGTCTTTTGCAAGATAATCCTAGCAACTGTGTCAATAAACAACATACATAGAGCATAGGTTTTGCAACACTGGTAGAAATAAAATGGGAAGCCTTCTTTCAACCAGCCTGCATTCATCCAATGATCATTCATCCATGACCATTTCTGTAATACTGTCATCCTTTACACGTGGTGGGAAATTCAAGGTTTTTGGTAACTCTTGATCTCCTGCATAGATGTGCCCATTCCCTAGGCAATCTTTTTGATTGACTTATCATCTCAACCCAAGTGGTTCCAGTTAAAATTCAACATGATTGCTGTATCCCAGAAGAGTGATACTCAACTCTATCAAATATTTTTAAAACAAATACTTGCTATTCCAAAATGGAAAACAGGTGATGAATCACAATTCCCCCCAAATAAATAGAATGCTCCAATTGCCATAGAAGCAGGAAATTACAGAATATTTATTTTTTACTATATGTTTTATGTTAATGCCCAGGCACAACTATTAGCTGATGTAGTGAAATAGTCTGAATGATTCTTGCATTAAAAATAGAGTCACAGGCTGGGAATGTGGCTCAAGCGGTAGCGCGCTCGCCTGGCATGCGTGCGGCCCGGGTTCGATTCTCAGGACCACATACCAACAAAGATGTTGTGTCCGCCAATAACTAAAAAATAAATATTACAATTCTCTCTCTCTCTTTCTCTCTCTCCCTCTCTCACTCTCTCTTTAAAAAAAAATTTAGAAAAAAAAAAAAATAGAGTCACAATGAATTGTTAGGGTCCAGCGGAGCGTTGGAGAAAGAGACCACACACAAGAGACTGACTTCATGCAATTGGCAAAAGGGAGTTTATTGGGGATCCATTCCAGCGCGCTGGGACACTGTGCTCACTCAAGAAGGAAGAGCAGCCCAGAGCCCAGAGCAGAGTTCAAGTGGAGCTTAAGTACACTTTTTGGAGAGGGTGGGGGGGCTTTGCATACATTAGAACAAATCATCATGAGGCGCGGGAAAATTGAACAACATCTCTGAGACCGGATTAATACATTCATTGGTGGGAACAGATTTGACAGGGGTGATTGGTGCTCCTAAGCGGGGTACACATTCAAACTGATTGGTTTAGGTCCTGCAATGCCTACGTGCCAAGCAACTTGGAACCCTTAGCTATTAAACAACCAGAAAGTCAGTGGAAATATTTACTGGGTAGTTCCAGTATTGTCCTAACAGCTACAGGGATTACAGGTTTTGGGGGTAGAAGAGGGACTCTAACAATACCCAGTCTTTTACTTTTTAACCCAATCCCTGCACTTTGGAAACTTTAGGATGCTTGGTCTTTTACACTTTAACTCAGGCTCTGCGGCTTAGAATCAGCTTGGAAATTTTACCTTTACAGAATAAAGAAGTACAGATGCAGTCGGACACCTGTGTGTTGTAGCCACGATTCAAACAGCACCACCAGTTACATTGTCTGATTATGTTATGCTCGAATTCAGGACCCCCAAAAGACCACCAGAGACCAAGATCGATGTAAACAGCAAAGAGGTGTTGATTGCGAGCTAGCTCGGTCCTCCGAGCACACACAGCAACTGGTGACGCTGAGAGGCCCCAAGCCCAGGGTTTGCAGCAGTTTTATACATTCTTTGGAGAAGTCAGGGACTTCACATACATCATAGTGAAGCCAGATTTAAAATTAGGTAGTCAGTGTAGTTAGGTAAATCGGGTCTAATACCGAGTGAAATCTAAAATGGAGGCCAAGCTGAGAATGATTCCAGGAGACGCAGGACAACTCATGGAATGTTAATGAAGTCCTGAAAAGGCCCTAGGCCAAAGTCCATCCCAAAGGAATGTTAATGGAGCCCAGGAAACAGCCCCCAGCAGATTTGGAGATAGCCCATAGCAAAGAAGTGTTACTGAAGTCCTTCCTGCCCAGATTACTTCTTTGGCCCACCTGTGTCCCACCCCTCGGGCCTTCCAACCTACATTCCATCACCAAAACTATAAAAAGGGGAAACAACTGCACTTCCACGGATTCCACCTCTTGGGTCCCCTTCTTCCTCCGGGAGAAGTCTTTTCTGATGTCCTTTAATAAACTTCTAATTTGTACTCTGACCTTGCCTCGGTGTGCTTCTTTGGTGTTATTCTTCAACATCGGGGAAGCAAGGACTCGTCACCGGCCAATAGCAATAACAATAGCATCTCTTAGCAAATCATCACACACCTCGGGAAAATCAAATAACAACTCTAAAACATGATTAGCACTTTCACTGGTGGGAACAAGTTGGGTAGGGGTGATTGGTCAGTACAAAAGGGGTATTCATTTGAACTGATTGGTTTAAGCCAAGAGGGGTGCACGTGCTGAACTACATGGTTTTCCACATGTTATCAACCACCATAAACTACTGGGAGGGTCATCTGGCATCCCAGGTATTTCCCTGTCTCATGCTGATTGGTGGCTGCTAGGGGGTTGCTATGGATCTCCACCTAGCCTGACTGAGTCAGGGACACCTGGCGCAGCAGATCTCTCCTGTTATTTGTAGATAAACAATTTATTAGGGTGGGAATGTGCCTAGGAGTGCTCTGTGGGTCTTTCCAAGGACAAAGGTCATGTCCCTTCCTTGGACAGGCTTTGCTCTGAGGTAGAGGCTGGTTTTTCAATTATATGATTCTCCAAATGGTGGACCACTCAGGAAAGTTCTCAATGTGATAGAGTGCATCAAAATTCAAATATAATAAAAGAAAATAATAAAAAATATGTACGCATGACCAAAAAAAATCCTACAGTCAGAAGATAAGTGAGAAAGTGGGGGAAAATGTTTTCAAAAGATATTACAGAGCCAGGCGGGGTGAGGCCCGTATGTAATTCCAGTTACTCAGAAGGCTTAGGCAGGAGGATCACAAGTTCTAGGCCAGCCTCATCAAATTGGCAAGACTCAGCAAATTAGGGAGACCCTGTCACCAAAAAAAAAAAAAAATTTCCCATGGGCACAATGTCTTTATTTTGTTTATTTATTTTTATGTTGTTGAGAGCCACAGTTTAGTTGGAATGACGCCTGGCATTTTGCTAGAGGGAATGGTTGAAAGGTGACCCTGCTCCAGGGAATAGGGCAGATCCTGCTGGGAATAGGGCGGCTCCGAGATTAGGGCAGCTCCTGCTGCCTCGGGCGCCCACTACTTTGGAGTCCCCGTTGAGTTCTCCCGGGTTCTGGGAGAATTGGCTGGCGGAGCCCAGTGGAGGGAGAGTATTCCCGGGAAGTGTGTGTAGAGTGCCGGTGAGAGTTCGGGAATAAAGAGTTGCTGTTTGAACCTACAAGGCTTTGTGGCGGCTCGGTTATTTTGTGCCCAGCCAGACTGCAGCATTATGTGGTGCTGGGGATCAAACTCAGGGTCTCACAACTGCGAGGTGAGCACTCTACCACTGAGCCACAACCCCAGCCCCCAAAATTTAAAAACCTGATGATGTCATTCAGTTCAATCCCCAGTACCAAAAAGGAGGGAGGTGTGGGATTTTAGTGGTAAAGGACTCATGGGTTTGATCCCCAGTACCACAAAATACATCACAGAAAAAGGCTAAATCCCCCAAGTATATAAAGACCGGGAAAATGAGTGGGGGGGGGGACAAAAATTCAATAAAAATGAACAAAATCTTTGAATAGACAATTCAAAATATAAGACATTGTTAACCTAGCCCATATTAAAATATTTTAAGCTTTTCTTGTAATAAAAGAAATAATAATTAACATTATACTAGATACTATTTCTCACCTCTCAGTTTGGCAAAAGATAACAAAACTAACCCCCAGATGGGGAATTTTTTTTTTAAAGAGAGAGTGGGAGAGAGAGAGAGAGAGAGAATATTTTTTTCAATATTTATTTTCTAGTTTTTCAGCGGACACAAATCTTTGTTTGTATTGAAAAACCAGCCTCTATCTCAGAGCAAAGCCTGTCCAAGGAAGGAACATGACCCTTTGTCCTTGGAAAGACCCACAGAGCACTCCTAAGCACATTCCCACCCTGCTAAGTTGTTTATCTACAAATAACAGGAGAGATCTGCTGCCCCAGGTGTCCCGGACTCAGTCAGGCTAGGTGGGGATCCATAGCAACCCCCTAGCAGCCACCAATCAGCATGAGACAGGGAAATACCTGGGATGCCAGATGATCCTCCCAGTAGTTTATGGTGGTTGATAACATATTGGGAAACCGTGTAGTTCAGCATGTACACCCCTCTTGGCTCAAACCAATCAGTTCAAATGAATACCCCTTTTGTACTGACCAATCACCCCTACCCAACTTGTTCCCGCCAGTGAATGTGCTAATCATGTTTTAGAGTTGTTATTTGATTTTCCCGAGGTGTGTGATGATTTGCTATGATGTATGTGAAGTCCCTGCCCTCTCCAAAAAAATGTATAAAAATGCTGCAAACCCTGGGCTCAGGGCCTCTCAGCGTCACCAGTTGCTGTGTGTGCACGCGGAGGACCGAGCTAGCTCGCAATAATCACCTCTTTGCTGCTTACATCGATCTTGGGTCTCTGGTAGTCTTTGGGGGTCCTGAATTCTAGCATAACAGTATGTGGTGCTGAGGATTGAACCCTGGCCGCACGTATGCCAGGCAAGCGAGCTATGCTTGAGCCACATCCCCAGCCCAAGATGGGAAATTTATAACAATAAAACCAAGATATACATTTATACTTTACCCCAAAGATAAACCTATGAAGAGAATAAAATATTATACAAAAAAGTCAGATACAGGGTTGTCTATTATTGCATTATTTATTTATTTTTATTTGTTCCTTTTAGATATACATGATAGTGGAGTGTATTTTGACATACATACAAATGTATAACTCATTCTAATTAGAATGCCACTCTTACATGGTGTGAAGTTTTACTGCTCATGTATTCACTGTAGTATGCTGTATTCACATTTGAACACAGGAAAGTTATGCTGATTCATTCTACTATCTCCTGTTCCCATCCTCCCTCCCTTCCCTTCATCCACCTCTGTCTAATCCAATGAACTTCTAGTCTTTCCTCCCCTCTCCCCCAACTCTTATTGTATGTTGGCATCCACATATCAAAGAGCATTTGGCCTTTGGTTTTTTTGGAACTGGCTCATTTCACTAAGCATAATAGTCTCCAGTTTCATCCATTTACTGGCAAGTGCCATAATTTCATTCTTCTTTATGGCTGAGTAACATTCCATTATGTATATGTACTACATTTTCTTTTTTTTTAGAATTTTAATATTTATTTATATTTTTTAGTTTTCTGCAGACACAACATCTTTGTTTTTATGTGGTGCTGAGGCGAGCGTGCTACCACTTGAGCCACATCTGCAACCCTGTACTACATTTTCTTTATCCATTCATCTGTTGAAGGGCACCTAGGTTGATTCCATAGCTTAGCTATTTTGAGTTGAGCTACTATAAACAGTGGTGACTGTGTCACTGTAGTATGCTGATTTAAAGTCCTTTGGGTATATATTAAGTAGTGAGATAACTGGGTCAAATGATGGTTCCATTCCAAGTTTTCTGAGGAATCTCCATACTGCTTTCCAGAGTGGGTGCACCAATTTGCAGTCCCACCAGCAACGTTATGAGTGTACCTTTTTCCCCACATCCTCATCAACAACTTATTGTAGCTTGTATTCTTGATAATTGCCATTCTGACTGGAGTAAGATGGAATCTCAGTGTAGTTTTAATTTGCATTTCTCTAATTGCTAGAGATGTTGAACTTTTTTTTATATATTTGTTGATCATTTCTATTTCTTCTGTAAAGTATCTGTTCAGTTCCTTAGCCCATTTATTGATTGGATTATTTTTTCTGGTGTTGAGTTTTTTTTAGTTGTTTGTATATCCTGGAGATTAATGCATTATTTATAATTACAACATATTAGAAAGAACCAAAGTGACCATACTTAGGAGACTGGTTGAATAAACAACAGCAGCTTTACATACTGAAATAACATGCAGCTGTAAACAAAGAATGAGGGATCTCATATACAGAGCTTTTTGTTACCTAACAGTATCTTTCACTTATTCTCTTATTTGCTTACTGTCTGTCTCTCTAACTAGAAAGGAAGCTCCATGCATGTACAGCATTGTTTTGTTCACCATTATAGCCCAGCACCCAGGACAGTTCTTGTCTACAAGCAGGTGCACAGTTAGAATTTATTGAACTGTTCAAAGAACATTCCCTTTGTAAAAAGAGCAAATGTAATCTTGGTATCATGAAGAATAGAACAATTTACCTGGAGAAGAGATGCAGAAAGAACACCTGAAAACCAGAAGGCTTAAGAGAAAGTAGTTTGAGATGTTTTAGTGGAAGTTGGATGTGCAACTTCTTTCAGCCATGGAATATTACCGCCGTTGCTGTAGACGTGATGTGCATATGTTTGACTGGCAAGGCATATGAGCCGGAGATGCTGCACCTGTCATATTCATCTGAAGCCAATCCAAGCAGTCACTGAGAGAGCTCTGAGAGAATTTTATATCTTGTACATTCTGTCAAAAGCAATAGGGGGAAAATGTGTTGGGAAGAGAGAAAACACATGCTAAACAGCCAGAATGGTGCATGTGTGTGTGGATGCCTTCAGGGTTTCTCCACACAGACACTGGGACACTTTGGGTTGGCTTGTTCTTTGCTTGTGAGGAGTGTTCTGTGCATCCTGGGTCACCACATGATTCCAGCACCCTGGTAATGTCTGCAGATATTGTCAAATGTCCTTTGTGGGATGAAATCACCCCTAGTTGAGAACCACTGAGTTATATGACATCTATGATCAACCATTACCTGAGTAGCCTCTAATCTCTCTCAGGATTTATGCACTAATAAAGTTTCTTCCTACACTGAGTCTGGTCTTGATCACATGACTTCTTCTGCCAATATGGCCTTAGCAGACCTGGCAATGCAAGCAGAGGCTTGGTAAACACATACACACTCAGGCATGTCCTATGATAGCATCTTTTCTTAGAAGCCAATGTCATATAAAGAAGCTCAGGCTAGGGCAGGGGCTGTAGTTCAGTGGTAGAGCGCTTGCCTATCACGTGTGAAGCACTGGGTTCGATCCTCAGCACCACATAAAAATAAATAAATAAAATAAAGGCATTGTATCCATCTACATTAAAAATTGTAAAAAAAAAAAAGAAGAAGAAGAAGAAGAAGTAGAAGCAGCAGCTGCTCAGGCTAGACTACTGAATGATAAGAGGCACTGATGGGGGGGCTGGGGATGTGGCTCAAGCGGTAGCGCGCTCGCCTGGCATGTGTGCAGCCCGGGTTCGATCCTCAGCACCACATACAAACAAAGATGTTGTGTCCGCCAATAACTGAAAAATAAATATTGAAATTCTTTCTCTCTCTCTCTCTCTTAAAAAAAAAAAAAAGAGGCAATGATGGATGAAGAGCCATTTCAGATGTCCTAGCTCCAGCTGAGCTTTAATTAAATGCAACCATGAGTGACCTAAGCTATACCATGTGGAGCAGAACTGCTCACCTGAGCCCAGAATCGAGACAAACAGGAAATCATCATTGCTTTAAGTCAAAAGTTTTGAGGTGGTTTACTACACAGAGGTAGACAACAGAACATTATCAAATCATCAAATGTTTAAGTTGGTGAAAGCAAGTAAGAGATACAATGTAGGAACCAGCTCCTATTGGCTTATAGGAGCCAACTGCTAAATTTTCTGGAATTATCGAGTCAGTTATTAAACACAGCTGTTATTTAAAATTAAATTATATAAACTTACATTAAAAATAAATTACGTGTGCTCCATTTGTGTACTATGAATGAATCTGGTGTCCTGTATAACAAATTAGAACAAATAAATTAATTTCAAAAATTAAAAAATAAATTACGGCTTAAAAAGGTAATAAATACTTCTTAATTATCATACTGCATTTTATTTTTATCTGTACTCCTGAGGTTGTGTCTTGTATCTGTACAATTATATGATGAAATTTGGCTGAAAAGGGGCCTGTTAGGTGCGGATTCCTGCTGATCATCACCTTACATCGGTCTGTGGCCTCTCTCTCACGCACTGTTCAGGATGACCACTCAAGGGAAGATGCTATGCTGCCCTGGAACATTTTACTGGACAATAAACGCTTAGTTCAATCAGTTTCTCTTCCTCCTTTAGAGCAAGTAGAGGCCTTTTATTCATGGTTTACTGGCATCATGTCACACTTGATTGATAGCCTGTCCTCTGAGCCCACAATGTTATTAGAAGCCTATGAATCAAGGCTGATTATCAAGGCCGCTTGAGATATTCCCAGTGTTCTCTGACTCCACAGCCCTCTGCCCAGGAAAGTCCTGAGGGCAGGCGTGCACCTGCACAGTATAATACTGCATGTTTAACTTAGCCAACAGAACCTTCCCAAACTGGGTATACTAATGCCTGCAATAACACAATCAGAACTTAATTTGTGTGGCACAAAGGTTGTAAATATTTTTTAATCTAATTGTCAACAACTAGGGAATTATAAAATTATGCCTCCTCCGTAAGATGGAGTATGCAGTAGCATACAAGCCCAAGTGTCTCTAGAGTGACCAGGCTCCTCAAGACAACTATTTTTTTTTAATTTTTTAATATTTATTTTCTAGTTTTCGGTGGACACAATATCTTTGTTTGAATGTGATGCTGAGGATTGAACCCGGGCCGCACACATGCCAGGCGAGTGCGCTACCGCTTGAGCCACATCCCCAGCCCCTCAAGACAACTTTAGATGTACACAGTCTGCTAACTCCACACCCTTTTCTTCTCTGGCCACCTGGAAGGGCTGTAAAGACTGGAAATTGCAGGCACAGCCCATTCTGTCATAGACTAGAGAGCCTCCTCCTTCCTATGGTGTAGAGAAGGCCTTTTAGAAACACTAGTCTATGTCAGCAGTTTTCTCATTGGATGTGGGCACGAACTTGCTGCCAGTCAAGATCAACATCACATTTTCCCTCTCTTCTGATATTGTACTATTTCAGCTGTAGGTGCCAAATCCTTTTGATTAAACATGAAAAACTGCCCTTGGTTGCTTTCATGTATGTTTTATGAGAACACCTGGGCATGAATATTTATTTAAGCAGCTTGGAACACATCCCTTTGATTTTTTTTCCCAGTTCTGACTCATATTAAAGCTGGAGGGAGGTGCCCTATGTCATATTCACCTGCAGTGGCTTCTGCCTCTGTCCTCCCTCTCGTAAGGCCAACTAGCTAAGTCGTCTAGGAAATGGAAAACATTGCCTGGGTTTGCATCAGCTGGCAGCATGACACATATTTCTGCAGCACGGATGAAACAGAAGTTTCTTCTGCAGCGTCAGCTCTGCTTGTCATCCAGCTGTTGCCTTCTCTTGCCTTTCCTTCAACAGCTCTTTATGACTTTTTGTCTCAAACAACAGCTCCTTCCCCCAACCCCAACTCCTCACCCTCTTTCTGCCTCAAGCCTGGAACTAATTTTAACACCGCTGCAGTCTGAGGGATGTATCCAGAGTTTCCCTAGAACCTTTCAGGATAACACCCCAACTCCTTAGAATGGTAGTCTGAGTCGTTTTATGTCCTGATGTTTGCCTGTCTCTTATTCTCTCGCCATTTACCCACACAGTGATAATAGTCATTGTTATTGTCATTATTATTGTTGTCATTGGCGGTTTCTAAGTGCTAAACACTTTGTGTGTACTTTGTATAATGCCTGTGCCTCCTGCGCTCCTGAAGAACAGAGTAACTGGTTTCTGGAAGGTACCACTTTGCTGCACAACCCCCTGCCTTTCTGCAGATGCCCTTTCCTCCTCTCACTTCTCCTCTGCCTTGCCAGCCCCTTTTCATCCTTCCAGCCTTGCCCCCTTGCATCATCATCTCCTGAAGCCATCTCTCTTGTTTTTTCCCCCTCCAGTCCCTACTTTAGAAATACAAGGCCAGTCCTAGCTCAGGTAACCAGAGTACAGCAAAGACAGGAGCTCCTGTCAGGTGAGCTTCTGGGACAATCAGAATAAGGGGCATAAATGTGGCCAAGATGACCACTTACCATGGCTTTTTTTTTTCCTGCTTTCCCTTGAGCATCAGAAATTCTCTCTTAAACTGATCCTCACTACAAAATTGAAGTTACTCTGGGAACTCCTGGGTTGAGACTTGCATTCTTCCATCTCACGCAAAAAAAAAAAAATCTCAGGGAGGGTTCCGATTGGCTCATTCGAGTCAGGCTCCACCCCTGGACCAATCATATGACCAGTGAGGGGGAGGCTAAGGTGCCAGTTTCTGCAAGTGTTTGGGAGAAAGCAGTATTTCTGGGGGATGGGCTGGAGGGTTGTGCAGGGAGTAGACTATCATTATAATCCTCCCACACCCTTCCACAGCCCAACTTGCTTTGTGCTTTGTTATTATTTTAAAATTGAAATCCTCTGTTTACCAACAAGATTCCTTTTTTAAAAATTTTTTAAAATATTTATTTATTTTTTTTAGTTTTTGGCGAACACAACATCTTTGTATGTGGTGCTAAGGGACCAACCAGGGCGGTATGCATGCCAGGTGAGCGCGCTACAGCTTGAGCCACATCCCCAGCCCCCAAGATTCCTTTTAATATGCAAATAAATTATTTTTTAGCAGAGGATGAAACAAAATCTTCTTATAAAGGTTCCCAGAGAGTTTTAACCCAGGCTAGTGATAAATTCTTTTCTGGTTTGGGCAATGGGTCTTTGGAAGACATAGAATCACACCAACCTGGCCCCCAAAAGGGCAGAGAAGCATACAAGAGGCAGGGCGAGATAAGGCAGCTAGCTAGGTCTAGATTTGAATCTTGGCTTTTTAGCTGTGTGACCTTGGCAAGGCTCAGCTTTCTCATTAGTAAAATGAGGACAAAATTATTGTATTATGCGGGATAGGATATGTAGAGTCAGAAAAAGTCGGGGGAAATCCTTTCCTGCTCAAAGCCATTGCCAACACCGCTACAACAATGGTAGGCTTAGAAAGAGACAATAATAATGTTAAACATATTTACATGCATATGTATACAGGAGCCATGCAAAATACAAAAACTCAAAAATGCTTCATAAGGGAGAAACGAGGAGGCAGGCATCAACAAGTTCTGGAAAAGGTGGGTGAGGAACTCCACAACAAACAAAATTTGTCTTATTTTGCAAATAAAGTTTCTCAGGTAAATTCTGGGAGCTGCCTTCAGAAGAACTGATGAAAAACCTGTTTGAAACAACCTAGATGCCCATCAATAGATGAATGGATAAAGAAACTGTGATACATATACACAGTAGAATATTACTCAGCATTAAAAGAGAATAAAATTATGGCATTTGCAAGTATATGGATAGAGTTGGAGAACATCATGCTAAGCCAAGTAAGTTAATCCCAAAAAACCAAAGGCCAAATGTTTTCTCTGATTACTGGATGCTGATCCATAATGGGGGGAGGCACAAATGGGAAGAATGGAGGAACTTTGGATTGGGCAAAGGGAAGGGTGGGGAGAAGATGAGGAATGGGGCAGGAAAGATGGTGGAATGAGACAGACATCATTATCCTAAGTACATATATGATTACACAAATGATGCAAGTCTACATTGTGTACAACCAGAGAATTCAAATGTTGTGCTCTATTTATGTACAACGAATTGAAATGCATTCTGCTGTCATGTATAATTAAGTAAACAAAATTTTTTAAAAAGCCTGTATGAATACAGAGACAATTTTGCAGTGCTGGGGATGGAACTCAGGGCTTTGCACACGCTAGGCAAGTGTTCTACCATTGAGTTACACTCCTCAGCCCATGGTGACAACTTTTAGTTTCTTCTGTTCCCAGGTGTCTAAATCTTTCCTGGTTACAGTATTTAATGAGATTCCTAGGGTGGGACTTTAAGAAATTGTATTTCTTTTTTTTTTTAAGAGAGAGTGAGAGAGGAGAGAGAGAGAGAATTTTAATATTTATTTTTTAGTTCTCGGCGGACACAACATCTTTGTTGGTATGTGGTGCTGAGGATCGAACCCGGGCCACACACATGCCAGGTGAGCACGCTACCGCTTGAGCCACATCCCCAGCCCAGAAATTGTATTTCTTTTGGAATTAATTTCTCAGGTAAGAGCACTTCTGAGAAAACCCCATCTGTGCTTAGGAGAGAAACAAGGGAACATTAGAGAGACCTGGATTCTGAGACAGTTTTTCAGCTCCACGTGTCAAGAAGTCACACTTTGGGCTGAGGTCGTGGTTCAGTGGTAGAGCACTTGCCTAGCATGTGTAAGGCACTGGGTTTGATCCTCAGCACCACATAAAAATAAATAAATAAAATAGGGTATTTTGTCCATCTACAACTAAAAAAAAAAAAATTAAAACGAATGAGCAACAACAAACACGTCACACTTTGGGTTTTTACTTTCTGAGCCCCAGTAACTACTTTATATTGTGGAAATAAGAAGCCTACAAAACTAAGTCTTCCTTTTGTGCAGAAAGCCTTTTTCACCTTCCAGGCCCAACTTGAATGTCACCCCTCTTTTTCACAGCTCTCTTTTTTCCCAGAGAATTCATTGCTCCCTTTTCTCAAATGTACCCATACCTTAATTATAGCACTGATCACACGGCGTTACATTTACACATCTATTTCTCCATGTACCTCTTATTACATTGTAAGCTGTGAGCTTTCCAAGGACAAAGAACTCATCTTATTTGTCCACTGCAGCTCAGCTCCTTGTACAGTGTCTGACAAGTAACTGGCATTCAAAATAATAGAAAAAAAAAACAGCTGATGATTGAATCAAAGATGAATGATAAGAGCAAGACATGGCCTGCCTGTGGACAGAAGGTCTAATCCAGGCTCTTTACCAAATGTGATGGGAAGAAATTTAAAGACACGTCATTTGTAAGCCTTAGGTCTTTAAAGAATAGTTCAAAAGCCAGTATTTGAAGAGTCATTGAGTTGCATAACTGTCCTCAAATTGTGATATCAAAAATTGGTTGTATTGGGGGAACACAAGAGTAGAGGTATAAAGAATAGGTGGTCAGGGTTTGTTTATGTTTGTTACAAAAGTCAAAATAAAGTGACATGTCAGATGTGTGTTGTGAGAAATCGCAAAGGTGGGCTGGGGATGTGGCTCAAGCGGTAGCGCGCTCGCCTGGCATGCGTGCGCCCTGGGTTCTATCCTCAGCACCACATACAAAACAAAGATGTTGTGTCGGCCAATAACTAAAAAATAAATATTAAAAAATTCTCTCTCTCTCTCTCCCTCTCTCACTCTCTGTTTAAAAAAAAAAAAAAGAAATCGCAAAGGAAATAGTGAAATAAGTAAGGAGGAGAGCCTGTCTCCCACAAAACAGAAATCTTATTCAGAAATCCTGAACTTGACATTGATTATAATGAAGTGCATCCAAGTTATTATGTGTGTCAGTAGGAAATAATATGTGTAAAGGTGTCTGGTTGTGGTCCTCTGGATGCCTATCTGAAAATATAAAAATGGTATTTTCTTTATAAGTGCACATAAGAATTTCAAGGAAGGCATAGATAAGCTTCCAAACTGTATATTATATAGAAATGGAAGTAGAAGGGGGTTAACAAGGAACTATCCCATTCCTGCTGTTTGCATATGAGAAAGTTGGAACTCAGGAAGTTTTGACTTACCTAAGATCAAGCAACTATTTAGTGGCTGAGCAAGGATCATAAACTCAATCTTCTTATTGCTTTCCCCCTTTTTAACTGCTACTTGGCATTCTTTTATTTTAAAAACATAGTCTGGAGTAGTTTAAGTTTAAATCATAGCTCAAGTAAGTATTTTTAAAAAACATGTTTTCAGTGTTTACCATGTGTCTGGCACTGTGTCAGATGCCAGGAGGCATAAAACAAGTGAATGCCTCCCCTCAACAAATTCATTTTGTCCTCTTTTTTTGTGTGTCAGGCTCTATGCTCCATTCTGGGAAGGTCCTTGCTTTTATGGAGTTAACAATCAAACACAGGCAGGTTACATTAATCAGTGAATCACACAACTAGTGAGTATGTGACAGGGATAGAAGAGAAAGATTAAATTCCGTGAGTCTATCATCTTTTCCACATTTTAAAGAGGAAAGATGATAGCTCTGGGTTAGCCCCTAGATTCTTTTGTCTGCAACTGCTGTTAATAGGGGTGGGAGGTTTAAAGAAAGACAAAGTTGAATCATATAACAAAAAAGTGAGAGATAGGAACCCTGGTGTTCTATGGGCTTTAAGGAAGCTTTTAGAAAAGAAGAGAAGGAGAGAAGCCCAGAGGTTTGTGGAGGTGTACTTTAGATACTGGGAAACAGGGATGATGTAAGAGTTGTCAATTCTGTTCACCAAATATTTGGGTTCTTCCTCTGTCTGAACACTTAGTAGTTATTGTAGGTTGCATGATGGTCCCCATTATCCACTCCTGCCCAGATCCATGACCACTGTGGAACTTGTTAATGCTTTCCTGAAATGAGGAGAACATAGTACTCTGTCCCTGGACTCAGCCAGCCACTTACTTGGCCATTTGAAAGAGGTACAAGTGATAACATGCCAGCTCCAAGCCTATACATATTGCGTGCCTGTTTGCTCATCCACACCATTGTCACTGCCATGAAAACACACCTTGACTAGCCTGCACGAGGATGAGGCACCAGGTGAGAGACACTTGGGACAGAGTCAAGTTGCCCCAGTTTCCCTAAATGAGGCCAGCTTATAAACTATCAATCAGAAGCCCCCCAGACATGTAAGTGAGACCAGCCAAGATCAGGAGGGACAGCTGGCTGGTCCAGATACATGAGTAATAAATATTTATCATTGAATGCTGCAGAGTTTTTGGTGTGTTTTTTTTTTTGCTGTTTTTTTGTTTGTTTGCTTTGTCTTGTTTTTTGTTTTTACAGCATTAATGTAACTGCACATAACTGATTTAGTGGGATTGCACTCCCTTGCCCTTTGTGTTTAGATGGGGCCATAGTTCTGGTAGTGAGTGCAAAAAGTAATGATGTCATTTCTGTTCTAGAGCATTTCATTGCTTGTGTGAAACTCTCTAAAACCATTTTTTTTTCCTCCTGGCATATAAACAAAAAACTCTGAAATAATGGCAACTCCATTAGCTTGGATCCACAAGAGACTAAGATGAGCTTAACACCCAGATATAAGAAGTTGTTTTAGGCCATTGAGAATTTGAGTTCTTAATTATTGTGGCATAACAGTTCAGCCTGCCTGAAGAAGATGGGAAAGGGCATTTTAAGACGTTTGCTGAAAGGTTATTAATTACTTCCTCTTTGTTGTTCTCAGAGAGATTGCAGTAAAATTCTTTAATTATATTTTAATAGTTTTTGTTAATGTGCTACTTAATTTGCTTACTAACATTTGACTGGCCTTTGCTTTGGGGGAAGCATAGAAACGGTTGCCAAGGAATTGGGAAAGAGAATAAGCTGTCTTTCTTTCCTTTCCAAATGTCTTGGAACTTTCCCAAACAGAAAAGATGCTTAGATGTTGGGCAATCAAAATGTCAATTAAGCTTCAACAAATTGGCAATACTTCTCTTTTCCAACTTTATATTATCACAACAAAAAAGAAAGCATCCTTCCACAGTCAAAGTATAGTTGGTGAGACGGCAAGGATAGAGGACTTTGCAAAGAAACAACTAAAAATCTCTTCTGTGTACAACTTTCCAACCCTCTAAGGGTGTGTTTGAAATACATCCAAATAAGAAAACAGTTGAGGAAATCTTTGTGATCTTAATCTAGGTAATGATGTCTTAAATATGACACCAAAAAGCACAATCCATAAAAGGAAAGAAAGATTAATACTGATGAAGATCAGTTGATAAATATTTTTTTTTTGGACAATCACTGCTAAGAGAAGGAAAAAACAAGCCACAGACTGGGAAAAGATATTTATAAAGCACATGTATGATGAAGGGTTTGTATCTAGGATATATATAGAACCCTCAAAACTCAATAATAAGGAAACAAACATCGCAATTAAAAATTAGGCAAAAGACTCGACCAGATGTCTCACCAAGGATATATCAAAAGACAAATAATCACATGAAAAGATGCTGAACATCATTTATCAGTTCAGAAATGGAAATTAAAATCAGCACAGATACCACTGTACTCCTAGAGTGGTCAAATGATAAAGGTTCATTATAGTTCATTTGACAGTTTCTTAAAATGTTAAATCTAGGCCTATGCATGACCCAACTATTCCACTTCTAGTAATTTGCCCAAGAGAAATGAAAGCATACATTCATACCAAGACTTACATAGAAATATTTATAGCAGCTTTATGTGGAATAGCCCCAAACAGGAAACAACTCCAAGGTTCTTCAGTAGGTGAATGATAAACAAGTTATGGTATATCAGTACTATGAAATATTACTCAGCAATAAAAACATGAACTATTAGTACCCCAACAATACAAATGAATCTCAAAATAATGATCTCAAGTTCATAGTGAAGGAATGAAGCCAGAAGATTGACACAGAGAGAAGAGAGAAAGAGAGAGAGGAGAGAGAGAAGGAAAGGTTTATGAACTCATATATATTTCTAGAAAATATTAACTAATTTAAGAGATGTATAACAAATCAGCAGTTGCTTGTGGGATAGGAGGGGTGGGAATAGAAACAGGTTACAAAGCTATGTTACTGTCTAGAGGTGCTGGGTTTGTTGTCTCTGTTCAGCAAAAAATTTGAAGAACAGGACACAGAGATAGCAAGTAAGAAGTAGGATTATCGAAAAAGTGACAGAGATTGAGAGAGACTTGTCCAGAGTGGAAATCTGGTGGGGGACTTTTGACTTCTTCTTTTTATGGTCTTTTGACTTTCCATCTTTCTTTATCTCCTCCCATGTCCATGTGCTCCTCACTTGTTAGTGATTGGTGCCCCCTCTGTCCACTCATCTCTTTTCTATTGAATCCCCCGCTTAGGGGCATGAGTATGGAAGTGTCTGTCTGATTGGGTCCCATGCTTGTGTACACAAGCACTTTCGTCAGCAGGAAATTGACCTTGTCAGAAGACCCTCCCTGTGCTCCTCCTCACTTCCCATTTTACCCTGACTGCCCTTCTATATCTCCCTCAGATATATGAGGAAATTTTCAGGGGTGATGGCTGTCTTCATTATCTTGTTTTAGTGATTTTTTTGGGGGGGACTTATGTTAAAACTTATAAAACTGCACATTTCAAATATATGAAATTTACCAAATGTCAATTATATCTCAGTTAAGTGTAAGGGTGAGCCATAGTTTGTGTTCCCAGGGATCCAGCAATGAGAGATACACAGACCTGTCTCTTAATGGCTTCTCCAGGCACCATGCTGAAAAGCTCTTTTAATGTTGCTTTCATCATGACTTTCCTTTTATTTTTACATAGAGAAAAGCTGAAGGTGACAGAAAAGAAGATGCATATCCTGGAAGAGAAAGCTATGTGACCATGGAAGCAGACAATGGAGTGATGTGGTCACAAGCCAACTAAGGGAGCCTCCACATGAAGCTAAAATAGGCATGGGAGGAACCTTGCCTAGAGCCTCTTGGAGAGGCTGCTGAAACTGAGATTTTGGATTTAAGGTGCCTAGAATTCTAAGAGAATAAATTTATATTGATTTACACCAGCAAGTGTGTGGTTATTTGTTGGCACAGCCTCAGGAAAACTTACATAAAAGTGGGATAATAGTGCTACCTAAATTGTAAGTTTGGTATGATAATTAAATGAGTCAATATATTGGTATAATACATAAAAGAATACCCCATACCTATTATGCACTACAGAAGGGCTAAGAAAACTTAACACAACCAAACAAAAAAATAACTCTGACGTTAACACAACCAGCTGTTGATGACATTGTTTTGCGGGACTGCCAGGGGTGGACTGTACATCACCATATGGAAACCTCTTGTCAGATTGTGGAATTGAAAAAATAATACGGATGATGAAAAGGTGAAGAAGAATAAACTATTCATCTATAGGATGCTTTGGAGCCTCAAAGTCCTAGGAAATAAACTCTTCAATCCTCAATGCGTTTATCTCTGTACAATCCCTAAATGCAGTTTATAACGGAAGAGAGGGACCTTGCCTCTGTTGGCGGCCTAAAACCCCCCTCAAGGGTCCCAAAAGACAAGCATTCCCACGCTTCATCTGCAGAAAACTACCATTCCCAGAAGGCTTTGGGGTCCTGGGGGCCGACCTCTGTAGGGGGCGGAGCCTAAGCGAGAAGGTCGTTGGGCCATCCCATTGTCTGGAGGGGTAGCCTGTGTGGAGTTTAGGAGGAATCCGCCTCCCGATTAGTTGTAAATAGAAAGGGGCGTCCCACACGCGGTTGGAACGGTCCACGGGGACCCGGAACGCCGCGGCGGGCGCTCGAATTTCCCGGGCCGGGAGCGCGGAGCCTGCCGGGAAGGTGCCGGGACAGTTACTGAGCCGATCGGCGGCGGCCGAAAGTAGGCTTGGACATGCAGAGCACCGAGCTGGGCAACAAGGAGAGCGGCAAGATATGGCACCGCAAGCCATCGCCGCTCACTCGGGACGGGTAAAGGCGGGAGGGCGCGGGTCCGTGTCTGGAGGGGAGTTTGAGGAGCCGACTTGGGAAGGGACACGAGGGCGGGGCAGGGTTCTGACCCTGATCCTGACCCTGATTCTGCCCAGAATCCCTGGGTTGGGGGACCTCAGGAGGAGTGGTCCTCTCTGACACCCTTTCGGATTTGGTCCCGGCCACCGTGCAGCTGGAGCAGGAAGTTTCTCAGATTTACCTAAGGGAATTTGCGCCGCTCATGAGAGAGCTAGCGCTGACCTGCTTTAATTATCATGGTGTCCTGATAGCACTTCTGGCATGTAGTGCGTGCTCAGGAAATATTTGTCACCGCTGGAAAAGAACTCCAGGAGGGATGAGGGAAGGAGAACGTACCCTTTAGTACAGAAATTGAAGTTTATCCATCCTCAAATCATTGCATGTATTAGATGCTCATGCATTCATTAGCTACTTGTTGAGCACCTGCTGTGTGCCAAGTACACTTCTAAACACTCTAGGAGAGCAGTGGAGCAAAACAAACTAACAGTTGTCTGGAGTTTAGGTATAGATGTGTACATGAGGGGCAGAGGGTTGCTTCTATAATGCTGAGGGCCTTCTAGTACAGCCAGAGATACTTTTCATTCTTTTCCCAGTTTTCTGCGCTGTTTGAGGGCCCAGCTCTCTTGCATGACTTCAGTGGAAGTGGGACCATTTGGGTTCCCATTACTTCTTGCGTCAGGGAAATGTCCTAGGATTGTCGCAGACTTTGCAGTAACGCTTGGATTCATGTTTCAGTGTTTCTTATTCTAGTAGGTTTTTTGTTGATTTTGGTTGCTCCTCAGCAGATCAACACACTGGCTTACTTTGTATGCCCACTGCACAGTGCTGGAGCAGCCACTTGTTTGGTTTCCAGTTGCTGTCTATCCTTTTTATCAATTCCTCTGTCCTGTTCACTCCGTGGGATAAAAAATTTTGCTTAAAGTGGAGAGGTTTTTCCTTTCTAGTTTTGGAGTTTATATAAATACCACCCCTGCTTCTGGTAGTTTCTAAGTGTTCCAAGAGTTAGAGCCAATCCACCTGTTCTTTTTCTTGCTGTTACCAAGTAGATATGCATGCAAGGTTTTCACACCTCCTTGTTGTTTATTCCATCAAAACATGGTTTTCTTTTTTTGTTGTTGTTGTTTATTAAAACCCATTGTTTATGGCGTTGAAAGAGGAAGAGAGCACTGAGTATGGAGGTAGAGGCATTTAGCTGAAGGAAGTGTTGATGTGCACCTTCTGTGATTTTAGACCAGTTATCACTGTAAGCCCAATCAGGCAGATTTACTAGACACTGTTGTCTTATAAGTTTGATGCTCAGTAAAAACTTGATGTTCTTATGTTCATGAATTGGGAAACTGTCAGGCAACCTATGAGCAATTGAAATTGCTTGAAAATGGATAGTGCTGTGTGATTTTTTTTTTCTTTCCAGGAAAGAAAAATTGAACCTAGGGGCACTTAAACCAATGAGCTATGTCCCCAGCTCTTTTAAATTTTTATTTTGAAACAGTATTGCTGAGTTGCCCAAACTGGCCTGGTACTTGAGATCCTCCTGTCTCAGCCTCCTGAGTAGCTTTTGTGTATGATTTAAATGAAGAATCAGGGACAAAATGGTGCTATTAGTCCTGAGTTACATTTAGATGGTAGGATTTGTGGGGGTTTTTTTCCCATATTTTGAACAATGATCATTTAATTTTGTCATCAGAAGATGTAATGCTATAGAAAAAAGACTGGAGGAGAAAGTTGTCTGCTCTCTGAGTTTTTTTTTTTAATATATTTTTTAGATGTATAGACCTTTATTTAATTTATTTACTTATATGTGGTACTGAGAATCGAACCCAGTGCCTCACACATGCTCTACCCAGTGCTCTACCACTGAGCCACAGCCTCAGCTCCTTCTCTCTGAATTTTGATGGTCAGGAAATATTTTGAAGTTATTTTACTACACAATTTTGTGTTTTTAATCCCTTGGGGAATATACAAAAATAAGCAGTGTAAGAAGTCTGCTGTTGCATCTTTAAGGAAGCCTAAAGAAAAGGATAGAAAGGGCCTCTTTCATTACATGTCAATATACCTAGTATCTAAAAAGGCCCCAAAGGAGTCTCTATATACAGTTGGTAGTGGGGAATTCACTTAAAGTTGATGGCAGTGTGATAATGATAAGGGAGAAGGTCAGTCTCAGAAAGATCCTGCACTCCAACCCCTTGAATGACTCTGGGGGAAAAAAGATTAAGGCACAGGATTTTTTGTTTGTTTGTTTTGTTTTTTGTTTTTCTTTGGTATTTGCTAGGTTGTCCATCCCTCTCCTGGGAAGAAATTTGTTGTGTGAATTAAATGCATAGATAATATTCATAAGGACTGTTTCATAATATAGATTTAAGAAAGGGTCCCAAACTAGAAAAAAACAGAAGAAAGTTATAGGTATGGAAATATATTTTAGTATAGAAAATTAGAAGGTTAAAGAAATGTTTCTGGAGGAGAAAGTATTTTATCTGGCAAAGTAATATTCTTGGGCTAGAGTCCAAGATGAAAGAGGACAAAACTAAGGATGTAAAGTTGTGAATGTTAAAATATATTACAGAAGGTAAATCTCAAAAAGTTTGTGTTTGTGATTAAATTGGCTATAATTAGCACAGTTAAAGTTATTTGAACTTTAATGTACTAATATGAAGCAAAGTCTGAAACAATGACCTGCTCTTACCTATTGAGATAATTTTCTTGTATTTGTTAGGTTTTTGTTACTTGGCGAAAGGAAATCTTAAAGGGTTTTTACCTGTTTTAAAGTCTTAAATGTTTGCTTTGTAACAGGTTAAACAAACTAGTGTTATTTAGGTTATAATAATAGTTGATACCCAA
The DNA here is from genome assembly GCF_052094955.1 of Ictidomys tridecemlineatus. Lineage (NCBI taxonomy): Eukaryota > Metazoa > Chordata > Mammalia > Rodentia > Sciuridae > Ictidomys > Ictidomys tridecemlineatus. The sequence continues at coordinate 16,825,236 of NC_135483.1, read as the reverse complement.
AATATATGTAACTAGGTATATGTATGCATTTGAAAACTATATCTGTCTTAGCCTTGTTTAAGTGCTAAGAAAAAGTATATAAAATGAAAGTTTATGTAAGTTTACTAGCAAGATAAATAATAAGTGCTCTCTTTTATACAATGTATCTGATATAGAAGGGCCACACTATCATTTGAAGACCTGTCTTATATCTGTTTGCTTTGTCTAAGTCAATTTCTGATCATTAACACTGTTTCCTAAATGTATAAGAGATTTAAGGCTATCCTTTGATTTTTTTTTTGTTAACCCATGCAGACCTGTGATTATTGTTACTGTACAATATGTATTCTAAATTGTACTTCAAAAGTTAAACTTAGTTACTTTGACAAGTTAGTGTTCTTTAAACCAAAATTATCTGTAGCAAAAGCCTCAGATTTGCATAGAAATAAAAAATTTGATTGGTATTTATTCATGTCATTTGATGTTTTATAACTGGATAAAGTAACCTATTGTCAGTTATATATACAACTTTGTGTTGCTCTTTACACTGAAACAGGAATTTAAATGTATTTTTGGAAGGTACTAAGGAGTGCCTGATCTGTTTAAAGGTGACATTGTAAAACATGGAAGCATTCTGCCACTTTTTCCACAAAAAGAAAGTTTAAAAAGCTCTCTTAGCCTTTCTTTGATTCATGTTTCAGTTGTAATATTGTATTGTGTTATTTGTGAAGAGCTATGTCTTACCTGAGGTAAGGCTCTGCCTCCCACCTTACTCCATGTTAGAATGGCTCCAAAATAGACTAGACTTCAGCTCATTTAAAGTTGTGTTAAAAAGATTGATTTTTGTTGGGGCTGGGGATGTGGCTCAAGCGGTAGCGTGCCTGTCTGGCATGTATGCGGCCCGGGTTCGATCCTCAGCACCACATACAAACAAAGATGTTGTGTCTGCCGAAAACTAAGAAATAAAATATTAAAATTCTCTCTCTCTCTATCTCTCTCTCCTCACTCTCTCTTAAAAAAAAAAAAAAGATTGATTTTTGTTGTAAAGACTACTGTGATCTCAACAGGGGATAAAACGTATAACTAAGTAAAGGTTCAAGATTATAAAAGTCATTTTTCTTGCTTTATAGCTATTACCAAAAAAAAAAAAAAAGAATTTTGTTGTTGCTTCTAATGTGTTTTAAAAGCTGCTGTTTAGATAAACATGAAGAAAATATTTTCACATAATTCAATTTAGTATACTTTAATGAGGTTTATGAAGATAGATATTTCTAATTAAAATTAAAAATTTTGTAAAAATAAAGATAAAATTACATGATTAAAAATTATTGTTGCAGTAAAGAATGTGATTGTTTTGGTCTTCAGGATCAGAATTTGCACACATATATTGTCTTGAGTTATTTCATGATGGAAGTTTTATAAATGGCTTTCTTTCAGCAGATGTATTATACAGAATCCCCCTTTCAAAAAATAGTAACTTTAGATAATATAGCTGTACATTCTTAATAAGCTTTGTCCATGAAAATAGCATGTGATCACTAACTAATATGTATAAAATATAGGAAAATAGAAAGAAGAGGGAAATCATTCATACTTCTGTTACCTGCAAATGACTGCTATTATTTGGATGTGTTCATCCTTTTTTCCTATATATAGGTTTTTCCTTTTCTTCCATTTTTTTCTTTTAATTGTGTTTACATGTATGCATATATCATCTGTTTAAAATCTAAGGTTAAAATGTTTTTCATATAACCTCTTAAGCATTTTGTATATTTTTATAGTATACTTTTTTTTTTTAAAAGAAAGAGTGAGAGAGCGGGAGAGAGAGAGAGAGAGAATTTTAATGTTTATTTTTTTTAGTATTTGGCGGACACAACATCTTTGTTTGTATGTGGTGCTGAGGATTGAATCCAGGCCACATGTATGCCAGGCGAGCGCGATACCGCTTGAGTTACATCCCCAGCCCCTTTATAGTATACTTTTAAAAAAATAAATTTAATTTTTGGACTAAGAGTCTGATTAATGTGGGTTTTAAAAGAATGTCTTAAGCCTTCATTCATTTAGCAGTTATTTTCCCCAAACCCCACTCAGTGCCACTGAGCTTTGCCCCCAGTTGCCTCAGCAGTCATATATTGGGTGCTTGTTGTGTATTGTGGGCCAGGTATTCAGTGCCAGGTGCTGAGATATAGTAATGAAGTAGCAGTGATCCATATCCTTTTGGAACACACCTGCTTAGATATTATGGTAGATCTATTAGAAGTGAAAATAGAACTCATGTACATTTAATTCACTTTGGACCATTTTCTGTTACAAAACAACAAAAAATATATCCTATTGTCTGTCATATTATCATAACTTATAAATACTGTTTATATGTATTTTTTAAATGCCTGTTTTTACTACTAAACTCAGTTCCATGATAACAGGAGTCATGTTATCAGATATTCTTAATTCCTGGCTTATTCAGTGTCTGTCATAGAGTAAGTTTTCAAGTGTTTGATGAATAAATGCATAGTCACTACTTTGATATTGAATAATTTTCTGAATTCTTTTCAAAAATCACTTTTAAGTAGCCAAGTGGCACACACCTGTAATCCTGGCAGCTTGAGAGGCTGAGGCATCTTAGCAAGTTCAAAGTCAGCCTTAGCATCTTAGCAAGACCCTAAGCAGCTCAGTGAGACCCTGTCTCAAAAAATAAAAAGGGCTGGGATGTGGCTCAGTGGTTAAGCACCTCTGGGGTCAGTCACTGGTACCAAAAAAAGAAAAAAAAAATTGTAAGATTGGTTCTAGGGGAGAGAAGGAATTGCAACAGGAGAAGAGTAGGTAGGCAAAAAAACTTCAAAGTTTGTACATATATATATTACATTTTATATATAATATAATATATACTATAAATCTTTTTCATATGTCATAATATTTGGTGTAGAATTTAATATTGTTTTTTTGTTTTGTTTTGACAGAATTATAGTGAACATCATTCATAACACTTCTGATTATCATCCAAAAACTTTAAGATTTCTGAATGTGGCTTTTGATGGCTCAGGCGATTGCTTAATTGCTGGGGACCATCAAGGAAATATCTATGTTTTTGACTTGCAGTCAAACAGGTAAGCAGATGTTTTTGACATCTACCTTATTTAACAAGTTATTAATTCACTCACTATTTTAGTAACTTCCATTCATTATTGGTTCAGAAAGCATTATTCTACTACATTTTAGGTACCTTATTTGTAAGTACTGAGAGGAGACAGTAGGAAAGGATAGATACTGTTCAATTTTTTTTTAGAGATTTACAGCTTTGGTTTTAACAATATCTCTAGTAGCTTATTCTTTCTTAAATTTAAATTTTCATTACTACCAGTTTGTCAGCTAATTTCTGGTACTCCAATAGTCAACTTAGAAAGAACATAATTTCCTTTGTACATTATTATTATTATGAACTAGATGTGAAAATTTAAAGCATTAAAAATCTGTACTCTGGGCTGGGGTCATGGTCAGTGGTAAAGTGCTCGCCTAGCATAGGCGAGGTCCTGGGTTCTATCCTCAGCACCACATATAAGTAAAGGTATTGTGGGCAACTACAACTAAAAAATAAATAAATATTTTTTAAAAATGTACTCTTTTTCTTCTTAATTTTTCTCTTTCCTTATAGAACAGTTTAGTCCAGAAGCAGTTAGAAAGGATTGATCAAGGCGGGTTTCCATATCAGAGTGAGTAGTGGAGAGCTGTAGCCCAAATCAGAGGAAATCTGAGGGTGAAATGGGGCAGTGATGGCAAGTGGTTAATATGTAGGGATTTGATCAGTAAGTAAATATATTGGAGGTATGAGAGCCAGCTTTCTCACTGTTGGAAAAGGAACTTATAAATATGGGAAGGGAGAAAACTAGGATGAACCTTGTGATATTCGATTAGAGTTGGAAATATGAGTGTGAACCCCTAGTTTGGGTATAGATATAAATATATATGTGTGTATATGGGGGGGGGGGAGAGAGAGAGAGATAGGAAGAAATAGAGTATGTGTGTAAGAATAAGTAAATTTTATGTGCATATATTCCTGAGCTTTGGCCACTCAGAGGTCCTGGGAACACCATCACACTGGTAACAATGAATGTACCCTACAGCCTATTTCTTATTTTGCTTTTTGGTACCAGGGATTGAACCCCAAGGCACTTTACCACTGAGCCACATCCTCATCTTTTTTTGTTTCTTATTTTGAGACAGAGTCTCACTCTGTTGCTGAAGGCCTTGCTGAGTTACCTTGGCAGGCCTAAAACTTGTGATCCTTCTGCCTCAGCCTCCTGAGTCTCTGGGGTTACAGGTGTGTGCCACTATACCCAACCTATTTTTTGTTTTCTAAACACCATTGTTTACCAAAAGAAATCAGGGAGCCTTGAAGAAATGGACAGTTTCAGAACTGGGGCAGGGAAATACAGGATGAGCCTATAACATATATTGCCAGAAAGAGGAAATTTTTCAAAGAATGATGGGACTGTATAAGTAGGACATAGATGCCAGCTTGTAGGAGCTCCCTCTAGTCAAATTGGACATAATTTGAATGTCAAAATAATAGTGAACAAAATGATTAAATAAATAATAATGGATGATAATCCATTAAGATAAAAATCCACAAATTCCTGTAACAATTTAATGAGGAATTAGATATTGTGTAGTCATAAAGTGCCTTCCCCAAAATTATTATTAATTACAGAAGAAAAAATAATGATTTTACAGTAAAGAGGTATAGTAGACACTACCTTAATCAAATGATTGAAGTTGTCAGGCAGAGTGGCTCACAGCTATAATACCAACAACTCAGGAGGCTGAAACAGGAGGATCACAAGTTCAAGGCCAGCCTTAGCAACTTAGTGAGTCCCTGTCTAAACATAAAAATGGCATTTTTTAAAATCTTTTTGTAGGCTTCTGTCCTGATCCGGAGCCCAGGTGTCTGTGCTATGCAGAATCTGAAAACAAACCACAGGGAGAACGCTGAGAACCCTGAGAGCCAGGAAATGGAACTGTTAACATTTATGGATATAGCCATTGATTTTACTGAAGAGGAGTGGGAATGCCTTCAGCCTGCTCAGAAAAATTTATATAGAGATGTGATGCTAGAGAACTATAGAAACTTGGCCTTCGTGGCCATGAATCCTAATCATATCCAAGAATATTCACTAGAAAAGGGAATAAAACATATATTACATGAAGTGATAAGTGCAAAATATGGAAGTTGTGATCTTGACTATTTACCACAAAAGAAAATCTGGAAAAATACAACTGAGAGTGAACACCAGAAATCATATAAAAAATCAGGCCTTGTTCATCACCAGAGAATTTATACTGGAGAGAAGCCCTACAAATATAAAGAATGTTGCAAAGCTTTTAGTAAAAAAAAAGGTCTTATTTACCACAGAGGAAACCACAATGGAGAGAAGCCCTACAAATGTAAAGATTGTGGCAAAGCTTTTGGTAAAAAATCAAACCTTATTTGCCACAGGAGAACTCACACTGGAGAGAAGCCCTATAAATGTAAAGATTGTGGCAAAGTTTTTCGTCAAAAATCAATCCTAATTTGCCACATCAGAACTCACACTGGAGAGAAGCCCTACAAATGTAAAGATTGTGGCAAAGCTTTTCGTCAAAAATCACTCCTAATTTGCCACATCAGAACTCACACTGGAGAGAAGCCCTACAAATGTACAGAATGTGGCAAAGCTTTTGGTAAAAAATCATCCCTAATTTGCCACAGTAGAACTCACACTGGAGAGAAGCCCTACAAATGTAAAGATTGTGGCAAAGCTTTTGGTCAAAAATCATACCTTATTTGCCACAGCAGAACTCACACTGGAGAGAAACCCTACAAATGTAAAGATTGTGGCAAAGCTTTTCGTCAAAAATCATACCTTATTTACCACAGGAGAACTCACACTGGAGAGAAACCCTACAAATGTAAAGATTGTGGCAAAGCTTTTGGTCAAAAATCACACCTTATTTACCACAGCAGAACTCACACTGGAGAGAAACCCTACAAATGTAAAGATTGTGGCAAAGCTTTTGGTCTAAAATCACACCTTACTTGCCACATCAGAACTCACAATGGAGAGAAGCCCTACAAATGTACAGAGTGTGGCAAAGCTTTTGGTGACACATCAAACCTTATTCGCCACAGAAAAACTCACACTGGAGAGATGCCCTACAAATGTAAAGAATGTGGAAAAGCTTTGGGTCAAAAATCAGACCTTATTCACCACAGGAGAACTCACACTGGAGAGAAGCCCTACAAATGTAAAGATTGTGGCAAAGCTTTTGTTAAAAAATCAAACCTTATTTACCACAGGATAACTCACACTGGAGAGAAGCCCTACAAATGTAAAGATTGTGGCAAAGCTTTTGGTCGAAAATCAGACCTTATTTGCCACATCAGAACTCACACTGGAGAGAAGCCCTACAAATGTACAGAATGTGGCAAAGCTTTCGGTCAAAAATCATCCCTATTTTGCCACAGAAGAACTCACACTGGAGAGAAACCCTACAAATGTAAAGATTGTGGCAAAGCTTTTGGTCAAAAATCACACCTTATTTACCACAGCAGAACTCACACTGGAGAGAAGCCCTATAAATGTAAAGATTGTGGCAAAGCTTTTTGTCTAAAACCAGACCTTATTTGCCACATCAGAACTCACACTGGAGAGAAACCCTACAAATGTACAGAATGTGGCAAAGCTTTTGGTCGAAAATCAGACCTTGCTTGCCACAGAAGAACTCACACTGGAGAGAAGCCCTACAAATGTACAGAATGTGACAAAGCTTTTGGTAGAAAATCACACCTTACTTGCCACAGTAGAACTCACACTGGAGAGAAGCCCTACAAATGTACAGAATGTGGCAAAGCTTTTGGTCGAAAATCAGACCTTTCTTGCCACAGCAGAACTCACACTGGATAGAAGCCCTACAAATGTACAGAAGGTGGCAGAGCTTTTGGTGACACATCAAACCTTATTCGCCACAGGAGAAATCACATTGGAGAGATGCCCTACAAATGTAAAGATTGTGGCAAAGCTTTTGGTCAAAAAATAGACCTTCTTCACCACAGCAGAACTTACTGGAGAGAAGCCCTACAAATGTAAAGAATGTGGCAAAGCTTTTACTCAAAAAACAGACTTTATTTGCCACAGGAGAACTCATACTAAAGAGAAGCCTTACAAATGTAAAGAATGTGGCAAAGCGTTCAGTCAAAAATCACACCTTATTTGCCACAACTGAACTCTCACTAGAGAGAAGCCTCACAAATGCAAAGTATGTGACAAAGTTTTTATTCAAATATTACACCTTATTTGCCACAGAAGAATTTATGCTGGAGAGAAGCCTTACAAATATAAGGAATGTGGCAAAGCTTTTAGCAATAAAACAGGCCTTATTCACCACAACAGGACTCACACTGGAGAATAGCCCTACAAAAGTGAATAATGTGGAAAAGTTCTAATAAAAAATAAAACTTTATTCACCATAGCAGAAGACATCCTGGTGAATGTGAAATGTGAATAAAGTAATAATACTTGTAAAGAAAGTCTAAACCTTGGGGCTGGGGTTGTAGTTCCGTGGTAGAGTGCTAGCCTTGCATGTTTGAGATCCTGGGTTCGATCCTCAGCACCACATAAAAATAAATAAGTGAAATAAAGGTATTGTGTCCAACTACAACTAAAAAATAAACATTAAAAAAAGAAAGACTAAACCTTATTAACAACAGAATTTATACAGAAAAGAACCCCTACAAATTGAAACAATGCAGCAAAGCTTTTAATAAGAAATCAATTCTTTTCACCACTCGGCTTCTTATTCTGGAAAGAAGACATCTAAATGTAGAGAATGTAGAAACATTTTAATTATATATCATATATTACTAGACATCAGAGAAAACACACTGGAGAGAAGCTCTACAAACAAGACCATTGTACCATTACTCTAAGAAAGGGACAAAAATTCTCACCACGATAACCATAGCGTAGAGAAAATTTTGAAATGTGAAAATTGACAATGTGACAATGCCTCCAAAATTTATTCAGCAATACTCAGCACCTGTGGATGCATACTGGTTAGAGAAAATACAAATGGAAAAAAATTGTAGCTACATGTTTCTTAAACTGCTTATTTTTGGAGAATTCATTGTGCCCAGAAACCCTAAAAAGTTAAATAATATATCCAAAATGTATTTAAATTTTAAATTCATTAAACTTCTGAAAACTCATACTAGTAGTGAACATTGAACAGATTTTGTCCAAAATGTATGCCTCATATAACAATGAAACATTTATAATAAATGTGAGAGTATAGTAAAGTTATTATCTATATATTACACCTTGATGTATATGAGTATCAATAAAATACTTAACTCATTTAAGTTTAGAAAACAAGTAGTTGTCTTTAAATTTATTAAGCATTATCAAGTTATTTTGTAGAAATATCAGTCATAAATATCATATATGCATAGTAAAGAAACCTCATCTTTCAAAGAATATAATTGTTTTTCTAAATCAAAAATTATTATTTTCACTTTTGAATACTGAGAAAAGAATTATATGAAATCTATTTTTGATGTTTAACACTCAAGTGTAATATTTTAAACTTTATATATATTTTTGTATTTCAGTTTAAGTTTAGGTATTTTTATACACTGAGCCACATTCCTAAGCCCTCTCTCCACTTTTTCAAATTTTGAGACTGTCTTGCTAAGTTGCTTGAAACCACACTAAGTTGCTGAGGCTGAATTTAAATTTCTGAAATTACTCAGCTTCCCAGTTTGCTTGGATTACAAGCATGGACCACCATGCCAGGTTTACAGTGCATTTTTTTAACCTATATTTACCTTATGTATGCAATATGTCTTTATAACTGAATATTTGTTTATGTGTTAACACTCATGTATTGCATCCTGTTGTTAAATGACAGACATCATAGTAAAAAAAAATAAAATAAAATAAAAATGGCAGAGGATGTAGCTCAGTGGTAGAGCACCCCTGGGTTTAATCCCTAGTACAGAAGGAAAACAACAACAAATGATGAAAGTTAATATAACCAGTATTCTTTGATTGAATCCAGAGGTGCTTTACCACTGAGCTCCTTTTCTTAATGAATTCCTTTTCTTCCTTGCCCCTCCCTCCATTCATTTGCCATTGCTGCCAGGAACATCTTCCTAAAAGACATGCCTGATCCTGATTTTGCTTTGCTAAAAACTAATGGTGAGTGCTGGGGTTGTGGCTCAGGGGTAGTGCGCTTATCTAGCACACAAGAGGCACTGGGTTCAATCTTCAGCACCACATAAAAATAAATAAAATAGGGGCTGGGGATGTGGCTCAAGCGGTAGCGCGCTCACCTGCCATGCGTGCTGCTGGGGTTTGATCCTCGGCACCACATACAAACAACAATGTTGTGTCCACTGAAAAAACTAAAAAATAGATATTAAAATTCTCTCTCTCTCTCGCTCAAAAAATAAATAAATAAATAAATATATAAATAAAATAAAGGTATTGTGTCCATCTACAACTAAAATAAAAATTTAAAAAACTAACTAATGGTGGCTTCCCATTTTGTGTAAGTGAAATTCAAACTCTTTAATATGACACGTAGCACTTTTCATAACCTACTTTTTGTCTATCAAAATGGCTTATTTTTCTGGGCCTCATTTTCCTAATTTCTAAAGACTCCTCCAGCATAAAATTTTTGGATTTATATATAGAATTTCTGATTCTAACTAAGTGATCTCTTCATAGGTTTAATCTTGTTCAGCGAACAACACAAGCTTGCACGGCTCTGGCCTTTAATCTTCATAGGAAATCTGAATTCCTTGTGGCATTGGCTGATTATTCTGTTAAATGCTTTGATATAGGTAAGAAGTCCTCTTCTTTGAGTTTTGAAACAGAGCAAATCATAGACTGAAGAACTGAAAAGAATTAACCCATAAGACTGCCTTCACTTCAGACACAGTGGCAAGCTGTGGGGTGAGAGTAGGGAACAGACCCAGGACCCTCTTCACTTCAGATAGGCTGCTTCCCAACTCATGGTTCCCCAACTACCTTCAGATTTGGTGATTCATTAGAACAACTCACAGAATTTAGAAAAGCATTATACTTGTGATTATAGTCATAACGTAGCAAAAATTAGAGCCAGCCAAAGAAGGAGGGGTATAATATAATCTGGGAATCTTCTAAAAGGGAAACTTCCTTTGTCCTTAGGGACACGTTACCCTCCCAGCACTGACCTGTAGCAGTCAGCACCGATGTTGCTAACCCCGGAAGTTCACCAAGCCTGGTGTCAGGTTTTATCACTATAAAGGCATGATTTATATCGCCCATGTGGTAGAATAAATTTCTAGTGCTCCTGCCCTCCCAAGAGGCTAGACTCATAGACCTTCTAATGATGTGATTGGTCTTTCTGTGCAGTCAGGCCTCACTGAGTTCTTTTCTTAACATAAACCATTTTTATGTTGCCTGAGGGACCACCATGAATAATGGGTTGGGAAATTACCTCCTAGGAACCTAAACAAAAACCAGACTTCTCTTTGGAGGAAAAACTCCTTATTCTATAGGTATATATTAAAAAGAAAAAATATATGTATAATTACCGGTATGTTTCATACCACATTATATATAATATATACATGTATAAAATGTATTATATATACTAATTATGTTATATATACATATATAATGTATATATATATGTATATGTGTATATATATATAATATGAAAAAGCATGTTCACTGTAGAAAATTTGGAAACAACAGAAAAGTATGAGGATAAAATAAATTTTACTGTAATATGTATACATATACATATACATATTGGAGGGGTTACTGGAGATTGAATCCAGAGGTGCTTTACCACTGAGCTATATCTTCAGCCCTTTTAAATTTTTTTTACTTTAAGACAGGGTCTCACAAAGTTGCTTAGGACCTCTCTAAGTAGCTGAACCACTTAATGTATCAATTTTTAATTTTGCTAATTGACATTGAAAAAACATAATTTTATTTAATAAAGCAAGGGACATTAAAGAATAATACTTATGAAAAACTTACAGTATTATCCTTTTTTCATCTTACTGAAGACCAGTGAAAAATTAGTCATTAACTAATACCAGACTTTCCATTGGTGTTTGGAAGCCACAACTGTTTTCCTAAGAAATTTGTTCCTGTATCTTCAGTTTTGACCCAGTTTGAATGTTTCCATGTTGTTGTCTTGCTTTCTGACTATTCTCAGTTCCATCTTTATGGAGGAAGGATTCTGGTCATAAAAGTAAAGCTTGCCCACTGTAGAAAATTTGGAAACATTACAGAGAAGTGTGAGGATAAAATAAAAATTATTATACTTTTACTACTTAGTGATAATTATCATGGATAGTTTTTGGTGTTTTCCTTACCAGGGAGTTTCTCTGCTTACACAAATACACACACCTCAAAATCCGTTTTTAAAATCAAACTTTTCTCTTTCCCATGCTGCAAAATCTGTTCTTCCTCATGTTTTTCTTACATAATAGTATCAGTATCTTCTTCCATAACTAGAACCACTGGAGTCATAATTCCTCCTTTATCTTAATACATTAATTTGATCACTAAGTCCTTTGATATTTCTCTTTCATAGCTTTTGAATTTATTTCATTTTTCCATTATCCTTTCTTAGTTTACCTCATCTCCTGCCTGGATTTTTATAGCAACACATAAAGGAATCTTGTTCAATATCTTCCCTTCTTCCAGTACATACTCCATATGTGCTCAAAGTATCCTTTGTAAAATATGGATCATATATGCTACTCTTCTACATAAAACTATTACCCACAAGAGAATTCCCAGACTCAGTGTCACATTTGAGGCTATTCTCAAACTCTTTGTAGGCCTCATCCTCTGATACCTCCATCAGACACGTTACTAACATGTCCCATGGTACACTTTATCAGCCAGCCCTGCGGGCTTCCCTTTTCATGGATATTGGTGGAGGTGGCTTATGTAATATGTAGTTATCAGTTAAATCAGTTCATGCATAGTGTTTATGTACAGTAGTATGTATAGGTGAACATGTAAAATGTATAGTGCTTCACTTGTGCAACAATTTTATTTTTACCATAGTCACCAAGGAGCTAGTTAGCTGGATGAGAGGACATGAATCATCAGTATTTTCAATTTCTGTGCATGCATCAGGGAGATATGCCATCACCACTTCTTCTGATACAGCACAACTGTGGGACTTGGATACCTTTCAGAGAAAAAGAAAACTGAATATTCGCCAGTCAGTGGGCATACAGAAGGTGAGTGATAGGCATCTTGGCATGTGCTTCTCAGACTAAGTTTTCTTTTTTAAAGTTTTGTTATAATTACAGCTGTGAAAACCCAACTCTCACAATGTGATGGTTTCAGTTTCTAGCTGCAGCTCCATAATTTTGTTATGAGCAACTTCAATCATATAGCAATTTGTCTGTATTATGGATTTATCCATCTTCCTGTCTTTCTGTTCATTAATTCTTTTTAGTGTGTTTTAAATCATAGACATCAGTGTGCTTGAGCCTGTATTTAATTGACTATAGTTCAATATTTATTAATGTAAGATTTTTATATGATGAAATACATAGGTCTTAAGTATTCATTTGTTAAGTTCAACAAATGCATACACCCATATAACCTATATAGCCCTATCATTACCATTATCCCAGAAATTTCCAGCATATCCTTCCTGGGTAAGCACTAGTATATTGTTTTCCACCATAGGTTGGTTTTGCCTTTTCTAAAATTTCATACAAATTAAATTACTCAGTAATAGTTTATGTAAGGTTTTTTCACTCAGCATAATGTTTGAGATTTCATCTATATTTTAGGTATCAATAGCTTGTCCATTTTATTACTTATTAGTATTCCATTGTATATATATACTACCTTTTAAAAAAATTTTTAATATCTTAACTGGGCATGGTGACAGATGCCTGTAATGCCAGTGACTTGGGAGACTGGGGTGGAAGGACCACAAGTTCAAGTCCAAGCTCAGTAACTTAGCAAGACCCTATCTCAAAATAAAAACTATATGGTCTGGGGTTGTGGCTCAGTGGTAGAGCACTTGCCTGGAATGTGGGAGGCACTAGGTTTAATTCTCAGAAGTGTGTATAAATAAATAAATGAATAAAATAAAGGTCCTTCAACAACTAAAAAAAATATTTTTTAAAAAACCTTATATATATGAAAAATTAAAAGTGCTCAGGGTGTAGCTCAGTTATAGCGTACCCTTGGGTTCCATCCCCAGAACTATACAGACAGACTCACAAATCCATTTCTTTTGCTTTTAAGTTTAATTTTTTTCTTTTTGATTAGCTAAGTACTGTTTTCAGGAGTATCTAGGTCTCCCATGTGATAGTTTACTTTGCTTGAGGTTATATTGTATTTGCAGTATTGCTTTTAATTTCTTTGTTATTAACAGGAACAGCTAGTAATGCATGTCAAACCAAAAATTTGTTTTGTAGTCCCCGTGGAAATCCCAGAGTTCCTTTGTGTGCCTTTAATAATTAAAAAGAGATAAAGTTATAGCCAGCATATTCAGTAGGGCTTTAGACTAAATGTCTTAGTAGGTCTTTTCTTCTTTAATTGCTTTAGCACTTAAATTGAATTTTAAATTCCAAAGAAAAGAGCATTGGGAATTGGAGCCCACAATGGAAATAGAGTTATAAAACAACAACACAAAAACCATCTGTTCCTTTTACCATGAAATTAAAATTATACACACTGGATAGTTGCCAATGCTAACCTTGCTTGGTAATTTAGACATTTTAGTTTACAAAAGTATGATTCCAAATATTAGTGGTATAAGAATAAAATTAAATTTGGGGAAAAAAGTATATGTATGATATATGCATATAAGTGTACTATTTTAAGAATAGAACGCCATAGTCTATAAATTACCAGCAAACTCTTTCTTAAAGAACTAGATTGTAAATGGTTTTTGTCTTTTCAGGCCAAGAGTAAAATTATGTAGCCCCTTAAAAATGTAAAAGATTCTTAGTTCCTGGGCTATACAAAAATTAGAGGTGGGCTAGACAGTTCTACCACTGGCTTACACTGTTGAAAATAGGAAATAAATATCCTACTCTTAAAGTAAAATTTAAGTCTTTTTAAATTTTTACTAATCCTGAATTTTTATTCTAGGTTCTGATTTCTAAATTTTAAGTAGAACTTTGAAATATTTATTTATTTTGCTGATGCATGAAATCCTTGAAGTAACTGTCTTTGGGTCTTTTGCTATGAAGTTCATTTTTTTTTTTTTTTGGCCTTCTGAGTTTGGTTTATTTTGCTTAACATAGGTGTCAAGATGCCAAGGTCTCGGCTTGGCACAGAATCACGAGTCACCACACACTTGTAGATTCAAACAGCAATTCTTTATTCCCAAACGTATACCGCCTCCACACAGGTTCAGGGGCAATCCCAATCTCCCGCACAATACACGTCCTAAATACTTTTTCTGAGAACTCAGCGGGAACTCAGGCAGCAGGCACGCCCTACTCCTAGCAGCAATAATCTTCAACCTCCAACTTCCCTAAAACTCCTTTTGTCTTAAACCAGGAACACCCTAAAGAGCGGGATACTTCCTCAAACCTGATCAGCTCTAAACTCGATCCGCCTTGGTCCTTGAGCAAGGTCACCTTACATGCAATGTTAACAGCAAAATCCATTTAACATGGGGTACGCTGGCAAGGAAATTTTGAAGCGTCATTCCTACTTGACAATGGCCCTCAGCATCAAGATCCATCCATTTTCATTTAAATGACATAATTTTTTTCCAGATTCTTTTTTTAAATTTGTTTTAATTAGTTACACATGACAGTACAATGATCTTGACATATCATACCTTTGAATCAAATGGGGTATAATTTCTCATTATTCTGAGTATATAGGTTGCAGAATCACATTGATCATACAGTCACGTATATACATACAGCAATACTATGTCTATTTTATTCTGCTGTCCTTCCTATTCCCCCTTCCCTCCCCTACCTTCCCATATGAAGTTCATTTTATGATGGCACTTTTAGTGCCATCATAAAATATTCCACTTTTTAGTCTAAAAATGTTCCATTTTTTTCTCCATGACATTAACTTTTTGGAGATATCAGGCCAATTGTTTTGGAAAATGCCCCACATTCTGTATTTGTCTTAGTGTTTCATCATTGTTATTTAACTTGTTTTTTGCTATTGTGCATTTCTTATGAACTAGAAGTTAAATCTAAAGACTTTGCAATAGAGTCATGTTAAACTTTTCAACAAAATATTTACCAATGCAAAGCACTTAGCACAGTGCTAGTTGCCCAGAAGTGTTTAACTCGGTGGCAAAATATGTTTTGACCTTGGTTAATAGGGCAGCAAAAATTTGAACTGAATCGATGTGAGGTTGTAATAACATATTTGAATATAAGCTGTTGGCATAGGTCATATGATGCTATGGAATATGTGTTACATTGCAGTACTTAAGTTGAAAATAATTCTGAAATACATCTGGCCTCAATGGTTTCAGACAAAGAACTATGGATCATTGTTTCAAAGTGTTTTTATTTATTTATTTGCTACTGGGGATTGAATCCAGGGGTGCTTTTCCATTGAGATATATCCCCAGTCCTTTTTGTTTCTTATTTTGAGACAGAGTCTCACTAAGTTGCCTAGGTGGCCATGAACTTGAGATCTTCCTGCCTCAGCCTACCAAATCGCTGGGATTATAGATGTGAGCCACTATGTCTGACTTTCAAAGTGTTTTTTTAAAAATTTTTTTTAGTTGTAGATGGACACAGTATCTTTATTTTATTTATTTATTTTTTAATGTGGTGCTGAGTATTGAACCCAGTGCCTCACGCACATGAGGCAAGTGCTCACTGAGCTACAAACCTAGCCTTCCAAGTATTTTTAAAAGGACTCTATCCCTTTTCCACTGATTTTTTTTTCTTTTTTCTTTTTTGGTATGTGTTAGGAGCAGAAAGACTAATAGCAATAGATGCCAGTTGCTTACATACAATGTAACTGGCACTTTGTAGTTATTTTTAACTAGATATTGTTTTTATAAAAGGATAAACTGAAGTTCAGAAACATGAAGTAACTTGTTTTTATAAAAGGATAAACTGAAGTTCAGAAACATCAAGTAACTTGTCCTGTGTTGCATTGTTTGCAAAAAGAGTTGCAGTTTGAATTCAAACCTGTCTTTCCGAAAAGCTTTCCATCACACCATATTGCTTCTCAGGTAAACCAGTTACACCTCTTCAAATTATTACATTGTGATTCTTTTGTTGAAGCTTCAAAGTAAGATATTCAGTTCTTCATGGATTTAGGAATAAATCCTGGCTTTATGATTCCTGTGGTTCAGTATGTATCAGAAAAAGTTTTAAATTTTATTCATTTATTTAGGTACTAGAGATTGAACCCAGGGGTGTGTACCCACTGAGCCATATCCCCAGCCCCTTTTTTAAAATTTTTCATTTTGAGACAGGTTCTCACTAAGTTGCTTAGAGCCTCACTTTGTTCCTGAGGCTGGCATTGAACTTGCAATCCACCTGCCTCAGCCTCCTGAGCTGCTGGGATTGTAATAGGCATGCATCACCACACCCAGCCAGAAAAAGCTTTATGATGGATATCAGGACATGTTTAATAGTGTTGCCAAGCTTAATTCTGGGTCTCCTTACAATGAGAACTTGCTAAATTATGCATTTGACCTTAACTTGCTAATGTAACTATCCTAAAGTCTTCAGACTTTAAGAACAGCTTACATACATCTCAAAATTGAATTGGAAAGTTCTGATTTGGATATAATTTGTGTTTTGTCCCTCAAAGGTGCAAGTGCTGGTCCTTAGTGTGGCAGTGTTGGGAGATGGGGCCTTCATTGAGGCTCCACACTTAGAAGGAATCAATGCAGTTCTTGGGGGACTCTGGTAAAGGAGAAAGAGATTGTGAAAAGAGCAAGCCTGGCCCCTGAATTCCTCTGGCTTCCTATCTTGCCTTGTGGTTTCTCCCTCTCTCTTACCCTTCCAGAGTGTTGCTGCTATACTGTCTCCAGAAAGCCCTCATCAGGGCTGAGCAAGAGGAGGTACCACACTCTTAGACCTCTATAAATGTAAATTAAGTAAACCTCTTTTACATTTTCCCTAATCTCGGGTATTTTATTATGGAAACAGAAAAAAAAGACTAACACAGAAAGTTTAGGATTTTCACATTCTACAAGGAAAAACTGCAA
Source organism: Ictidomys tridecemlineatus (assembly GCF_052094955.1). Classification (NCBI taxonomy): domain Eukaryota; kingdom Metazoa; phylum Chordata; class Mammalia; order Rodentia; family Sciuridae; genus Ictidomys; species Ictidomys tridecemlineatus. The sequence continues at coordinate 16,808,022 of NC_135483.1, read as the reverse complement.
CCCCATCCCTGAATTCAGCACCCCCAATATATACTGTTAATGTTTTTCCTAAGTTTTTTATGGTATCAAGAGATGACACTATCTAAATAATAGTGACATATGATTCATTAAGAACAATTTTGTAATCATTAAAATCTGGCAATTAAAATCACAAATCTAGTAATGAATAATCATGCAGGCACTAATCTATCACAACTATTCCCCTAAAATAGCAATTGATGCTCATTAACTTTTAAGCTTTTGCTTCTCCAGTTGGAATAAACTTTATTACTTTTTTAGAAAAAAAATGACTACAAATTATAATAAGAATTTTATTATATCATTTTTGATATTTTAAAAAAATATTTATTTTTTAGTTGTAGTTGGACATAATACCTTTATTTTATTTATTTTTACTTGGTGCTGAGGATTGAACCCAGGGCCTTGCATGTGCTGGGCAAGCACTCTACTGCTAAGCCATAGCCCCAGCCTTTCAAACAGTTTCTTAATGTATTTATTATAGATTATAATGTACTTATTGTAAATATCTTCTATAAGACCTTTATATTATAAATTTTCCTAACATAATCAATCTCTTAGCAGACTACTAGGAGTTGTGTTTAGCAAGTGAGCCAAACACAAAAAGTGACAAGGTGGATCAGATCCTTGTATGATCTACCAGAATTTTATGTAGTTATTAGCATTTTTATTGTGTCTGATTGACATTAATCCAGAATAGATGGTTTTAATTAAACAGTATATTTCATGGTGTGTTGTATATATGTAAATATTGTGCAGGGCTGCGGATGTGGCTCAAGCAGTAACAAGCTTGTCTGGCATGCGCGGGGTGCTGGGTTCGAACCTCAGCACCACATAAAAATAAAATAAAGATGTTGTGTCCACCGAAACTAAAAAATAAATATTAAAAAATTCTCTCTCTCTCTCAAAAAAAAATATTGTGCAGATGTATTCATAAAATTGAATTTGAGGCCGTTTAAGCTCTGGTGAGAAAATGTTGGTCAATTTTAATTAAAATTTTGTACTATCAAAAGGAAGTATTATTAATGCTTGTATAAAATGGAAATTAAGAGAGTAAAATAAAGACATTTTAACTCTGCTATTAATGAATTTCACTCTCAGTTCTTTATATAAATCAAATCTGTAATAAAATATGATCATGTATGCCTTTTCACCTTTTTACTCTTATAAATAATGCTTATATTTATCTTAAAATGATTTCCAACTATTCTCAAAGGACTGTCTCTCTCTTTTTTTTTTTTTTTTGGTAGTTGTGGTGATTGGGGAGTAGGGGTTGAACCCAGGGGTGCTCAACCACTGAGCTACATCCCCAGCCCTTTTTATTTTTTAATTTGAAACAGGGTCTCACTAAGTTGTCAAAATTGGCCTTGAACTTGGGATCCTCCTACTTCCCAAGTTGCTGAGACTATAGGTGTGCACCATGGCGCCTGGCTGCCTGAAGGGCTAACTCTAGGAAATGAAGTAACTACCTGAGAGATGTATTTTAAGACTGCTGAGACAGGTTGTGTAATGTCTTTAGCTAGTGTTCACTCCCTGCAGCAGTGTGTGACACTGCCCTTTCCCTGCACTTTCACTGGTATTTTTAATATTTATCAGCATTTAGTATTGGAACTATTGCTGACTGACAAGGGTCATGTTGTGAGAGACATGTTGTTTGGTGATTTCACAGTTGTATGTTGTGTGAACATCAGAGAGTGTACTTAACACAAACCCTGATGGCATACGTCACTCACCCTATGTGGCCTCTTGATGTAGTCAAGAGATGGGGTGAGCATGACATATATGAGGCTGTTTCTAGGGCAACATAGCATACTTCTTTTTTTTTTTTTAATGAGTAGAGTGAGTACAATCTAAAGTAATGATAAAAATATAGTATAATAAAAACATAGAGCAGAAACATAGTCATTTATTATTATCAGCCAGCATGTACTGTACATTATCGTGTGAACTATACTCTCACAACTGACAGTGCATTAAGTTTGTTTACACCAGCATCACCCACACACTTGAGTAATGAGTTGTGCTACCACCTCACTAGGTGATAGTAACTTTACAGCTCTATTATGATTTAGGAGACAAAGATGTTGACCGAAAAGAAACAATGAAACATTATGTGGCAGATGACTGATAGTTAATTTATAAATATGTGTTGGGTGTGTGTGTGTGCGTGAAGGATATGTTCTGAGAGATATGTGGTTTGGTGATTTCATTATTGTATATTGTGTGAACATCAGTTTGTTTATGTGTCTGTCATTGGTTTTTGAATAAATTTGATGCTCAGAATGTTATTTTCATTTGAGTCCTTTAATAAAAGATAAAAAGTTTTAGATTTTTACTTAGAATTTTGTGAATTGTCTAGTCATTACAGTCACATAATCTTTTAGTTGAAAAGGTTTTACCATTTCTTTTGTAGTGTATTATAATTTATGAAATATCAGTATTATCCTATCATGTGTTAGAAATGTATTTTTCTCTAGTTTAAAAAAAAGGTAATTTTTTTTAAAAAAGGAAAATTTACTGTATAATTTTAAAAGGACTATCTGAACCTTACATAAAAGATAACTTATTCTATTGCTCTTTAGGTTTTCTTTCTTCCTTTAAGTAATACCATCCTCAGCTGTTTTAAAGATAATTCCATCTTTGCCTGGGAATGTGATACTCTTTTTTGCAAATATCAATTGCCAGCTCCACCTGAAAGCTCAAGTATTATATATAAAGTGTTTGCTGTGACCAGGTAACGTGCATTTTAAGACACTGGGAATTTTTAAAGAAATGTAATTTCAGCTAAAAATTACAAATTTTCATTGATTACCTTCTTATCAAGTATCAGTTTTCTTCAAATTTAGACGTGGTCTGCAGGCTTTATTTTTTACTTTATTTTTTCAAAATTTCAAAAATACACAAAAATAAAAAGTTGCATGAACTCTTAAGTACTCTGACCAGCTACAGTAATCAACTAATGGCTACTCCTGTTTTTGTCTGTATCTATTGCTCCTACTGTATTGTTTTGAACAAAGATTAAGTATATCATTTCATCCATAAATATTTCAATGCATATCTCTAAAAAAAGATAAGGGCTATTTTAAGAACATAACCATAGAGTCATTATCACGTTTTAAAAATTAAATATTTCTTAATATTGCCATACATCATTGTTAAAATTTCCCTGATTTGTCTTTTTTATGACTGAATTGTTTAAATCAGCCACAGAACAAGGTTCACACATTGGATTTGGTGGATATGTATTTGTTAACTGATCATCTCTCCTGCAGTTTTATGTATTGTGGATTTTACTCTTTATGTCTATGTTGTATTATTAATATGATCCTATTATGTATGTGTTTCCTGTACACTGATTATATTTGTATATCTAAAAACTGGAGACTTTATCTGAGCAAGAAGCAAGAAAATCTTATAAGTGGTTTGTGTACTTTCTTTAGGAGCAATCTAGAACCCTTTCTCTTCTGATTTTAATGGTCATTAATAATCATTACCTAGATCCACTATTGGACAAGTAGTTAGCACAATGGTGCTATTTTGACTTTCCTTCTTCACTTATTAACTAGTTCTAATTCTGTCATTTCTTCGCTTATTATTATTATTATTATTATTTTTAGAATTTTTAATATTTATTTTTTTTAGTTCTCGGCGGACACAACATCTTTGTTGGTATGTGGTGCTGAGGATCGAACCCGGGCCGCACGCATGCCAGGCGAACGCGCTACCTCTTGAGCCACATCCCCAGCCCTCTTCACTTATTAATTAGAACCCTTTCATAGAAACACTTCCACTCGTCCACCCTTATTACTTTGATATATAGTTTGTAAAGGAAAAACAGGAAAATGCTTGATTTTCTCCTCTTTCTTTTTTCAGCCAGTTTTCTATGTAAAAATTGATTTATTGGCATTTTTCAAAGGTGGTCATTGAAGTTTTTATCTTTAATCTTTGTAGACTCATAGATTTAACATAGTTGGTACATTTTAATGCAATGTAGTTTTAGGGGTTTTTGTTTGCTTGTTGTTGTGTGTGTAGATTGAACCCAGGGGTGCTTTAACGCCCACCTATATCCTGTCCTTCTTGTTTTTTGTTATGAGACAGGTCTCTTGATAAGTTGCTGGGGCTGGCCTTGAACTTGTGATCCTCCTGCTTAGCCTCCAGAGTCGCTGGGATTACAGGCACACTTCACTGTGCCCAGCTTGCCATTAATAGCCTTGGTGGTGCATTGGTTCTTTCATCTTTGACCAGTGGGATCCTTTTCAAGTTTGTTCTTGAATCCCTTTTGATACCACCCCAGTTGCCTATAGTAGCTTTTATGCTTTCTGATAGGTCTAGATATTCCATGTCTATCTTGTACATTTTGTCCCAAGCCTGGAATCGGCTATTTCTCTAAAGAATGTGAGTTCAGTTTATTGGAAGATGGTATTTTGAGCCCTTAATCTTGTTGTGATTGGGTTGATCAGTATTTCTAGGCCTCTTCAATGGAAGAGCTAGGAAATTGGGGTCAATTCCTCTTTTCTCTCACTCTTCTTTAGGTCATCAGTAAATCCCATCAACTATCAAACCATCATGGATCTCACACTTTAACAAATTACACTCATCAAATCGAGTTGTTCAATTTTTTTGTCCATTGTCACTGATCTTACCCTAGCCCAAGCAACTTTAGTCTCTTTTCAGACTGCTGTACTAGCCTCCTTATTTAGTCTACTTATTTTCACTTCCATTTCCTAACATCAGTCTCTGCACAAGCAGATAGAGTGATCTTTTAAATCATTGTCAGTGATGCTGGCGATATAGCTCAGTTGGTAGAGTGCTTGCCTAGCATGCATAAGGCCCTGGGTTCAATCCCCAGTACCAATTTAAACAAAAAAAATCATTGTCAAGTCCTGTCACTTTCCTTCTATATATAGCTCTCTTCAAAGAGCTTTATTTCCTCCTCTGTCCCTGGCTGCTACAGTGATAGCTGCCTTTTAGTAGGAACTTGATAAGTCCTCGAATAAATAAGCAACAGCCTTGCAAACCAATACTACTTATCCTTTTTGCACCTTTCCTTCTTTGAGTAGGAAAAGTTTGGCCTTTTTAAATGTTTTTATATGTATAGCAATGCACTATCAATTCTGTATAATTGTATGTGAAATATAAAAGTTGTATAGTTGTATAGTGAGAGATTATGCTATAAAATGTAAATGTTACTCAGAAAACCCCTGATCAAGTGGTCACACAAGTGTTTGTTAAGCTGATGCCTTAACACAAAAGGTGAAAAAAAATGTATGCATATACACACCCCTGTAAATGTAAACTGTCTTGTCTGGTAGCCACTGGCCACATGTGATTATTTAAATTAATAAAAATAAAAATTAATTTCCTCAGTAGCACTGGTCACAATTCAAGCAGTCAGTAATCATGTGGCCAGTGGTCACTACTTTAGACAGCATAGAGAGCATTTCTGTCATCACAGAAAGTTCTGTGGAACCGTAATGCTGTTGACAGGTCAGCTGGTCTTACTTTTTCATCTTTTTGGTAATATAGAGATGGTCGAATTCTGGCTGCTGGAGGCAAATCAAATCACCTTCATTTGTGGTGCTTGGAAGCTACACAGCTCTTCAGAATTATCCAGATGCCAACTAAGGTTAGAGCCATTCGCCATCTGGAATTTCTTCCTGATAGTTTTGATGCTGGTTCTAATCAGGTTAGTAATGGAATTGTAGGACATTAAACTATTTTAGCTTATACTTATTTAACTTATACCCTGACAGACAAGAATCTGAAATTCTAAGTATATATTTTTTTTAATATTTATTTTTTGCTTATAGGTGGACACAATATCTTTATTTTATTTTTATGTGGTGCTGAGGATCAAACCCAGTGCCTCACGCATGCTTGGTGAGTGCTCTACCTCTGAGCCACAACTCCAGCCCCTAAAGTATATTATTTTTGTGAAGAGTCTAGACTTGAAAAAATTGCAAAATCTTATGTTCTTTATATTTCTCACAAATATTTACCTTAACTTTCTTATTTTAATTGACCATCATGGACCTCACACTTTAACAAATTACACTCATTATGTTTTATGCATACGTACATACATACATATGTATACAGAATGTTTGCATATATGTATCATATCTATTATACATACATTTTTTAATAGATAATGCATTCACATGGTTGAAATTATAAAACTTATAAAAGGCAGGTAGTGGTAAGGGCCTCAGCCCTCTCTCCCATGGGTCTGGTCCCCTGTAACCACTGTTTTTATATATAACATCATGTTTTCCCCTATTTTTATACAAACCTTGCACCTTTTATCCTTCACTTAATTTGGAGATTATTCTCTGTTAGTATAGAACTTCTTTTTTATAGCTGAGTAGTGTTTCATACTTATTTTTTTAAATCAGTTTTATTATTGGGCTCCTTAATTAATTTTAGTCCTTTCCTGTTACAAATAATATAGCACAGAACAGCTTGTAGCAAATGCCATTTTACACATCCTATTTGTAAGATAAAATTCCAGAATTGAAATAATGGCATAAAGATCCTGTGCATCTATAATTTGGATAGGATCTTAACAAAAGGTTTCCATCAGCTGCAGATGAGGGAGTTTGTTCTCTACCAGCTGATGAAGAGAAAAACACATTTTTGAGACTGTCCCCTCCAAACTAGTTTTTGTATAACAAGCAGCATCTGCATTTTGAGGAATCAGTTGGTGTTACCACTTACAGCTACCTGCTCTGAGAAAGAGCCTATGCCTAAGGCCCAGAGAGCAGAGAGTTTGTTTGCTTAAACTTTTTTATTACATGCTTTTAATGTTTCAAATTCAAATTAATTTTTTTCTCTTAAAAGACTAGCTTCCCTCTAACTCATCTACAACCCTTGCAACCCAAATCTTTCTCCACTCCCCAAATATTAGTTACAGTTGCAGAAGACAGGTAGACAGTGGGGAGCCTCACCAGGAGACTTGGGTGCAGGTAGAGGGGAATGGCAGATAAACCCTGTCTTCTCTGCTTCTGACAGCAGTGGAGGTAAAGGTTTGAAACTGTTCAGTCATGTATCCCCGCTGTATGTCGTCAGTGGACATGGCATACCTGTGGGAAGGGAAGATTCTTGTGTCACCTTTCATAGTCTCCCAGGATGCATTCCTGATTCTGGTTAAAGCCAGATCTAGGCTTGAATAGAGCAAATCAACATGAACAATAATTAGTGCTTTTAAAATGTATAATGGCTCACTGAGAATGGATCTTCACTTGTCCCCCTGCCAAAAATTATATTCATATAAGAATACATACATGCCTAGAAAGTATATGTATATACAGTTTGAGTTTTAGACATTGGAAATGTTTTTTAATAATTCTCTGTATCTTTCTACCCCTAGGTTCTTGGAGTGCTAAGTCAAGATGGTATTATGAGGTTTATCAATGTACAGACTTGTAAACTTCTCTTTGAAATTGGAAGCCTTGATGAAGGAATTAGCACATCAGTAATTAGCCCACATGGACGATACATTGCATCTATTATGGAAAATGGAAGTCTGAATATATATTCAGTTCAGGCTTTAACACAAGAAATAAATAAGGTATGCTATCAAGTAAACAACATTAGTTTTTTAAAAACATTTCAGTATTGTATCATCAAGAATAAAATATCCATTGCATGAACGGTGCAACTCTACATCATGTACAACCAGAGAATTGAAATGTTGTGCTCTATTTGTGTACAATGAATTGAAATGCATTCTGCTGTCATGTATAACTAACTAGAACCAAAAAGAAGAAGAAGAAGAAGAAGAAGAATATCCATACTCCTCTTTTCTGACTTGGAACTTACCACCTATTTTTTTGGTGTATTTTGTTGCTCTTATTCCCAGAGCCACATTTCCAGTTGTGATTTCTCACCAATGTTCCTTGCTTAAGTGGCTGCCTTTTTAAATGACCTCTGTTTGGTGTCCTTGTCTCATGCAAGATATCATTCATGATCTCCTTCCCACGAGAGGTATTTAATCTTAGTTTCTTTATTTCTGTCTCCTCTTTCTTCCCGTCTTGTGGCTAGAAAACTTGAAGCTCTGCTACTGTTTCTTTATTTCCTAAATCTTGTTAATACTAAGTCATATAATTTCTTAAATTTGAAATATCTGTGTGCTGCTTCTCTGTCACCATAATAGCTGTACTTGTTTTTTTTCCTCATAAAGTACCCATGAATAGCAGTAATTTAAACAAATACCCTAACCTCAGAGCCCACGGTGCTATCCCTGCCCATCAGTCTTATCTCCTGTACAACATTTTTGTAAAATACTTTCATCATTATTTCTTAAATAATGACACTTTAGTGGCTTCCTTCTTTTGCATTCTGTCCAGACTCTTCTACTTGGTTCTCAATGTCCTCTGTAATTCTTTTACCTCACTTATTTTCCCATACTTACAACTTCTCTTATTGTCCATAATCAGTAATCAGCCAACATGGATGATACGTTGCATCTATTATGGAAAATGAAGTCTGAATGTATTCGTACATATTCATGGACCCTTGTTGGAACCATTTTTATTTCTGCATCTGTTACCTACATCAGATACATTCCCAGCCCTCTGCTGTGGTTCTCTAAAAGCCCTCCAGCTAACAAATTAGATTGTATGCAGACTCCTAGTGGTCCTAGGGAAGTTTGTGCCCCAGTCCAATCACACAGCTAGTCGATAGTGGAGCAGGTGTCTGATTCTTAACACAGTATTTGTGTGTGTGTGTGTGTGTGTGTCTTTTTTTGCCTTTACCTTTTTAAAAACATTATACAAGTAATAAGTGTCTCATTGCAGGAAAAAAATGAAAAGCTACTGATAACAAATAAATAAAAATTACTTAATGTCTCAGCATTCTCAGATGACTTTAATGTTTGCATTCTCAGTCTTTTGTGTATAAATATATGCAGTCACCCCTTGCTATTTGTGGGTATATTTGAGAATTTGCCTATTCACTAAAATTTATTTGTAATGCCAAAATCATTTATTGCGGCGCTTTTATAGACATTTGCAGATGTAGTGAAAATTTTGAGTTGCTCTGTGCTCTAAAGTTGAACAAGGCCGTGCTTTGCTTTCTTGTTGCAGCTCTTGTATTCTAATCTTGTCTCTTTTTCGTGGTCCTTTTAGTGTCATGTTTCTGCACTTTGGGGCTTTCTGTTGTGGTTTAAAGTGAAGCCTAGTCATAGTTGTCTGTGGTGTTTCTGAGCACAAGAAGGCTGTGCTGTGCCTTAAATGAAAATATGTATGTTAGAAAAACTCATTTAGTCATTGTCACACTGCTTTGGGCTCTGAGTTCAGTGATAATGAATAAACAATGTATATTGAATGACGTTCTTTCTTTAAACAGAAGCACACGTGAAACAAGGTTATATAATAATATATCAATAGATCAGTTGATGAAAATGTTGTGGCCAGAGGCTCCCAGGAATTTAACTCTTTTCCCCTAGAATCAGGGTTCAATATTCACTCATTCAGTGTTTAAAGTAAATCCACAGAGCTGTGAATAATCATCTAAACATGTGTATGTGTAAGTGTCTATAAACATGCATCTTCTCTAACATTGGATTATACTCTGTATAATTGGATTATATTCTTATTTAGATTATTATTTAGATTATACTCTGTATAATTGGATCATATTCTTATTTAGATTATTATGTTTACACATAACATATAGCAATATTTTATGTGTTATAATATTTATTGTATATTAATATATTTAAAAATATTTGTGCATTATCTATCCTTAATGAGAGACTTTTCAGCCTTATTAGTCAGTTTTTCAGTACTAACTAAACCATAGAAAGAGGCAGGGAGGTATCTGAGAACAACTGTGGTAGGAGTAACTCATAGAGTTCCTCCATGCTCTTATTTATTGAGCAAATTGAGATGACATTGAACAGAAAACTCAGCTTAATTTAAACAAGGTGGAATACGCTTTCAAAGTTTTGGGTACATCCCCTGCACCATCATTGTCTTTATGGATCTTCAGCTGCATATTCTCTAAAAACCTGAACCCACCTGTGTACCATTCCTTCCACATTTTGTTTCTGCACTTTCCTTGTCCTGAGAGAATTTCTGATACTGGGCTAATAAGTAAATGGATTCTTATGTGTTAAAATTGTAACAGTACAAAGGTATGTCAAATCAGGTCACATCTCAGGCCCTGACTCTTGGAGGTTGTAATTCAGGTGGACGATGAAGTACAACTCGGGGAAAACATTAGAATAAAAAAGAAAGTTTGATACAAATTTAGAAGAAAGGGTTGAAGTCAGAGATCAGATAAACTAAGGATATTAAAGATGAGCATAATATTTAAGTCAAGACTACTTTTAATTCTATTCCATAGATGAAGAATTAAAGAACTGAATCATAGAATATAAATGGTCATTGTGCTTTAATTGTGTTTAGAATGTGGAAAGTCTCAGTGACCTTATCTGCTTATTTCTTTTGAATAAGGAGTATCTTCTGATTTCAAAGAGAATATGACATATGGAGAACAGATTCTAATGAGTCCTTTTACGTTGCATACATGGAAGTTGTTGGTTATTTTCCCATTTGATATACCCCATAAAAATAAGGGTTTGGATCCTAAGTCATGCCATCTGAGCTGCCTCATAGCAGTTGATATAGTAAGGAACTGACCACTGTTTGGATTATAGCCTTGAGTCTGGACAGAGAGGTGGGGGTCCTGTGCTGTCAGAGGAAAGTCGTTTGGCAGTTTCCTCTTCCTTGGATGTCACTTGAGCCTGAAGACTGTTAGGGTGCTTCTCTCAGTGTTTTGATGACCACGTGGGACCTTCTCTGGAGTAGAGTGTCACTGTACTACTAATTTTGTCATGCAAGCATGGAAATGGGTTTGCACTGTATGGTTTTAGGCCAGCTTTCAAGGAATAATTAAATTCTGCCTATTGCTGATATTCATCATGTATCATTCTTCTTCAAAGAAATATGGCAGAAATTTGCTTTGTTAGTCAATAATCTTAAAGCTGGGTGCTATGGCACATGCCTGTAATCCAGTGGCTTGGGAAGCTAAAGCAGAAGGATCACAAGTTCATGGCCAGCCTCAGCAAATTAATAAGGCCCTCAGCAATTTAGTGAGATCCTGTCCCAAAATTTAAAAGAATTTAAAAGCGCTCCTGGATTCAATCCCTTGTACAAAAAAAAAAAAAAAAAAGAAGAAGAAGAAGGAAAAGAAAACATTGTTAGACGTTTTACTTATACTTTTTGCCTAAAGAATAATTATACATAATTTCAGAAATCATATATTAAGACCTATTTTCCAAGAATATCCACTGTGTGTATGCATATAGTTTTTTTTTCCTTCTTTCAGCCGCCACCTCCTTTAGTGAAAGTAATCGAAGATTTGCCCAAGAATAAACTGAATGCCAGTGATGTTAAGATGATGGTTCCTTCAGGAAGAGTACAGCGGCCAACAAAATCCAGAGATAGCAAAATTCAGACTAGAATATTAAAACAAGACCTCACTGGTACTTTTGAAAATAAAGAGGTAAGAATATTTTATCATTAAACTCTGTTTTATCATAACACCATTGTAGGCAGATCTTGTGATTTGTAGGCCATTGTCACTTCCCTGTCCTGGAACCTAAAGGAATATCATATGAAGAGAAGAACAAGGTAACTGAAATTGCATTGTGCTTTTATGCATTTTATGTTTTGACATAAATGTAGCACATGTTTATGTACTTTAAAAAGACAGTACAGAACTGTACTGTCTAATATGCTAGCCACTAGCATGTGACTGATGAATACCTGAGGTGTGGCTAGTCTGAATCAAGTCACGCTCTAAATTAAAACACTTTCACAGTAAGAAGGTGTGAAAACTTAGAATCAAGTAAATAATGTAAAATATCTTATTAGTCAATTATTTTTGTACTGATTATATGTTGAACTGATCTCATTATGTTGGGCTAACTATTATTATTAAACTGAATTTTCCCTATTTCTCTACGTTTTGGATGTGATTCCTAGAAAATTTTTAATTTTGTAGCCCGTGTTGTACTTCTTCTAGGCGATGCTGATACAGAAGGTAATAAAGGGGGGAAAATTCAAGTATGCCTTTCTTTCTCCTTGCTCATTGTCCCATTCATCTTTGTCCTCCTAGAGATAGCTGGGATGCTAATAGTAGACTTACCTTTGAGGGTAGAAATTTCAGTGAGTTTTCTTCTTATATAAATTTTTGTGTGTTTTCCTAACTTCCTCTAAAGCACTGATAGTACTTTGGAATAGAAAGAGATATGAATAGAGAAGTTATGTTATTTTAGAGGAATTTTTAAGCTCTTTATTGATGATAAATATGCACACTTGCAGAGTACACGAGTATACACAAGTATACAATGAATTTTCACAAACCAAACACACCAATGTTACCATGACACATATCAAAAAAAAAAAAAAAAGGAACTTTACCAGCACCTTGCCAACTGGTTGAAGCAAATTTACATGCCCATGAGCAGTATTTGAGAGTTCTAGTTGCTCCACATTCTCACCAACATTTGGTATTTTTCACATTAGTTTAAATAACTTTTCATCTTGAAGACTTAAAATTATGAAACACACACAGAAGAATGTATAAAGCATATTACAACTTAGTAAAAAAATAAATAAAAAGATCACATATGTACCCTGTGTTGGGTGGCTCTGGTACTATCTTCAGATTTGGTGCTTTGTTACACATTCATAGTTTATGTAACAGTGAAAAGATCCAAAGCACAATTAGCAAAGGTGAAGTCTAGAGGAAAGCAGGCCACGTGCTTCCCTGAGTACTCTCCCCCTGGGGTCACAGGGCAAACTTGATTCCCCCAGCAGTAAATTCTGATGGCATATGTGAAGTATTGTCTATCAAGGAAATCAATAGAGACTCAGTGCCCAAGGCTTTTGCTGGTTATGTAGGCACCTGCTTAACATGTTTTAAGTTCCAGACTTTGAGAGAAAAGTGAACACTCTTAAGTGTTCATCATAAGCCACATTATACAATTTAGGCACATTGAACCATTCTTATTGGTTGTGAGGATGATAGAAATTCTTCCAAATTCTATCTTCTAGACACAAACATGAGCCAAACTTACAAACAAGCCTTCTAAGGGTAACAGGACTTTACTTTTTTTTGCACATACCCATTTCTACATTAAGATATAAAGTATTATCAGGAGCTTTGGAGCCTTCTAAGTGCTTATCACACTTAAATTGAATAGCCAGCACTATTCAAAAAGCTTTACAAAGCTAAAGCTGTGTAAAGATTGGGTGGTATTGCTCCTACTCAGTGAATGCTCTAGAAGAAGATGAGCTCTCAAGTGCTGCCCGAGACTTGACCTGGAAGTCTCACATGTGAACCCTGTGTTGGATGGTTGTAATACTGTCTTTGGATTTGGTGCTTTGTTAGATTCAGCATTCCAGGGAATTTACAAGAGCCTTTTCTGGGAAAACTAATGAATATAATCACAGGTGACTTATGAAAATAAAAGGCTTATCACAATCAGAGTTTCTGGCAGTCCTCTAGTGGACCAATGTGGATCTCCTACCAAATGATGTCAGGGAGTGGGCTGCTTCTGAGGAACCCAGAGCCAGCCCTAAGGAAGAAATTCAGTGAAACACAGCTGTGGGAAGAAATGTATGTCTTCAACGAGGCTTGGCACCAGGAGCTGATGACCAAGACAAGAACAGATAAAATTCAGCCCCAACTCCCCAGAGTGTTCTATAGTTTGTTTAACAAGAGGCTGTGTTCATCGGTGGCCAGTATCTTGTTGGCAGTAGTCAGCGTTTCTCCTTCCTGGATCACTTTGCTCCTGACTGGACTGGTTGCACTCTGTGTCTGGTGTCTGGTTCTTGAATGGGAATCTTCTTTCATCATCATCTGGGCTTTCCTTCACCAGTTTCTTGAATATTTAGTTTCTTGTAGCAAAAAGATCACTGAACTAAAACAGAATCGGGTGTCAGGTTTGAGCCAGGACTTGCAGATTCCTGACCATGAGTAAGTCACTGAACTCTAATCTTCCCATTTTCATGAATAAATGAAGATAACATCCCATCTCCTTTATGTAGTTGTTAGCATCAAATGAGGTAGTTTATGAAAATAGCTAAAGCCCATAAAAATTATTTTTCTACTAAGATTAAAAATTGACTTGAAAGTTTTAGATGTAAGGAGCTGTCAGAAGTTACCGAGGGTAAAAGGCTGAACTAGATAAGATTTTCCACCAGAGTTGGCCTTCGTGCTTTCATTTGAGGGAACTGTTGAGAATTTTAAGAAAAAGAGAGAGAGATGGTGAGGGAAGAAAGAAAATTAAAACCATGGCCCCAGTCAGGCTATTCAAGCTAAGAATAATTTTTACATTTTAAAATGGCTACATTTTTAATGACTATGTAAATATCTACACAATATTTTTTTTATCTTTTCCGTTGGCTCCCAAAACCTGAAGAATTTACTAACTTTTTAAAAAAGTCCTCTCCTGGGAAAAGAATACATAATAAACTATATTTGCTGTGTATCTGTGCTTAAAGGAAGGAGAGAGAGAGTGTGTGTGATATAGAATCTGGTGATGTGAATAATATTTCTTACTGTGTGTATATTCTAAAGTTGGAAAGCCACCGTGGACAAGATGACCATGTTTTCAGTTTCATGATTATGTCACTTCTTTTTTTTCTTTTTTTTAGAATGAATTGTCAGATGGATTAAACAAAAAACGTTTACAAATCTTATTAAAAGGCTATGGTGAATATCCAACAAAATACAGGTAAAGTTTTAAATCTTTTATTGTTAAATCATTTTTAAAATTTCAAAATTTTCAAAAAAAATTTATTTAAAAATATATTTTAATTTCAGAATGTTCATTTGGCGTGCTCTACTACAACTGCCGGAAAATCATACAGCATTTAGTAGCCTAATAGATAAAGGTATTCATGAGGCATTTATCAACCTTCAGAAGCAATATCCCATCAAAAGTAGGAAACTACTCAGAGTATTACAGAGGTATGTTCTGAAGATTGCAGAAATATATGTATATATAAAACCTGTAACTCAAAACTGCAATGTTTTAAAATCCTCCCTTTGTATTGTTCAGTCAGCTTTGATTAGCCTGTGTTACATACTAGTAAAAATAAAACAGATATATATTATATATGAAAATTAGTTTGCATTGTGTTCTAGAAAATAAGAATCTTTCAAATGATCTTCAGGAACAGAGCTCCATGGTAGAAAGAATTTTGAATTTGGAGGCAAAACACCCAGTTTTAAGTCCTTGTTCCACCACTTGACAACTGTGATGTAGGAGATGTTATTTTACTTCTCACCTTTCAATTATCTGAAAATGGGTCTAACAATACCAATATCATAAGATTATTGGAGTAATTAGATGAGAACCTCTTTTAGAATGCTTATGCTATGTATATTTCATATTAAGTACTCAACTAATATCAATAATAGAACATAACTCTTTAAAGTACTTCTCATGTTTTAAGCACTACAAATATATATACTTAACTTATTTTACAGATAAAAAAAAAACATAGAAGCATAGGGGCTAGGGCTATGGCTTAGCAGTAGAGCACTCCCCCGAACGTGCAAGGCCCTGGGTTCGATCCTCAGCACCACATATATATAAATAGATAGATAGATAGAGCGATAGAAAGATAGAGTAAGCAAGCAAGCATGGAGAAGTTAGGAAATATGACCCAGTCATGTAAGTGCAGAGTCCCAAGACTTACTAAATTAAGCTTTTGTTATGAAAAGTTGTAAGCATAAGTATGCGTAGGAATATAAGGAATATTCTCAATGGGGCCTGTCACCCAGCTCAGTAGCTGCCCATTCAGGCAAGTCTTATTGTGTTAGTACTTCCACTCACACAACACCCCTCTCACACCACCTGCCTTGTGGTCAATTCACTTTCACACACCCTACTAAATAGTTATACACATATCTCTAAAGGATAGGGGCTCCTTTAAGATAGGCAAGCACTTTACCATTATCACACCAAAAAAAGAATTAACAATAATTCTTTAGTATCCTTAAGTACCCCATCATCTTTTCCATTACTCTGATTGTCTTAGGAAATTTTTTATGGTAAATCAGGGTCCAAACAAGGTGCACACATTTTTAAGATTTGTTTTAATCTACCAATTCTGATTCCTTCTTTTTTTTCGATTTAGTTGTTGAAGAAACCAGGAATTAACTTACAATATGAATTGTCCATATTTTGGAGTTTTCTGATTTGTTCCCATGGTGTTATTTACCATGTTCCTTTTTGTCCTGAATTTACTATAAAGTGATAATCAAGCTAGGGTCCTGCTTTGGTACAAGATTTTTATTTTTTACCCTTTGGTGTTTGTTTTTTTGTTTTTCAAGAAAACTTTGTAGGTGGCCTTATGTACATCTGTTAGGAAGTTTACTGATTGTCTCTCTTTTGGAGATGTTAATGGTTATTAATGATCATCCAATAGGCCTGTTACTTCCCTAGAGATCAGCAAAACATTGACAAAATCTAGTTCTATTATTTCTTCTCTTTTTATGAACTGGGAAATTTTTTAAATATTTTTCTTTTTAGTTGTAGTTGGACACAACATCTTTATTTCATTTATTTTTGTGTGGTGCTAAGGATCAAACCCAGTGTCTTGCATATGCTAGGCGAGCACTCTACTGCTGAGCCACAATCCCAGACCCTAAACTGGGAAATTTTTTAAAGGAAAATTTCTGTTATTTGGCTACTCTAGGATAGAATCCACATAGGAAAGGCAGGTTAATGCATAGTACTTTTTTAAAAATTTATTTATCAGTTTTCCAAATACTAAATTGATTATCTTAAAACCTCACCCCAGGTGCTGGGGTGTGGCTCAGCAGTAGAGCGCTCACCTAGTACATACGAGGTGCTGGGTTCAATCCTCAGCACCACATAAAATACATAAATAAAATAAAGGTTAAAAACAACAACAATACATGCAAGGCAAACACTGTACCAACTGAGCTACAACCCCAGACTCTATTTTTGTGATTTTTAAATACAAAAATTATTTCAAAATACAAAGTTTAAAAGAAACCTTAAAGGTATTAGAAGTAAATATTGGAGAATTATAATCCAAAGTCTAATAAGCTTGACATATCAAAAAGAGATTGATATGAATATAATACCTCAACATGTGAAAAAAATTTCTACACAAAGACATGAAATGGAGAAAATACAGGTAAAACATGACAGATGAAAGGCTCATTTCTCTAACATATGAAGTGTTCATATAAATAATTGTGAAAAAAACCTGATCAATGAAAAATAGATAAAGAATTTAACATACAGATCACAGCACTGGAAATCGTTCTTAAACATGAAAAGATGCTGCTGATCTTCCTCATAATAAAAGTGTCATTTCTCACCTAGAAATAAATGGTTGATAATAAATTATGTTGACAAGAGTATGAGAAAACAGGCATCCTTTTACACAAGTGATGGGAATGTAAGTACTTTGTGGATGATAATTTGGTAGTGGTTGTGGATTTTTTTTTTTTAAACTGAGCGTTAACTCAGGAGCACTTTACCACTAAATTACATCCTCTGCCATTTTTATTTATTTGATTTTTATTTTTAGGGTCTCACTAAGTTGGTGAGACTGGCCTCCAATTTATAATCAGCTTCCAAGTCACTGGGGTTACAGCCATGCCCCACTGTGCCTGGTCTGGCTATTGAAATCACAAACACACATATCCTTTGACCCATCAATTCCACTTCTGGGAATTTATCCAAATTTGTAATACCACATGAAGAATGATGGACATATACTCATACTCAGCACAGCATTGTTTATAAAAGATTAGAAGACTCTTAAAGGCCCAAGAAGGGGGATCATTTAAAAAAAAAAAAGTGCCTGTGCAAAGCTCTCATTCAACTATAAAACATTATGAGGCTGTTGCTGTACATTTACTGATATTAACTATTTCCAACAGATTATTAGTTGTAAAATGCAAGGTACAGAACAGTGTTTATAATATACCATGATATGCGCTTTTAAAAAGAGGTTTTATAATTAAATTGCTTTAGAGGAAAGGATCTAGATGATAGGTAAAAGGAACAATTTTCACCAGATATACCTTCTGTATTGAAATTTTTATCATGTGACGGTATTTTTTATTCACAAATTTTAATGACATTATTGTTTTCTGGTCTTTATTTTCTTATTTTATTCACAGAACCCTGTCTGCTTTAGCTCATTGGTCTGCCATCTTTAGTGACACACCCTATCTTCCACTTTTGGCATTTCCGTTTGTAAAATTATTCCAGAACAACCAGCTTATCTGTTTTGAAGTTGTTGCTACTCTCATAAGTAAGTAGATAATGATTTACAGAATGAACCAAGAATGAATTCTTAAAACATTTTCCTGATGATTTGGCACCTTTGTGACACCTAACAACAATCCTAGATTTCTCTACTTTTTTAAGTCAGGAAAGTGTGGAACAATCAGGTTTTACACAAAGTGGACATTTCAAACATGTAATGGAATATTACTCAGCAATAAACGAGAATAAAATCATGGTATTTGCAGGTAAATGGATACAGTTGGAGAAGATAATGCTAAGTAAAGTTAGCCCATCCCAAAAATACAAATGACGAATGTTTTCTCTGATATAAGGTGACTGACTCATAGTGGGGTAAGGAGGGGGGACATGGGAGGAATAGACAAACTCTAGGTAGGACAGAGAGGTGGGAGGGGCAGGGGGTTAGGAATGATGGTGGAATGTAATGGACATCATTATCCAAAGTACATATATGAAGACATGAATTGGTGTAAACATACTTTATATTCAAACAGAGATATGAAAAATTATTTTCTATATGTGTAATAAGAATAGTTATGCATTCCGATGTCATGTATTTTAAAAATAAAAGCAATTAAATTAAAAAAAAACATTTTATTTACAAGAAAATTTGGGCTAGGAGCTGTGGTACACACCTGTAATACCAGCAGCTCCGGAGGCTGAGGCTGGAGGATCATGAGTTCAAACCAGCCTCAGCAAAGGCAAGGTGCTAAGCTACTTAGTGAGGCCCTGTCTCTAAATAAAATACAAAATAGGGCTGAGGATGTGGCTCAGTGGTCGAATGCCCCTGAGTTCAATCCCTCATACAACCACCACCACCCGCCAAAAAAAGGGGAAATTTGGGTGGATAAATTTTAGAAGATATTCACACTGGATTTGGTTGTGAAGAAAGAAGTAGATCCTCCACTTACTGAAAGGCAGTTATTCTTCATTGGATTGGTGAGTTTGTAAAGCATTTTGCACATGGTGCCTGTTGTTTATCTTCGTCATCTGTGGCTAGTATTTATTTGAGCTCTTTCTGTGTACCAGACACTGTTCTCAGATGCCTGATGTGTAGATCAAAGATGTTTTACTTTGTTCATGCATTTAATCTTTACAATAATTCTGTTTGGTAGATATTACCTCCTTTTTACAAATGAGGAGACTGAAACACAGAGTACTTAGGTTATCATCCAAGGTTAGTTTGGTGGCAGCAAGCATCTGACCCAGGCAGTCATATTCCATAATCTGCTGCCATTAAGGTCATTGCCCACCACCATCATCTATGCCAGCAAATGGGTCATTATTTTCATATTAGTAAAATCATGTCTGTTAAATTGGATTAAATTACATTAAAATTCAAGCATACATATTATGATATTATAATTCCCTCCATACTTTTTTATTACATTGTACTTATTTTGATAATATTTTTGTTGATCATTAGAGAAAGTATGCAGAAGAAAATTCAGTATTTTTCCTCTCCAGAAACAATCTTTGGTAATATATTGATAAATTTAAGAATGGGTATTTCCTTCCAAATTTCTACATATGCTTGGAAAGCATTATTTATTGCCTGTATAATATAATATTTCAACTTATAGGTATACCATAGCTTATTACCTTTCTACTTTTTCTGTGCTTTTAAGCAATTTGTTATTTAATCATGGTTTTATTTAATATTTAATATTGTGTAAATTTCCCTAATTTTTATAAATTTCTTAGGTGTTTTTCTTGATTGTAATATTTCATAGTGTGCATATACTAGCATAATTTATTTTTTAAAAAAAGAAACATAATTTAAGTAAGTATACAAGCCTATACGTTTATTTCCAGTAAAACACACACACACACACACACACACACACACACACACACACACACAAGTGTGCTATGCCAATAGCATAGATTGCCACCCTGTGTCTTTACATGTCAGGTTTGGTTTGGTTTTGTTTTTGTTGTCAGGGATTGAACCCAGGATCATTTTACCACTGAGCCACACCCCCAGACCTTTTATTTTTTTATTTTGAGACAGGGTCTCACTAAGTTGCTTAGGGCCTTACAAAGTTGCTGAGGCTGGACTTGAATTTGCTATCTTTCTGTCCTAGTCACTGGTATTACAAAAGGCACAATAGTGCCTGGCCATGGTGTCAGTATGTCAGTATTTATTGAATGGCTTTCATAGATTCTCAAAGTACATCAGTTTCATTGACTTTATTTCACTAAGTCTTCCTGGTTTCACTTGTTAATCACAAACTTTTTATTCCTTTCCAATGAAATGACGTATATGTATGGCACTCACATTATATATCATACTTCACACAATTATATATCTGTAGGTTACCAAAAAAGCTGAAGAATGGTAAAGAGGTCTTAGGATTTAAAGAGGCAATGTAAAGAGTCAATATAAATGCAAAGAGTCACTACAGGTGGTTAATTTTGGGGCTAAATAGAACTCTGACTTTATTTGTGTCTGTGTATGTCATATGTCTTTTGTGATGGTACCAAAGTGGAATAAAAATACTTAGGGCAAATGGTTAATGTAGATAGGATTTTTCTCTTGTTTGAAAAAGTATTCTATTAATGTTACAGGGAGGATAAGGGCTTTGTGTGTGTTGTGGCATAGAGTGACATTGTAGTGTCTGAGACATAAAGATACTTGGTAAAATGCTGCTGAACCCAATTTTCCTTTTTAAATTAACTTATTTTTAAAACAGCAATTTAGGGCTGGGGATGTGGCTCAAGCGGTAGCGCGCTCGCCTGGCATGCGTGCGGCCCGGGGTTCAATCCCCAGCACCACATACAAAGATATTGTGTCCGCCGAAAACTAAAAAATAAATATTAAAAATTCTCTCTCTCTCTCTCTCCCCCCCTCTCCCTCTCTCTCCCCCTCTTTCTCGCTCTCGATTTAAAAAAAAAACCAATAAAACAGCAATTTAGAGAAATTGAAATATTTCTTTTCAAACTTAGTCTTTGGAAGATTTTATTTATGACTTAATCATCTAACTCACATTTAAATGCTCAATAATATAATAAACCCAAAATTAGAAAGTCCCTATAAACCACATATAATACAATATTCTGTTAATAAAGACTTCTTTTGCTAATTTTAAATAGGAGAGCTTACTATCAAAGGATGAAACCACAACTCAATACAGGTTGAACATTCCTAATCTGAAAATTCTAAATTCAGAAACTAAAATTTTGAGTGACAACATGACACTTTGATTTTCAGATTTTGGAGCAGAACTTTGGGATTAAGGATGCTCACCTGGTAAAGTTTTGCACATATTCCAAAACCCAAAAAACTCTGAAATCTGAAACACTTTTGGTCTCAGACATTTCAGATAGGGGAGATTCAGCCTGTATTTAAAATTAAAAAGCAGAATTTATATATATATACATAATATATTTAATTATATAAATTATATAATTTAATTAATAGAGTTGAAGAACCCTGACTTTATATGTGTCTGTATGGCTTTGGAACTTACAGTCCAAATGGTGCCTAGAAGAAAATTTGAAAGCAAACAGTCACTTCTCTGAATTATTTGGAATACATAGACTCTTCATACCATCCTTTCTCTTTACTCTGCTATGTGTCTGTGTAGCTTTGGAACTTACAGTCCAGAGGGAAGGGGAGGGAGTGTGGGGACAGGAAAGATGGTGGAATGAGATGGACATCATTACCCTAGGTATGTATATGACTACAAATATGGTACAACACTACGTCATGTGCAGAGAAATGAAAAGTTGTGCTGCATTTGTGTACGATGAATCAAAATGCATTCAACTGTCATATATACCTAATAAAAATCAAATAATTAATTTTTAAAAAGAATTTAATATGGGGCTGGGGTTGTGGCTTAGCGATAGAGTGCTTGCCTTGCACATGCAAGGTCCTGGGTTCGATCCTCAGCACCACATAAAAATAAATAAATAAATAAAGGTATTGTGTCCAACTACCACTAAAAAATTTTTTATGTGTGTATAATATATATATATATTCATATATATATGAATTAATATCTAAAGGACAGTTGAAGCATTAAGCAAAACCAACCAATTATCTTTCTTTTTCTTTTTTTTTTTAGCAGATGTTTCTTTTTTTTTTAGAGAGAGAATTTTCAATATTTAGTTTTCAGCGGACACAACATCTTTGTTTGTATGTGGTGCTGAGGACCGAACCCGGGCCGCACGCATGCCAGGCGAGCGTGCTACTGCTTGAGCCACATCCCCAGCCCAACAATTATCTTTTGAGAAGACCTTTTTTTGCTGGCTACACTGATTACACAGGGCAGTGAGTTTAAGTCAGCTTTAGAAACCTTTTCACTGAAATGGAGTCTAATTTGGACTAGCTGACTTTCAGAGAGTACTGCTGGTTGGTTATGAAATTCAGGTTTACTGAAACAAAATGTCATTGATTAATGAAATTTAAAACTAGTTCCTATGATCCTTATTATTATGGTTATAAATAATCAATCTTTTCCTCGGAATGGGGACTTTTTAATTGTCATTTAATGGATAAAGGCTACAATATATAGACATCTGTTTTAAGTATGTGTGTATGAATATGTAAGAATATAATTGTGAGCATTTTTTCTAAACTTTTCTAACTTTTTTTTTTTTGGTACTGAAAACTTAACCCAGAGGCACTCTATCACGGAGCACATTCCCAGCCCTTTTAACCTTTTGTTTTTCCCAGCCTTTTCAATCTTTTGTTTTGAGATACTAATTGGCTGAGGCTGGCCTCAAGTTTGCAATCCTCCTTCCAAGGAGCTGGAATTACAGGCATGCACTATCGCACTATCGTACCATCGCACCTGGCAAAGCTTTTCTAACTTTGATAATGCATGAATTTTAATAGATTTAAGGAGGTAGGCATATTAACATTGAGCACATTTAAGGAACACCTGCATAGGAACCTTTTATAAAAGGGATCCTTTACTCAAGAGAAGGATAAAACAGGAGGTCCCAGAAACCAGAATATCCTATATCCTGTAACTAAGATCAGAAATACCTTGGAAAGGGGCTGGAGTTGTAGATCAGTGATAGAATGCTTGCCTGGCATGTGTGAGGCCCTGGGTTTGATCTTCAGCACCACATATAAATAAATAAAGTGGATAAAATAAAAAGGTCCATTGACAACTATTTTAAAGAAAGAATTACCTTGGAAAGGTGTGTGTGTGTGTGTGTGTGTGTGTTCTAATTGACACATTTTCATTTACTACTCTGAAAAAGTTTGCACCTAAAATTCTATTTTAACATAGAATTTTAAAAATCACTTATTCTAAGAACACATGTAAAAAGTTATGTTTTTATTCATGGATATATTGAGGACAGAAAGAGTGGATACATTTAAGAGTTATAAAGACCTTCGATAATATAGAAAAGTATTTAAAGATGCATTTTCTGTTTTTCTTTTTCCTTTGTAGTCAATTGGTGTCAACACTGGTTTGAATACTTTCCTAATCCTCCTATCAATATTCTTAGTATAATAGAAAACATTTTAGCATTTCATGACAAGGAACTGCTGCAGCACTTCATAGCTCATGATATAACATCTCAGGTAAGAGGTATACGAGTTTTAGAATAACATAACTTATTTGAGGAGTTAACGTTGATTCTGGTATAAATGGAACTATATTTTTGTGAAGGCATATAATAAAAAGCATAGTAAGCCAGGTGCAGTGGCCTACACCTGTAATTCTAGCTAGTTGGAGGTGGTCTAAGACCCTATCTCAAAGTAAAAAATAAAAAGTGTTGGGGATGTAGCTCAATGATAGAGCACCTCTGGGCTCAATCCCCAGTACTTCAAAAAATAAAACAGTAAACATTCTTTATATTTAAACTGCCCTCCTTAAAGTTTACGAAGAGGTAGTTTTTTTCATAATTATGTATTTAATATAATTATTTTCATAGCTTGAATATCAGAGAATATTATCAATGACTTCATTTTGATTTTTCATTAGAAAACTAATGAATTTTTCCACATTTATTTTAGCTGTATGCTTGGCCTCTTCTTGAAACTGTGTTCTCAGAAGTACTGACAAGAGAGGAGTGGCTCAAATTATTTGACAACGTCTTTTCCAACCATCCCTCCTTTCTGCTGATGACTGTGGTAGCCTACAACATATGTTCTAGAGCTCCTTTGCTCAATTGTACTCTTAAGGATGATTTTGAGGTAAATATCTGTTCTTAAGAGAAGGTTTTCAAATTTTAACTATTTCAGTTGAAAAATATAATTGAGCACCTACTACTGTATGTTAGGCTGTGGTGCTAGGTGGCAGGAATATAATGGATAACAAGTTGGACTGCATCCCTGTAGTTTGTATGTGATTAAACAATGACAGCAGGCTCTGAGTCTTACAGTCAAGGTGTCAGAAGAAATTTATGATAACATTGGGGTTTTGTGCTTATATTTATTTTTCTTTAATTAAAAAAAATCAGCACTTGGGATTGAGTTTATGAGTAGGCAAGTGTTCTGCTACTAAGCTACAGCCCCTGGTTTTGTGATTTTTTTTTCTTTTTCTTTTTCTTTTTTTTAGCCTTTGTAAAAGATGTTGACCACTTCAGTAGTCAATTATTCTGTAATGATATTATCAGTGACCTATCTGACTAGTGGTGGTTGAGATGCTTATTACACATGCAAAATGGTGACTGAGGGTCCAGGGGCTTGGTAGGAAAGTGCCTGAAAGAAGGCATTGGAAGTGGGTTGGTTTTTTTTAATAGTTTAATATACTTTAATAGTAAACTTTATTAGATAGATGATATCAAAAATGTATTTTCATGTAGGACAATTTAGAAAATATAGTGAATAGATGGAATCTACCACATGATAAAAATGCTGTAAACACCATTTAGTTGTTGTCAGTAAGACATTGACTTAAAAAAAAATGAAAATCTGAATGTGGACATTGTACAGAATGGAGGTGATTTTAAAAAGGAGAGTCTCTTTTGGTGGATTGTATGAATTCGTTCAGGTTTTTGTGTGTATTTGTAACCGATTTTGTGATTTCTACCAAATTAAACTTTACTTTTACTTTTTGGTTACATAGTACATACATATGTATTTTAGAAATTGAATCTGCCAGAACAAGATAATATAGAACTATTTCAGATATCTTTAAGCCACCCAACTAATTTATTTTCTAATATATTTATTTTGGATTTTGAATTTCTAAAAATCCAAACAGTGGAAGTGGTCTCATTTGTTAAAGCATTCTTTTTCTACTATAATGAAAGTCTTCATATTCAGTTAAAATGTAAACTGTTTGATTTCAAAATTTCATAATATAGTTGTGGCATCTTATTATATTTTGAAAATACAAAATTGAATCTTTATTTTAAAACTTGGATTAAGAAAGCCTTCAGTGAATTTGCCAAAAAAAAAAATGTTTAAATTCACATTTATATTTCTGAAATCTTGTTTTAACTCTGCCTCAAAATTGTTTTGTTAGGTAAATCTTGATTTAAACATCAAGTTTTCTTACAGTATTTTTTTCACCATCGGAATAACCTGGATATAAGTGTTGTGATTAGAGAAGTTTATCATCTCATGGAGACCACGCCTGCTCACATTCACCCAGACAATGTGCTGGATGTTTTTGTTGCACTGACAAAAGGACAATATCCAATATTTAATCAATATCCAAAGTTTATTGTGGACTATCAGACACAGGAACGAGAACGAATAAGGAAAGATGAATTGGATTACTTGAGAGAGAGGTAATAATGAAATACTTGTTCTTTGATAGAAATGAAATCTGTTATAAATATAAGCCAGAAAATTTTTAATGAAAAATCTATTAAATTTTAAGTATTTTTGCAAAATCAAAGTTTGAAGGCTGGAGGTATCTTTAAACATTTAATTCTTGATCTGGAAGTAAAATCAGTTACTGCATATTAATCAAGTATACATTTTGTGTTTTGATTGTCTTTGGACTAAATCACTAAGCTTTCTTGTTTGTGTTTTCATAATAATAAATATTGTCTCCTTAAGGCAGGCAGTTGAAGATATGCATGCTGAAGTGGACCAGCAAAGAATCAAAGATGAAGCATGGTACCAGAAACAAGAGCTGCTCCGTAAAGCTGAAGAAACAAGAAGAGAAATGCTCTTGCAAGAGGAGGAAAAGATGATGCAGCAAAGACAGAGGTATGTTTGCATCTGAAAAAAAACTATGCACATGAGTCAGTTGAATAACTTTTCTTTTCTTCCATTTCTTATATAGGAACAATGCTATATGCAGAATTATCATATTATTATTTAGTTTCCATTAAGCAAATGTGTAAGTTAATAAAAAAATTTATACCACCTTTCAAAAAAGGTATATAATAAAATATAATTTTAAAGCTATGCTGAATATGATATAACTTTGCACTGATTACTCAGAATTCATATGAGATCTAATGTACCTTGAAGAAGATTACCTAGAAACATTACAGTAGGCAGAAATGCTTTGTAATAGAATACTGAGTAAATCACATTAGGTGGAGTATAATTGTATAATTTTTTTTCATAAAGGGACACAATATCTGTATTTTGTTTATTTATTTTTATGTGATGCTGAGGATCGAACCCAGTACCTCACATGTACAAGGCAAGCACTTTGCCAGTGAGCCACAACCTCAGCCCCTGGAGTATAATTTTTTAAATTGTATTTTGAACATAAGTATGCGACCTGACAATTGAAACATAAAATAATTCTCATTATTCATCTAATGCTTTGGAGAACAAGGGAAGAAATATTAAATGCTTTTTCAGGGGTATGTTAATGAGGTAAAAATGTTTAATTACGATTATTGGATAAACAATTAGACTAAGCCTGTTTGGAAACTTGTTTCTGTGTTTATTGATTTTTATTTTGGGGTGAAACTTTATGAAACAAAATTCTATGTTAAAAGGAATTACAGAACTGAGCTTTTAGCATTCTATTAAAATTCTAAAAGAATAAGCATACGTCACGTTTGGTAACATTGGAGTATTTTTTGGCATTTTTCCTTCATATAAAGTTTATTAGCTCATGTTGAAACAATCTAACTGGTAGACCTGTTTGAAATGTGA
The DNA here is from genome assembly GCF_052094955.1 of Ictidomys tridecemlineatus. Lineage (NCBI taxonomy): Eukaryota > Metazoa > Chordata > Mammalia > Rodentia > Sciuridae > Ictidomys > Ictidomys tridecemlineatus. Next base: position 16,780,645 of record NC_135483.1, on the reverse strand, counting down.
GTGTGAGAAGGATAGCCCATTGCGTGGGGGCCATTTATCATCTGCATGCAGACATGTGGACTTGTAAAGTTGGGCATTGTTCATTTATGTGTTATAAACACCGTTGTGTTACCAATGCACCAGTTAAATGGGCAAGTGGCATCAAAATAAGTTGCAGGTTGTTATTGTGAAAAAATTAAGTCTGTATTGGGAAATGTTCCCTTTGATGTATTTTGTAACTAAGATTAGCTGCTGTGAAAAGAGAGCTGAAGATAAAGGAATTATACTTACAAGATGCTGCTAGAAGGCGTTTTCTGAAGCTTCAGCAAGATCAACGTGAAATGGAACTACAAAGACTGGATGATGAAATTGAGAGAAAGGTTTAGTATTCTGTTTTTTATATATTTATTTTTTAGTTGTAGTAACTAGTCAAATTGACTAGTATTCTTGATGACTATTTCTCCAAAATAAAAATGTATTTATATCAGTTAATCATGAAGTTAATTGTGATTGGGGAAAGATTCCTTTTTAATGTAAATATTTATGTATCATCAATGTAGAATTTCCAGTATAAAATATATAAAGTTAAAAATGGACCTTTTCCATGCTTCATCTTTTCATCTTCAGAGATAAACTGTTAAAAAATAAATTGATTGCACAACTTTTTGGGTTTGTTTCTATACATGAAAAGTAATTACACTTATGTTTTTTTAAAAATGGGATTATTTTCCCTACAACTTGTTTATATACCATGCCTTTAAAAATGATATATGTTGAATATCTTTTCCTATTGCTGTATTTCTCTTTTTGTGTGTGTGTGATTGCTACTATTTCTTTTTTTAAGCATTTAACATCTCTTTTTCTTTTTAATATGTTTATTTGATTAATTAATTTATTTATGTGATGCTGAGGACCGAACCCAGTGCCTCTTGCATGTGAGGCAAGCGCTCAACCACTGAGCCACAACCTCAGCCTACTATTGCTACTATTTCATTGATGAATGTACCATAGTTTCTTTAATCCTTTGCTATTGGGCATTTAGGTTATTTGCAATGTTTCTTTTATAAAACTGTGCTACATTGTACATTTTTCCATATGAAAGCAGATTAAGATATTTTAATCTTTAGCTTAAATTTCCATGCCCCAAATTAAGTTTTATAGTATTTTAAGTATTTCTGTTTTTTAGTTGGGAAGTACTGGGGATTGAACTCAGGGGCACTCGACCACTGAGCCACATCCCCAGCTCTAGTTTGTATTGTATTTAGAGACAGGGTCTCACTGAGTTTCTTAGCATCTCCCTTCTTTGCTGAGACTGGCTTTGAACTCTACATCCTCCTGCCTCAGCCTTAAGCATTTCTAGTAAGAAGAAAAAAATGAAATTAATTTTAATTATCTTAATTTTACTTATTTTAATTATTCAACTCAGTATGTTTGTACATCAATACTTCAGTATTCAACTGGTATAAAAACATTTTTGGTGGACTATTTGTTTACTTTTTTTTGTACTAAGGCTTTGAAATCCACTATTCATTTTACACTTAACAGAACACCACAATTTGAACAAGTCACATTTTAAAAGTTCAACAACCAACAGCTAGTGGCTGCTTATACAGTGTAGGTTGGGGAAAACTAACCTGTTTGTCTGTTTGTCAGCCTCAACAATTTAGTGAGGCTCTAAGCAACTTAGTAAGACCCTCTCTCAAATTAAAAAGTCAAACAGGCTAGGGATGTAGCTCAGTGGTAAAGGGCCCCTGAGGATTCAATCCATAGTACCAATAAACAAATAAATAAATAAATAAAGTAAAAATCAGTAGGTCTGGGGATATAGCTCAGTTTTAGAACACTTGTCTGGCAATGTGTGTGGCCCTGGATTCAGTCCCTAGTACTAGAAAAACGAAAGAAAAGCAGAAGTAAAACTCAGACAATGGCATTTCATGATATTACATTTTTTAAAATATATATGAATTTCAGACTTTAGGGTCTATAGATGAAATTTTATTGGAACATTGGTGCATCCATTTGTTTCCATATTGTCTGTGGATGCATTTGTACTACGATGGCAGAGGCCAGTGATTGTGACAAAAACCTAATGACCCACAAAGCCTAAAGGATTTACTATCTGGCTCTGAACAGAAAAAAATTGCCAACCCTTAGTTTGTCTGAAAATTGAGTGTAAGGTATGAGTTAGGTACTAAGCTTTTTTCTGTGCAAAAGGCTCATCCCTTGTCCCATCACTGTCGAATGTTAGTAGTCATCTGCCAAGGTTATTACATATTGAATTCCCTCATGTAGTTGACCTTCTCTCTTGCTCTGTTCCTAAGTCAGTGACATGCAGTTTCAATGTGTAATAATTGTGATGCTCTACTACTTAGGCCTGATTCCCACTCATCAGTCTTCCTTTTCAAGAGTTTCTTCAGTATTCCTAGATGTTTAGCATTCCAAACAGACTGAGAATTTTATCACACTCTGAATCCCCATCTCCCCACATCCTATTGAAATTTTTATTAGGATTACACTGAATTTAATTTACTTTAGGGAATTTCAAACTTGTTTTTTATAAAATACTAAATATTTTTAAGTCTTTGGGACTATTTTTAATTCATCTGTGTTTAAATTCTATTTTCTCTTTTTTTTTAATAGCATAATACTTTTGTTTAAAGCTAATTTTAAAAAATTACTTAGGGCCACACTAAATTGCTGAGGCTGGCTTCGAACTTGAGATTCTCCTTATGATCCTCCCAAGCGGCTGGGACTATAGGCAGGCACCATGGCATCTGGCTAAAGCTAATTAATTTTTAATTGACTTTTTTATTCTCTTATCTAGTGGAACAAATTAATATTTCATTATTCTCAAAGAGTATATGTTCTTCCCCAAAAGTAAAACAGGCTCAGAACTCTTAAATCTTTATTTCCAGGTTTTTTTTAAATATTTATTTTTTAGCTATAGGTGGGCACAATATCTTTATTTTGTTAATATGTGGTGCTGAGGATCGAACCCAGTGCCTCACGCATGCTAGGTGAGCGCTCTACCACTGAGCCATGGCCCCAGCCTATATTTCCAGTTCTTGAGGCGAGGCAAAGCGTTTTGTGGTCAGAGTATCTTAATGTCCTTTCAACAGCATGGTCAGGCATCCGCCGCCCTTCTAGCCCCCTACTCTGCCAGCTGCCTGTTCTAACATGCTCTCACCCTTCCCAACTGCAAACGCTCCTCTTCAACTCCAGCAGGAAAGACTGCCTAAGTCCAAAGTGACATGTATATGTGACTTCAGACATCTGTTAACAAGCAAAGTGATGTTTTTTTTCTGGCACGTGGCTGTTTATGTCACTGAAAATTCATAAGCAGTGAGCTTCTATAGCTGAAATCCTTAAAAGGCACACTGTACTGTGCCCGACAGCTCCTTCACCCCTTGGCTTCAGCACTGCTCTTGCCTCCTAGACTCAAGCCCCCCACCTTTGAGCCAGCTGCTATCCCACTTACAGCCTTAAGGTGGACCAGCTTCTTTGACCCCTAGAATGTGTATTTTTGCAAGTCCCACTATATTCTCATTTTTATTGCTTCTCCTATTACATGCTATTTTATAGCATGTTTTTTAATCAACAGTATCTAACCCTCAGTAGTTGAAGGTAGTAATTCAATCATCATATGTTTGTTGAATAAATGAATGGGGGGCTGGGGTTGTGGCTCAGTGGTAGAGCACTCACCTAGCATATGTGAGACCCTGGATTCGATCCTCAGCACCACATAAAAATAAATAAGTAAAATAAAGGTATTGTGTCCAACTACAACTAAAAAATTTTAAAAAAATAATAAAAAATAAATGAATGGGGATTGACAACTGATGGTTACAGTTTGTTGTTTTGTTTGAAATACATACAATGTATTTTATTCTCACTGCTAAAAATAATTGGGGCTTTAGGCAACCAAATAGTTAAGATAATTTCTAAGATTCTCTCAAAGTATCTTATCTGAACCCTCTAGTATATAGGAGGGAAAAGCTTTCAAGAAATCCAATTCTAGAGAATGGCGAATTCTAAATGAGCTATGTTTGTCTGATCAAAACACGAGTTGAATAATCCACAGTAAAGTCCAACCTGAAGTTATTGTCAAATTGATTTATAAAAAGTATAAATCAAAAAGAACATTAAATAACCATTATATTTCATAAGATTAAACATTCTATATTTCTGTAAACCCCAAATTTAAGTTGTTCAAGTTTTTCTAACTCAGTGTTGGTTACTGTAGCATGGTAAAAACTGCTGCCTCTTTTTCCAGTCTGTCCAAATGAGTCTATGGTAACTATGTGATCTTTTTTAAAAAATTAAGCATAACTTTAACTCAGAGATTCGTCCTAGATTCCACAATGAATATTAACATATTATCAGTTATTCTGGTTCCTGAAACCAATTCCTGTTATTTTTATATATATATATATATATCTTTACTTTTATTTGTTTTTATGTGGTTCTGAGGCTCGAACCCAGTACCTCACACGTGTGATGCAAGTGCTGTACCACTGAGCCACAACCCCAGTCCCAATTCCTGTTATTTTAAATACTGTCATTGAGTTTTCACTTTATAAGATTACTAAATTCCTTAGAAATGAACTTGTAAATTATTTGTAATACTTGTGTTTGTTGTTTGGCCGTAGGTACAAATGAGAGATCAAGAAATTGCTACCACAACCAAAGACCTAGAAATGAGGCAGCTGGAACTTGAATCACAAAAAAGACTTTATGAGAAGGTAGAAGTCAGTTATTTCCAGTGTAAGAAAAGCAGAGTTTGTATGAACCCTTTTTAGGCTGTATTTATTCATGGTTTCTTAATGTTCATTTTAATCACTTTTGAAACAGCATATAGTGTCATCCAGGATTGTAAAGTAGCCAGAATGTCTGAATGTACAGTTTGTTGTAATTCTTTAATTCATGTTTCTGTAGCAGCTTAGCCTGGTGTCTGAAGCACCAGATGTAAGCCCCAGACATTGCCTCAGGATCTTTACCAGTTTCCTAAGTTTTCCTACATTTGTGCAACTAACTGTGAAATTATCCCAATACAAGTTGATCATTTTTAATCTGAAAAGTCAAAATCTGAAGTGCTCTGATAGCCAAAACATTTGAAATGCCAACTTGATGCTCAAAAATTTCAAATTTTGGAGCATTTTGAATTTCAGACTTTCAGATTAAGGATGCTCAACTAGTAAAGATTATGCAGTATTTCAAACTCCCAAAAAAATTCCAAAATCAGAAATACTTCTAGTCTTGAGCATTTGGAATAAGGAATACTCACCCTGAGCTTTCCAAGGATCTTGTGAGGCAACATGGCAGTAACTGTAAAGTACTTTAAATTTAAATCTTCTGGAATTAGATCAGCAAATATTTGCTTAGAACCTACAACTCAGTTTTTATACCACTGGGGAAAGCTATGTTAACATAATTTTTATTGGGGGAAAATGTTTTGTTACTGATTTATGTTGAAACCATAGGTTTTTATTTCCTTCAGCCCCTTAAAATTAGACTTTGAGTTTAAAGTTGACTGCAGGTTCATAACAGGTAACATACACAAGATTGTTATCTACATTAATATTTAAAACAGCATCCATTATATCTGTAATACTTTTTAAGTTTCTTCTAGAACTGAACAAGGAATTTCCAGTAATTTTAAATTAGATGTAATTAACTTGGACTAAACTAGAGTTTCTTACTGAAGTTTAGCCATTTTAATGAGTAAATGCTCTCCAGATTGCTGTAAGCCTTCAGTCAATTTCCAGAATTTTGAAGAAGTTGATTCTAACAGTTTTTGCTTTTAGGAAGGAGAGAATTTTCAGAGTTACTTGCTTTGTGGTTTCCACTGATATCACTACTACTTGCTTTTTACTTTGAAAATTAAATAGTTACTGTTTTTATTTGTGTACGTATTAGTATTTTGCAAAAAGAAAAGCCACTTTGTGTTTTAGTATTGTTATATAAATCAGCAATTTTTTTAACAGAATCTTACTAGTAATCAAGAAGCTATTGCAAAAGAAATTAAGGAAGATGCTGATGCCTATAGGCGAAAAGTGGATCTTGAAGAACACATGTTTCATAAGCTAATAGAAACTGGCCAGACTCAGAGCAGAAAGACCCAGAAGGTAAACATATGGCAAATTTAGTGTGTACATAGGAAGTAATTTTCCATCCATAGTTCTTTTAAGAGAACAAATTTAGAATAAATTGTGAAATTGAGATAATTTATTGCTTTGCTTCATTAATCCAAGTTCCTAGAGCCTCACATTGCTGTATTTATTTACAGGGTGCTTGCTTCATTGAAAGTCATATATGAGTCTCTTTCAGACTCTTTACAACTACTGTTTCAAAGGAAATAGAAACTTTACAAATTATGCTTTTCTGTCATGCTGTGTCTCAGAAATTTTCCCTAAATGGTTGAGGTCCCTGTCTCGTATGGAAGCCAGCACTTCCAGAGTATATTTGTGGAATTCTAATAACTGTTATTCAGTGAAGTGGGGGATGACCAAGTATTGGAAATGCTGTCCTAAAATAGGGGGTTTTTTAAATGCCAAATTTGAGAGTTTTGTACATTCTGAATCATTAAGAAACATTTCCAGACTTATTTTATAGAATTTCTTACAGAGTATCCTTTCAGAAATGATGATTTAAATGAATTGAAATAAAACTTGAGGCATTCAAAAAAGAACTTTGTCTATTATACCTTTAGCAAAATGTTAAATGGGTGTATGTGGGGGTTGGTCCTCTTTCAAGAATCAGGAATGGTGTAGAGACCTTCTGTTCTGCAATAGTCCCTTAGCTTATTCACCCAAAATATTCCACTATTTTTTTTTAATTGTAGACTTTTGTGAATCTGTAAAAATAGGCTCTTTTGACTTGTTTTCATGGTGTTTAAAACAAATATTACTAAATTCTACTCATCCCCTAGCCTGGAAGTTCTCACTCTTGCTATACATTAAAATCACTTACAGACTGTTTTAAAATACCAATATCCAACTGGACCAGAGATGGATTTTACTGGTTTGTGGTGGGCCCTGGGAGTCAGTCTGTTTTAACACACCAGGTGACTGTGATATGCAACAAAGCTTATGAACAGCTGTCCTGGATACCTGGACACATGATTTTAGAGTCTGACATTGTTTCTGAATTTTTACAACTTTTCTTAGATAATTGAAGAAAATTTGGCAAAAGCTGAACAAGCATGCTTAAATACTGACTGGCAGATTCAAAATTTACATAGACAAAAATGTAATGATCTACAACGAAATGAAGGTTACCGAGAAGTAGCCAACCTCCTTCGGAAGAACAGAAGGAAAGAATCAGAGGTATTAAATGCAATGATGGAGGAGGAAGCTAAGAAGGTAAGAATCGTATTATAAATTTTTTTATTAGATGAAGCATTTAAATATCAGAATAATACATAATCATATGACAAAAGCATCAAACCAAGTAATTTTAGTTGGGAAAAATAATCTAATTTTAATGGTTATTTCTCAGAGAAGTTATCTAATATTGATGCTACCTAAAAATTGTTAAGCATTTTTCTCATTTATTTTAGTGTGTCTCAATTTGTTAGCTCCTGGATTTGTTCTGGCTGATTGGGTAGTATTACCACTTTAATTTACCTGCTTTTTGTTTTTTGTTTGGTTGTTTGTTTTTTAAGTCTGTGGTAATATTATTATCCTTTTTTTTAAATTTTGTTTTTAGTTGCCAGTGGACCTTTATTTTATTTATTTATATGTGATGCTGAGAATTGAATCACACATGCTAGGCAAGTGCTCTACCACTGAGCCCCTCATTGTAATTTTTTTGTTTGGGAATTTTTTGGTTTTAGAGTTTTGGTTTTTGATTTGGGGTGCTAAGGATTGAACCCAGGAATATTCTACCTCTGAGCTATATACCTAGCCCTTTTTAAATTTTTTTACTTTGAGACAGTGTCTTGCTAAGTTACTGAGGCTGGCCTCAAATTTGCAATGGTCCTACACTAGGTTCCCAAGTAGTTGGGATTACAGGCATGCCACCATCATGCCCAGCTTTACCTCATTCTTTATACTTACAAAAGATTTTGAATAAATAGAAAATGTTTGGAGCTGCTAATAACAAAACTCAAAATAGTAGTGACAAAATAGAAATGCTTTTCTTTCTCACAAGTTTGGAGATAAACAATTTCAAGCTACTGAGACTTCAAGGCTACCATGTTTCTTGGACTTTTCTGTACTGCTTCCTGGTGTATGGTTTTCATTCTCAATGATACCTTATCATCCAAGTTGACTGCTAGAGTTCCAGCCATCACATGTATATGCCAGACAACAGAAAGAAGTACAGGATCTTCTACCTCCCATCAGAGTCAGCTCTTTCTCAGGGTCCCTATTTTAGTCAGCTCTTTCACTACTATGACTGAAAGACCCAACCAGAACAATTGTAGAGGAGGAAAAGTGTATTTGAGGGCACATGGTTTCAGAGGTCTTAGTCCATAGAAGGCCAACTCCATTCCTCGGGCTCAAGGTGAGGCCTCATGGAAGAAGAATGTAGCAGAGGGAAACAGCTCACATGGTGATTAGGAAGGAGAGAGAGAGAGACAGACAGACAGACTCCATTTGCCAGATACAAATATAAATCCCAAAGCCACATCCCATTTCCCACCTCCTCCAGCCGCACCTTATGGCTTCAGTCACCACTTGGTTAATCCCAGTCAGGGTATAAATTCACTGATTGGGTTAAGACTCTTAAAATCCAGTCATTTCTCCTGTGAACCTTATTGTATGGGAGCTTCTGGAGGACCCCCTCACATCCAAATCACAATAGTCCCATATCATATTTCTAACCAATTTGGTTGCAAAAGATTCTGGGAAATGTAGTTTTTAACAGGGTTTATTATGAACCTAAATAAAATTAAGATTTATTCTGAAAGTAGATTCAAAATGGATTTTGAAGAGACAGCCAAGAGTGTATGTCACACAGCTGTATCTTTTGGTGACTTCTCCTAACACCTGGAGGCCCTGTGCTCTGTAGACTCTATCACAGATACCGTGGACTTTCCTAAGGGTTCTGCAGCTGGGGAGAGATGAGGCTCTAGATAACTGGCTTTAGTTCCTTCCTCCTTCTGCAGCCGCCTCAGGTGTCTATTCTGAAAGCTGTTTACCACATGTTTCAGACCAGTCGCCATTCCAGAGTGTCCTACCACCTCCCAGTGGCAAGGGGCCCTGTGTAGAATCTTTCCTTTCAGGAACAGGGAAGGGGGTGTGGGGAGGAGTACTGTCCAGGACACTGAGGCCGTTGTCTCAGGAGTACTGTGGTGGAAGCCCCCACCCCTGCTCCCGTCGGATTGCTGATACTGTGGCTGGACTGTGAAATTTGGTGCTACTGTACTTGGGTAAAATAGTACATTTGAGAGTAGATGGAATCATTGTAAGGGGTTCTCACATTATGCAGAAATTCTTTGTGTTTGGATCCTGGGTTCTAAAGCTAACTTGACTTTTATGTAACCTTGGGGAATCCCCAGACTCAGTGCCATCATCAGGAACACCAAAGGGATGGGTCTCTGGTTGTGTTTTACGATTCTTTAAAGCTTTTATTTAGTACATTGGTGTTCTCTTCATGAAAATGATATGAGTGTTTCCATATAAAAGCTGTAGCATTTCTAGAACATTAGCAAATATTATAATATTTTAAATCTGTTATTTTAGTTATCCTCTGAGCTGATTTTAAGGTGATGGTCATTTTCTTATTTTCTGGGGAAGAAATCAGGAGACTAATAGAAATTACTTGACTTCCTTGTGGTCAAGGTATATGCCAGAGCTGCACAGAGAATTAATTCTCTGAATTTTGTTGACTTTTTTTTACTAAGGCATAGCATTAAAATTAAATAAAATTAATCACCATTAATACAAAACCAGCTTAGACTCCTAAGATTTGAAGCACATGGAAATGATTGGTTGTTTCTACAATGGTTGGGTTGGCTATGGGTTCCATGGCCCTCAGAAGTGCTGAGTACTACACAGAATGTGCCTCTGTTCCCAGAGTTCTTCCATAGCTGTGGGCCACCACACCCGCCCAGTTCCCATAATACCAAGCAGATAGTGTGCACCCTGAGACTGTGAAGGAGGAAGAGTAGAGGAAAAGATAAGAGTTTGTGTTACCACAATTTTTATGTGATCTGTTTTCACCACTTACTTTTATGTAGTGGAAGGAAGCTGAAGAAAAAGGGTTTCATTTGAGATCAGAAAAGAAAGCTTCTGCCCTTTCGGATGAATCCAGAAAGTGGTTTTTACAGCAGGAGATGAGTGCTGCCTTAGAACATGCTGAAAATCCATGTAATAAAGGTGAGTGTCATTGAGTGTCCTTCATATTGTCACACATTCCTCTTTTCTGTTCTCATGAATAATTCATAGAGGTGTATTTTGGCACTTTCATTCAAATTCTGCACTGCTAAGAGGTAATCACTAGTTACTTTTTTCTTTGGGGGGAGGAGCAGGAAAGGGTGAGCTGAGGAGGTGGTTATGTTTAAAAACAAAGCTCTGGGGCTGGGGATGTGGCTCAAGCGGTAGCGCACTCACCTGCCATGCGTGCGGCCCAGGTTCGATCCTCAGCACCACATACAAAGATGTTGTGTCCGCTGAAAGCTAAAAAATAAACTAAAAAAAAAAAAAAAAAAAACGAAGCTCTGATCAAGAACAGTGTTTCACCTTTCCTGTAGGACTGTTTCCCGTAGGACTTTCCGTAGATCCATGGCCCCTTGACATCCTCTTAATCTTCTAGAATGTGATTTGTTCCCAAAGTGCTACTTATAATTATTTTAGTAAAAATATGTGCTTTGCCAATATCTGGCCCTCAGAATAATAGTATATTAATGTATATCTTAGAGATCTTCCTATAGGATCTAATCAAACATTAGGCTTTTGTTACAAGGACTACAAAATCAACTGAAAAAATGAAAATCATAATTTATATATTATAATTTAAAATTCTAAAATAGAGTACAGATACAGGAAAATTTTATTATGTTGTATTGTTTCAGTCTTTTATAATGTATATGCATTCTTTTTAAAATCACAGCTTTGCTGATGTATAATTCACATATCATACAATTTACCTATTTTATAGTGTACAATGTGTTGCATTACTGTATGTTAAGAAATCTATTCAGAGCTGTGCAACTATCACCACAAGCAATTTTAGAACTTTTTTTGACACCACAAAATAAACTCTGTACCAATTAAAAGTTATTCCCCTCTTCCCCTCACTCCCCACCAGCCGCTGGCAACTACTGATCTACTTGTGGTCACTAGATTTTTCTCTTCAGGAGATTTCATGTAAATAGAGTCCTACAATATATGGTCTTTTGTGTCTTGTTCTTTTACTTGGCATAATGTTTTGAGCTTCAACCACAAATCTGAAAAGTAAAAATCTAGGTTAGATGCTGTCATCAGTTACTCATTCCTACTTTGGCAACCCCTCATTACCTCTCATGCTTGAGATTTAGTGGTCTCAGTTGCATCAAAAATAGTAGTTGGGAGAAGTGGGGAGAGAATGTGACTTTGCACATTAAATATTTAAAACTGGCTCACAAAAGATACTGTCTTCTGGAGCTATCTTTTCTCCCTGACCCTTTCATACTTACTCCTGTTTTAGAAAGGAAAAACTTTTGAATCTTTTCAAGAACCTACATATTTAGAAATAGAAAAATGTGGGAAACTTCAGGAAGCTTCCATCATCATTGGTCTAACAACATACTTCCGTCTGCCTCCATAATGGCTCCCCTCCTGCTACCTAAAGTTTAACCCTCCTAAACTTTACCAATGAGAGAATTTGTTAATAAGCATCCCGTTTTTAAAAGGTAAACCCCTAAAGAACTGTCAGTCATTTCTTTAATCAGGATGTATAATTTAGTCATAGTCATGTGACCCTAAAACCAGAAGATAATTGGCTACAGTTAGGAAGGCATTTTGATTGGAGATGCTCAGCGTTGGTTTTTCACTCAGGCCCCAGAAGACAGGTACCAGGACGTAGCAAACAGTCTGCATGTGCCAGGGACAGAAGATTTACTTAACATTTTTGCCTAGTATTGAAACTTTATCAGCAATGTCAGGAAATTCTTACTATCTTTCAGAAGACAGAACTTTCTGGTTCTTGCCGGACGTCCCTAAAATCCCAGGCCTAGAAACTTAATTTTAAAATGGCAAAGCATGTGAATAGACATTTCTCCAGAGAAGATACAAAAAATGGCCAGATGCACATGGAAAACATGTCCACTTTATTAATCGTTAGGGAAAGGGAAATGAAATAAAAAACCACCATGGGATACCACTCCACACCCTCTAGGTTGGCTGTAGTCAAAAAGACAAATAGTAAAGGGTTGGTGAGGATCAGAGAGATGGGGACAGTGCTGCAGGGAGTGTAAAATGGTGCCATCACTTTGGAAGGTTAGTTTGACAGTTCCTCAGAAGGTTAACCCAAGTAGTGCATCCCCTAGGTATGTCTCCCAGAGAATCAAAAGCATGTGTTTGTGTAAACACTTATTCGTGAATGTTTGTGGCATCATTATTTGAAACAGTCAAAATAGAAACAACCCAGAGATCCTTTAAATGAGGAATGGATAAACAATGGGATATACCCATAGAACAGAATCTTACTCATTTATAAAGACAAGTGAGTGCTGATCCATGGTACAAAATGGGTGAACTTCAGGACTGTGGCGGCAGCTCATGGAGGGGTGGGTGCTTGCCTAGCATGCACAGGGCTCTAGGTTTCATTCCCAATACCACCGAAAAAAAAAAAGAAAACTGAACCTTAAACCCCATGATACATTTAAAAAAAAATACCTAAAAGGCCACATATTATGTGATCCTGTTCATATAAAATGTACAGAATTGGAAAATCTGTGGAGATCAGAGTAGTTAGTGGTTGGCTGGAAGTGAAAAGGATGTGGAGTTTCTTTTGGGGTGATGAAAATGTTCTAAAATTAGTGGTGACAGTTGTACAACTCTGAATAACTCTGAATATATTAATAACACTGAATTGTGCACTGGGAAAGTATCCAGTTTATGTGGGAGGTATGGATTATACATTAAGGAGACTGTTGCTTAAAGAAAGACATCAGTAAATGCTGTTGCTGAGTAAGGCCACTGGACCAGGTTTCAAAATCACTGGGCCTTGAAGAAAGGGGAGAGTGTAGAGAAGCAGGATGACACTTGAGACAGAGAGCCTGCACCCCACTCAGGACAGGCCCACTGTGTCTCAGTACACTCAGCTGCTGTCACTGAGCTGTGTGCCTCTGGTTAGTTTATTTAACCACTTGAATTTGGATTAACTCAGGAACATTTACTGGTCTTCAGTTTTGTATTTGTGAAATGAGAAGATTATAGACTTGGTGATCTTTAATTTTGTTACAATCCTAACATTGCGTTATACTGTTTTGTAACCACTTATTGTTTCTGGACCTCTTTGGGAAACATCTCCCAAAACATGCACATATACATACACAAACGAAATTTTTCCTTATGTTTATGTGAATTGGTTAACCAAAAACTTCCATGAATTTCAGTTGTTCATGAAGAACTTGTTAATTGTGATTAAACAATGGTAGGAAGTTGCCTGTTTTAGTGATTTAAGTTAGGCAAGCTGGTTCACTCTAGCCCTAGCTATCTCGGAAAAGATAGATAATAAGGACTTCAATGCCAGCCTGGGAGGGGGGGGTCCTTCTCCTGTTGCTGTAAGTCTGCCTCCTAGACAAGGAACTTGGGGGCAGGGTTGGACAAGGCAGGAATTTAGTTGTACCTTTTTATTCCTTTTGAATCTTTCAGTATATATAATAACAATTCATTATATAAACACTAATTCAGAATAATAAAAAGGCCAGCACAGTGGCTCCTGCCTATAGTCCCAGCCACCCAGGAGGCTGAAGCAGGAAGATTGCCAAGTTCAAGACAGCCTTGGCAATTTAGACACCGACTCAAAAAAAATTTTTGTTGTTGTTGTTGTTTTGTTTTTAAAAGCTGGGAATGTAGCTCAGTCCTTGCCTAGCATGTGCAAGGCCCTGGGTTCAACCCCCAACACCACAAAACAATAATAATAGATAAAGTGATAAAGAATTACCTTTGGAGCCTTTGATACATTAAATTAAGAAAAACAAAAGCAAGTTGCAATACAGAAAGTATAGGAACTTTCAATTTTCCTCTATTCCTTATATGTCCAAAATTGTTACAATTAACATTTGTTATTTTTCATAAATCAAAGATTTTTTTTTAATTCACATATCCAGGACCTCACAAATGCAATTTAATTTGACAGTGTTTGAAATATTGCTGTGGGCAAAGGGAACCACTGGTTATTTGAACAGAGATAATATTTACCAGACAGCCCCAGGGGAAGGTGAATTAAATGCAGTGGCCAGTGTTTTGGAGGACAGAGGAGAGGCAACTGGGAGATGGGGACTCTGGAAGGCGGGGAAGGCCGACTTGTGCTGCACCCCCTGTGCTGGGGCACCTGGAGGCTGGCGAGCTTGTCACTGCACTCCATTTTCTATTCCTTCCACGTGTAAAGAGGTTGACTCTGTCTCCTCTTGGTAAGTCTCTAGAAGCTGCTCTGGGCGCGGGGCAGGCGGTGTGGGCGACCTCGGCGCCGCGGCGCCCCTCGCACACTCCTGTGCCGTTGGCCCACGCCGGCTCAAGTTAGTCAGTTGGTAATTAGCTTTATCTTAACGCCTCATGAGCTAAACCCCGGAGTGAAAAGAGCAGGTGGAGTGAAAAGAGCAGGTGGAGTTTGCAGCAGGGGTCGCAGGGAGCCTCCGCTGTGCGTGGAGGCTGGGCAGTGCTGGAGTGGCCAGCGAGAGGCCTGAGGTGGGTGTAGGACGGGGCTTTTTCCAGGAAGACTTTGGTGTCATTGGATGTGAAACCTTAGGAGTTAGGGGCAGTAAGAGAGCAGCTGAGAGGCCAGTGTCAGCCAGTGAGAGCACTTGATGAAAGTGGGAGGCGCCCCTGGGCTCCAGAGCTGGCTGGGCCTCCTCTGGAGCTGCCCGGGGCCAGCCCCGCGGGGTGGGCCTGTGGTCGGGCCGCCTGGGCGAGGCTGGTGCGCGGCCGGCAGTGCTCTGCAAGGGCTTGCTGATCGCTCTCATAAGCACTTCCAGTAGATGTGGCTCAAGCGGTAGCGCGCTCGCCTGGCATGCGTGCGGCCTGGGTTCGATCCTCAGCACCACATACCAACAAAGATGTTGTGTCCGCCAATAACTAAAAAAAAATAAATATTAAAATTCTCAAAAAAAAAAATAAGCACTTCCAGTAAACGTTGGGGATCTCTACCCTAACATCTGCATTTTTTTAGCTATCTGTTGGCTTTTTGTTTTAGCTAGTGGTGTTTTTAAAAGATGTTATGAAAATTTCAGCTGGCCTCTTAACTCTCACTGTGCTTTACTTGCCTCTGGCTGATGGTAGCATTTTTTAATTTATTCTAATTAGTTCTACATCACATTTTCTTTATCCATTCATCTGTTTAAGGGCATCTAGGTTGGTTCCATAGTTTATTTATTGTGAGTTGAGCTGCTATAAACATTGATGTGGCTGCGTCACTGTAATATGCTGACTTTAAGTCCTTTGGGTAGAAACCGAGGAAGGGGATCACTGGGTCAATTGATGGTTCCATTCCAAGTTTTCTGAGGAATCTCCATACCACTCTCCATAACGGTTGTACCAATTTGCATTCCTACCAGCAATATATGAGTGTACCTTTTTCCCCACGTCCTCACCAACATTTGTTGTTGTTTGTATTCTTGATAATTGCCTTTCTGACTGGGGTGAGATGAAATCTTAGAATACTTCGAATTTGCATTTCTCTAGTTGCTAAAGATGTTGAACATTTTTCATATATTTGTTGATTGATTGTATTTCTTCTGTGAAGTGTCTGTTCAGTTCCTTAGCCCATTTATTAATTGGATTATTTGGTTTTTTGGTGGTTTTTTTTTTTTTTTTTTAGTTCTTTATATATCCTAGAGATTAATGCTCTGAGGTTCATGTGGTAAAGATTTTCTCCCATTCTTAGGCTCTCTCTTCATGTTATTGTTTCCTTTGTTGAGAAGAAGTTTCTTAGGATGATGCCATTGCATTTATTGATTCTTGATTTTGCTTCTTGCACTTTAGAAGTCTCGTTAAGGAAGACAGATCCTACGCAACATTTAATGGTGGTAGCATTTTTTCAGAATAGAAAAGAAAGTATTCAACCATCCTGACAATTTTGTGTGTGTGTGGGGATTGAACCCAGGGCCTTGTGCATGCAAGGCAAGCACTCTACCAACTGAGCTATATCCCCAGTCTGACAATTTTAATTTACTAGGGACCACTGGCATTAGTAAAGGCTTTCTGCTCCTTCCTGAACATCCTCTCTACCTCATTTTTGCAGCAGAAGTTCTCCAGTTGCAAAATGAACGGGTTACGTTGAGCAGTTTGCCTAGAACCTCAGAATTAAATGACATTTCTGATATGGATTCCTCAACACAGAGTAAGTTGATATCATTTTTTTATTTAACAATATTTAAGCAAAATTGTGGTTGCAATGATATTTATAGAATGTCAGTGCTGGTTTCTTAGGTCCCTGATAGCAGAGAACCTAAAATAGAGTCAGCAAGAATCCCACGTGTTTCCATCTAGAGGAAAAACCAGATACAGACCAACTCCAGATAAAGAAAGTCTGCTGAATGCATTCATGCCACTCCATTTCTTTATATCAGTATTGCTGCCCCAAAAGAGGTAGAGGCCCTAACTGAAGGCCCTAAATTAATAATATGAGGTTTGTAACTGCTTTCACATCCTTTCAAAAAGAAAACTTCAGAACTACCACATATGTGAATTGTCTTGTGTCTTCCTCTGCAGCCATTGGGAGGAGTCCATGCTACATCAGGTGCGCTGCTGCCAACGAAATGCTTTGTGCTGGCTAGTTGGTGACTTCAGATCCCTTGGCTTGATGCCCTGGGGGATCATGTTTATTTTTGGAAGGGATAGGGTGGCATCTTACAGCAGTATAGTCACACTAACTCATAAAGGAGCTAACAAGTATATTACTAACTGTGAAAAGGGGAGAAGGGACAGGAAACTGTAATGTTAGACATTCTTTCAACTGACATTTTCAATAGATGAAGCAGAATTTAAGGAGGTCTTTTGAGTTCTTTTAAAAGAACAAAATTTTATGCAAGGTTTCCAAAAAATGAGCTTTTTAAGAAATTTCTCTTTTTTAAACTATAATAATATTTTAATAAATTATACAAAAAAGATGAGACAAATGTGCATTTGTGGAATCGCATGTTGGTAAGGCCAGATCCCTGCAGAAGGTTCCCTTCCGCCGTGAATGTGTACGTCTAGTTGTCTCCCTCTTAGAGCAGACATTTACTTTCCTCACACACCACCCATGGGAGGAGGGCTGGGACCACGAAGATGATTGATTTGACCCGTTCTTCAGGGAGGGTTTCCTACTGACCATTTTCCATTGTCGAATCTGGAATAAATGAGTTTCTGTAGCCTCTTTTGTTTTCACACCTTCTTGAGGAAGTTTTGAAGAACAAAATCACAAATTCAGCTGTTCCCCAAAAGAAATCTGTTATCAAAGACAGTGTCCCTGAGGACTGCTCCGGCACTTGTCCATTCGAGCACATCGTGGCTTGGTTCTTGGCTTCCCAGTGACTTACAAGAAATATTTCTAATAATAAGTCATAAGATTCCAGTATTATGTGAAATGTCTTTGTAACTCATAGTTATATATGCACCTATAAATTCTGTGCCAGGATATGAATTAGACTAAGAATCATTTGTGAATCAAATGAAATACAGAGATTCTCCACTGTTCTCATTCTGACACCTCAGAACTCCCTCTTTTTCTTCCTCACCACGTTTCACAGGCAGCCTTCACACCCCTTGGGCTGGCACTGGCCTCCTGCTTCAGCCTGCAGAGCAGCTGGGAGCGCAGGCCGGTGCTTCTCGCCCAACTAGAACTTCAGCTTTAACCAGGCAATTCTAAATTTCAAATGGAGTGAAAGGACTGGCTCAGTCTAGGTCGTTTGGGGAAAAAAAAATGAAAAAGAAAGTTCTTTGGGAGAAGAAAATAGTTTTTCAGGAATTGAAGCTGACTGGTTATGAAACTAAATTTCAGAAGTGTATTTTTCTCCCAAATTCCATATTTACTAGCCCCTTAGTCCACTTGAAATGGCCATTACTCTTAGACAAATTGTTGTATTTTAATCTTTGCTATTAAGAACATTGGTTTGTTTATTTTGTTACTGGGAAAGCAGTCATGGAACACACTTCACAGTGACTAGGAATGACTTTTCTCGTTATCATTGACATCATAGTGAGAAAGCTTACTGTTTTGAAGAACACAAATTCTTAGTCATGCTTGGTTCCTAATGTATAAATTTTATAAATGCTAAATCACTTAAAATATACAACTTTGCTGATAGCATTTCTTCAGTTCTATAAATAAATATTTGAATTGTAAATGGAACTACTTAGGGGCAGGTAATTCATTCAGCTTTTTGTTTAAGAAGCCTCGTTTTTACAATATTCATTTTATTATTAACGTTTGCAGCACATAACCTTCAAAATAATTACTCTATCATTGCTAACATCAGAAAATTCAACTGCTAGTAATATTAAATTTTGTTTTCAAGTTTCTTTAAATAGAAAAACAAGAGAATGGGACAGCATGGAGCAGAATCTTATCAAGAAAGTAAGAAATCTCCGCCAGAGGCTCACCGAGCAAGCTCGTGAGAGATGTCGGACCCCTCACCTTTTAACTACGTAAAGACATGTCACCTCAAGATAGTCAGAGGGAGATACCTATTTACAATCAATGACGCTGATTTTTATATTGTTTATTTTAAATTCCTATGGAGACCATCCTTCTATATAGAAAAAAAATGTGTTCGTAAAAATTATGTTTTCTATGTAATTCTAATACTTTTTGACTTATAAATGACTTCTTGAACTTTTCACAGTAAAAGGTTTTTGGAAACTCTTAAGGCTGTTGGGCTCTCAGTTGCAAAGACCAGCTTCAGCAACTTTAGCAATGAAAGTTTACTTTAAAGATAAATGAAGGGGCTGGGGCTGGGGCTCAGGGGGAGAGCACTCGCCTGGCACGTACAGGGGCACTGGGTTCAATCCTCAGCACCACATAAAAATGAATAAATAAAGGTATTGTGTTCAACTACAAATAAAAAAAAATAAGAAAGATAAATGGATAGAGCTGGGGTTGTGGCTCAGCAGTAGCGCACTCACCTAGCACATGCAAGGCCCTGGGTCCAATCCTCAGCACCACATAAAAATAAATAAATAAAATAAAGATATTATGTCCAACTACAACTAAAAACTAAAAATTAAAAAAAAAAAAAAGATAAAAGGAGAGGGCTAGGGGTATGGCCCAATGTAGAGTGCTTTCCCAATGTGTGAGGCACTGGATTTGATTCTCAGCACCGCATATAAATAAATGAATAGAATAAAGATCCATCAACATTTAAAAAATATTTTTAAAATAAATGGATAAATAAAGCCCAAAAAACCATCTCAGCAACATGTAACCAGGACTGAGAGAACTCAGCAGCAGCTGGAGGCTCCATCAGCGTGGACTTGGCCTGAATGACAGTCCTCCTGCCCCCGTGTCACCACAGCAGAATCTCCTCTGCCAGTGACCCCACCACAACCACAGACATCTCAAGCTCTGCTTCTCTGGCCCTCTGCGTGCTGCTCTCAGCAGAGCTGTCTGCTGGTCCTCCCCATCTCATCGCTCCCAGCAGTGCTACCCAAGATTTCATGAACCTTGCTCCCCCATTTTTAAAGGGAGAATAGAAATAGCTCCCAGCCTTCATGTGAGGACTACATAGACGAGGCGTGTGCAGTTCTTTACCCAGTGCTCAGCAAACAATGCATGTGCATCACAGTAGTCATTTTTTTCCCCTGGGGTCTCAACACATAAGTTTACAGTGAACCAATCCTCTTAGTCAGGTTCTCTTATCAAAGTACTAAAATAATATCCTGTCACTGCAAGGCATTGGTTTCCCAAGAGTAGTTTCTTCAACCTAATTTTCTGTACATTTTCTGTGGTTATAATATATGCCTTCATGGGTCAGGCTGGTGTGTTTTGCAACAGGAGTCACAGGGTATGAAATACATAGGGTGTGATGGGAACTTGGATGAACTAGAAATTGCTTGTTCACCTAAAAGCATGCAGAGTCTAAAACTGTTGTGATTCTGCCTGCAGGAATCAGCTGTGTATTGCCAACTTTTACCTCTCTCCCAGGTCCTCTTTTTCTAAAATTTATACTAAGATTGGTTTTGCAACTATACACACATACGGCTTTATAATGTATCACAATTGTTTCTTAAAAAGTTGATTTTTAAAAATGAGTCTGATTGCTCAACCATATGAAGTTCTTTTTAATCACATTCTTCCAGTTTTCTCTGGGCTACGTTTCTCCCAACAACGATCCTGATAAAGTCACTGCCTTAGCAGATTTCAGATATTTGGCTGAGTCTCTAGTCATATGTGCTTGGTTGGCATTTCTAAGACTATCATGTCTGCTGAAGTACATAAAGTATGTTTCTGATTATATCTTCTTGGCATCACAGCCTCAATCTTACCCCAGTTACTTTAAAATGAGAATTCTCTGGGATCGAATAAGGGTTGAGCCTGACACAATGGCTTTATTCAGAAAGTTTCTCTCCAATACTCCCTTGAATTTGTGTAAGAAGAGCAATACCTAAATGCCTTTTTATGTTTTTTACTTTTAGAAGGTTTCCATCTTGTGCAAACTGGACCATGTTAGATAAGTGTTGGGCTTCAGCTAAATCTCTCTCCATCTCTGTCTACACTTGAGGGGGTTTTTCAGTGAATTAAATGGTATTGAATAGGATATTAACTCGAGTTGAGGCCTTTTCATATTTTACATTCACAGAGTTTTTCTCCAGTGTGAATTCTGTAATGTTGAGCAAGATTCGAATGTTTCCACAGTGGTACGTGTTAACCACAACAGAACTGTGTATAAGGCTTGGTTTACGAATACAGATGAACTTATCAGAAATTCTGAATTTAATGTTTAATCTCATCATATCAGTCTAGGTCCATTCAGGAGACAAACCACACAATGAGGGAGGTATAACAAAGACTTGTTAAGCTGATGGGAGGCAACTATGAAGAAGTAAAGAGAACTCTAAAGGGTGCCACAGATGGAGGGGGAATCTCTCAAGGAAGGACGGCCTTAGAAAGGGAGCCCCCTTCTGTTCCAAGGCTCAGGGTCAGACATGTCCAAGAAGGGGTGGAGAATGGAGTGGTTCGCTGGTTGTCCAGGCCAGAGCTAGTCCACATCCACAGTACGTCATCCAAACCTGGTGGGTAAAAGTGCATAAGGTATCAGGACCCCTCCTCAGGCTGGAGTGTGGCCTGGTGTGAGCACTGTGCAATCAAGAGGACCACAGGAAACAATCCTCAGCCACAGGCAGTCCAAGGCTGATGTGCAGGTGCTCAGAGTGCATCAGGATGCTGCTACTCACCTGGAACATGCCAGTGTCATCAAAGGACTGCAGTGAAGTGGTCATCGAACTGGGGCAGTCAAGAGCAATGGAGTGAAGGAGCAGACTGCACTTCCCTGGGGCACATGACTACAGAAGAGCACCCCTGGATCTCCCACCCATGCTAATTCTGAAGGGATATGAAGCTGGAGCAAGTCAGCTGAGCAGCACAGTGGAGTTAGGAAGAGAAGCCCCATTTCCGCAGTGTCCCTCCAGCACCCTCTATTGACAGCTGAACAGCATGCACACTAAGAAAAGAAATGCAGAAGAGTCCAGGCCATTACTGCAGAGCAAGGACTGAGAGGCAGTCAATGGATAACCAGCACCCTTGTGCAGTTGGAAGTGGCTCTACAGTTTACATGGTTGGCTGACAAATGTGGACTCGATTTTGGCCTCTATTTGATAAGAATGACAGAATTTCACTGGTATGATGTTGATGAATATAGCCAAAGCTTAGACAGAAAGGATTTATCACATATGGACCTCCACACCTTCAAACTGTGTACTCTGGTCCTAAAAAGACTCTTCCTTCTTTAAGGCAGTGAGTGAAGGAAGCATCTGCAAACCAGAAAGCTCCATGGTGGCTCCCCTCTGCAGACAATATGTGACAGTAAGGGAGGCCACCTTAATAATGAGATTCCATGCTAGTGAAGCCAAGTAGCAGCGTGGAATTGCCAAAGACAACTATCTACAGCAAAAGGCAGCATGGAACTAGTAGCATTAAGGGGTCTTTGTTGATAATTGATTAATGTCACAAAGAATGAAATACATAAGAAGCCTATTAAATGAAATTCATATGTGTAACAGGACAAACACCAACCTGATGGCCAAAAGCCTGACTGGAGTTCATGCCTGCCACCCAGTTTCCAGACCTGAAGCCACTTGAGGGGTGGGGCTGTGGCTCAGCAGTAGCGCACTTGCCTGGCATGTGTGAGGCACTGGGTTCAATTCTCAGTACCACATATAAATAAATAAATAAATAAAAGGTCTATCAACAACTAAAAAATATTTTTTAAAAAAAGGCATTTCTTGGGGCTAGAGTTGTGGTTCACTGGTAGAGCACTTGTCTCACAAGTATGAGGCACTGGGTTCCATCCTAGCACCACATAAAGACAAATAAAGACATTGAGTTCATACATAACTAAAAGAAAGTATTAAAAAAAACAACTCACTTGATTGAAAGAGTCCAGATCCCCTTGAGAAAAGACCTTACTGCATGCTGTAAGTGTTCTTTAAGGTTTCCTGGGGGGACCTGTGGCCCTTTACTTGAGTGATTGTATACTAAGAAAACACCCAGACCTTCCAGGGATTTCTAGACCCCGAATTGATGCTCACTACTGTGGCCCATGGGGAAATCCAGGGGTAATGGGCTCAGGTGATCAAGGAGTCGTGGGCAAAATTTGCATTACCCGCAGGTGAATAGGGTCACGGAACTAACCTGTGCTATTTCTCCGAGTATCCAGATAACTGGAATAAACATAGACCGGTAAATGAGGAATCTGCACCGCGGCCTGTGATCCACTGAGTAAGGGCTATTACCCTAGAAAGAGCCAAGTGAGAGCTCCGGGGGACCTCCAAGCCGGGACAGTAAACCGGGAGTGTCACCGCAGTCTTCCCTGGGACTTGCGGAGGCTGGAAGGTGAGGAGCTGGGAACCGCTGTCCCGTCTCCTGTAATTTGCAATTCACCTGTGGAGAGGGGAGATGGTCTTTGGGAATGAGTGAGGAATTCAGTAGGTGACACAGTAGCTGCAGCAGCTCTCGATGCAGCCTCGACACAGCCCCTGGCCTGCCGTGCCCTAGCAGCTGCCTCCGGGATTCCTGGGGTCCCTTCTCCGGGTCCCATCACAGCCGGCCACTCCCCCTTCCACAGCCCCAACTCCCCGCCATGGTGTTCGATGCTCTCTGCTGTCCAGCATCTGTTCACACGTCGCCCTCGCTCCCCGCCTCACGGAGCTCCCGGTCACTACGCCCGGGCCTCGGTGCCAGGGGCCCTACTCTGCTGCGACCCATCGACCTTCTGTATTCTGAGCACAGGGTGGTCCCGGCTCGGCCCAGAGGTGTCCCTGTGCCCCGCGACAGTCAACGCTCAACCGCAAGGGCAGGGAACACGAAGTAGTGGGTAGGCAGGGGCGCGACTCCAGGCCCTCGTCCCGAGCCACCTGGCGTGGGCAAGATTCCCGCTACGTCCCTTCTTAAGGTCAGCCCCAGACAGACAAGCAAATAAAACCCGGGTTTACCCCGCAAGGATAAAGAAACTGAGATCAAAAGTATTGTGCCCCGTGTGAGGATCGAACTCACGACCTTCAGATTATGAGACTGACGCGCTACCTACTGCGCTAACGAGGCACCTAGGCGCTCTCTCAGGCTACAGGCTAATGAGGCTAGTGACGCACTCAATGCGCATGCTCAGAAGATACCGTTTGGTTTGGTTGGGTTTTCTTGTCTCCGTGAGCTATTTCCAGCCTGAAATTGTCGATGCTCTCAGCCTCCGCGACCCGTGAAACCTGTCCACCTGCCTAGCGCCCTTCTCCGCCTGCCCTGCTGTTTGCCAATCAACAAATACTGCACCAGTTAGAACCAGGGAGAGGGGAATTCTGCCTGCTGTTGTGAACTGTTGTGCAGTGCTGACAAAGCGTGGGCACACTCGTGATCTTTTGAAACATTAGGCACCTACTGTGTTCCTGGCCCTGTACTGGGTGCTGCGTTCGCAGGGACGCTCGGCCTAGGGAATAGAGCTGCGGGAACAGGATGGTCACGATCTATCTGCAGGC
This sequence comes from Ictidomys tridecemlineatus, assembly GCF_052094955.1. Lineage (NCBI taxonomy): Eukaryota > Metazoa > Chordata > Mammalia > Rodentia > Sciuridae > Ictidomys > Ictidomys tridecemlineatus. Next base: position 16,756,355 of record NC_135483.1, on the reverse strand, counting down.
GCACGCGCGCGCCCCGCCGCAGACCCCAAGTCCTGCCCGGTCCCCAGGTTTCCACCGCCACACAAAGGTCCCCGCCGAGACCAGGCTTCGAGATGTCCCACCGACACAGCCTCAGCATCCGGGGCGCCTCCTCTCCTCCCCCCCCTCTACCCTCCCCCCTCCCCTCCCCCCCTCTACCCTCCCCCCCAGTTCTTTATATCGGCTCATTTAGATACACCCACCTTAAAGGAAACTTCGTGTCACTACTATAGATGGAAAACAGGTGGGGGTCTTCTCTCGCGTTACAAATTCTTAACTGTTTAAAAAAAAAAAAGACATTTTCGCGCACCATCTAAACTCAACCAGACTAAGGCACACCAAAGACGTGTGTATTTCGGCGTATGTAGATTTTGTCTCTGAAAGGTACGTTGAAAGGAACTCCAGCCGAGGACCGGCACAGCGCTCCGGGAAGGGTTCCGAAATCCGCAGGCTGAAGGTGACCGAGATGACACAGTTTGAGGGACATCAGACGTAGGAACAGGGCCACGGCGAGAGGAGCAGCGTCTTAACCTAGCCCTAGGTGGGGAGGATAGGATAGTCACTGTGCAGTTGTCAGTTTTTCTCTTTATCTGAAAATTGTCCTTAGAAAATGCTTAGAACGAAAATTCTAAAAATTACCCAGAATTGGAAAGAGAAGGGGGTATGAACTAGTGTAAGGAGCTGGGGAAATATTTGACAGCAGGACTAGAGTTGCTGGGGAGGGGGAGCCCTGGAGGATGATCAGGGGGCTGCCAGGCCTCCCAGAGGGGGCTGGACCAGGAGTTCCAGTCCAGGGAGGGTGCAGCCGGGCGGCCCCCGGAGTCACCCGGTGCTGGGAAAGCTCTGGCCGACCCCAACCTCGGGAAGCTCCCACCTGCCCAGTCCTGGGGATAAGGTCGCTGGAGCGGCCCTGAGAAGGCAAACTCGGGGTGTCACCCCAGTGTCACCCAGATCTTGCAGGCTCACCCTGATACCCAGATCGCCAGGCCTGAGAAGGCGCCCAGTGTCATGAGGATTAAATCTCAGCTGCCTGGTCTACCGCAGTTACAAACCGACCCACTGAGGACCTGGCAGTCCGGCGACTGAGAAGTTGTCCAATAAACTACCACACACGTCCACGGGTATTCCCTAAAGTTGTGTTGGAAAAAAAAAAGAAAGAAAGAAAGAAAAAAGAAAAAAAAAAAGAAAGAAAGAAACAGCCCAACTCCATCAACGTCAAGGGCAAGACATCAACAGGCCACAGGAATGAGGAGGACCAGGCTGTAAACAAGAAGAAACACTGTGTTGTTCCAGGAAACAAGAGAAGAAAGCAATCACAGAACTGAGCATTGGTGAGCTATCATTTCTGTAAAAGGGGCAGGGATATTTAAATTTGCTGCTGTTTGCACACTAAATCTCTGAAAGGTACACAGGTGCACACGTACACACACAAGACCAATAATTAATATGTACAGGTGTGGAAGCTGCACAATTGGGGGCAGAGGTGATATGAAGACTTTTTTTAAAATGAACTTTAATTTTGAACAATTTTAGATTCATAGAGAAAATGCAAAAACTAAGACTTTCCATAAAGTCCACACCCAGTTTCCCCTATTATTAACATCCTACATTGAAATATGTTTATTACAACAAACGATCCAGTGTTGATACATCTTGTTTCAGATTTCCTTGGCTTTTACCAAGTGTCCCTTCTGTTCCAGGATCACATCAAAGAGACCACAGCACATTTAATGGTCTTGTCTCAGGCCCTTCTTGGCTGTGTGTTTCTTCTCAGACTTTCTCTAGTTTTGAAGAGCACTGGGCAGGATTTTGTAGAATGTTCCTCCGTGTTGGAACCTGCCTAACCGTTTTGCTAGAATGCACACTTTTTACCGTATGCCTTTGAATAGTTTTTTCTTTAAACTACCTGAACTATGTGAATCTGTTACCTGTTTAAATTCATTAAAAGACAATCTGCAGAAACTAGGAAGAAGGGAAAGGAGAGGGAGGGCAAGTAAGGAGGGAAGAAGAGGGGGAGGAGGGTGGTAAAGATAAAATGTAATTTGAAATGAACTCTAGCCGAGGCTACTTACCCCATCTACCCCTTCACCCAGGTTCTCCCTACGTGACTGTGAAAACGTCCAGCACTGCAAATAAAGCACGACGCAGACAGCTGGTTTAGAAGCTGGGAAAGCCTTCGGGCTTGGGTTTTTGACCTGGCCACTCTGACCGACTCCCAGCAGGGCTAGAGCACGTGCAAGGTGCCAGATCCAGCCCAGAGCAGGGGTAGCCAGCACAATCTAGACCGGTTCGTGGGTGACAGATGACGGACAGAACAGAGTGGTGGGCGGAGCAAATATTCTGCTAAAAACAACAACAACAACAACAAAATGTGTTTCTAGGGCTGGGCTGTGGCTCAGTGTCGAGCACTTGCCTTAGCATGCATGAGGCACTGGGTTTGATCCCCAGCACCACATATAAGAACTAAGTAAACAAAATAAAGGTATTGTGCCCATCTACAACTAAAAAAATTTTTTTAAGTGTTTCTAACTTTTAAATACAAATGCCTCTAATTATCAAAGATTTTTTTGAACCATCGAATATAATGAAACACTCACTGCCTGGAGGAAGCCCAGGCTCCTGCAGGACCCCCGCGGGCGCACCTGGCACCTCGCGTCCCCAGCAGGTCCCCAGCGGGGTCGAAGGCGCAGGGGTGAGACTGCGCAGAGAGGTTTCTGCAGGCGGCGACCCCAGATCTGACTAGTAACTGTTGGCCAGGACTCTCTGTCCGACAAAGGGTTTCAAGCTGAGCCCGCAGGGGAGCACCCTGATCAGGCCCTTCCTGCCCCCAGCCCTTCCCGCCTTGAGGCCTTTGCAAGGGTTGCCCTCTCGGCCTGGGCTTGCCGGGCCCCTTCCACCCTTGGGCAGCTTGTTGCGATCAGGTCGCTTCCTTGCGCCAGGTCCACCCCGTCAAAGGTCAGCTCCCTGTGTAACCTGACCCGCATTTCCTTCCCTATCTGCCTCCTCCCCGACGTCCTCCTGCCTCCTGATGAGGTCATCTCCCTGAACCCTTTCTCAAAAGGCCCTAGGGGGTCAGACTACCAACGCCCTTGACCCTTCTCTTACAGACGCGCCCAGTAATTCCAAGAGCTAGGCAAAGAGCCCGGTTTAAAACCCCAGCACCACCCCGCAGTTCTCCTCTTGTGCATTTCTTAAAATAATTTACCTATGAACCTCCTCTCCTAATGTCATCTAAACTTTCTCATTGTAAGTTCAAGCAGCTGCAAAAGATGTGATTTCCGTGTATTTTGTAAATGCTAATTTAAAGAATAACTGAGTATAAGGTGTTCTAAAGTGTTCTGAATGAAATCTAGACACACACCGCCCCCCATGGATACCACATAAACCAGAATCTGTGATGAACGTACACAGATTAGCTTCTCTTTAACATTTGGAAAGTTTACATTTTATTTCCCACTTGAACTCATATTTTCATACTATTCCCCCCCCAAAAAAATTTCTTCATATAATACATATTTTATGCTCGAATACATTTATTGATCACTTAGTTTGACCCTCAGCATTTATTGATCACTTAGTGTGCCCCTCAGCAATACAAATATGTTCATAAATGGACATTTTTTCTTGGGACCATAAGTCCCTGAGTGTTCTTGCAAAAGGACCAGGCCAATGACAAACTTTTTTTTTTTTTATTGTTGGTTGTTCAAAACATTACATAGTTCTTGATATATCATATTTCACACTTTGACTCAAGTGGCTTATGAACTCCCATTTTTACCCCATATACAGATTGCAGAATCACATCAGTTACACTTCCATTGATTTACATATTGACATACTCAAGTCTGTTGTATTCTGCTGCCTTTCCTATCCTCTACTATCCCCCCTCCCCTCCCCTCCCCTCTTCTCTCTCTACCCCCTCTACTGTAATTCATTCCTCCCCCTTGTATTCTTTTTCCCTTTCCCCTCACTTCCTCTTGTATGTAAGTTTGTATAACCCTGTGGGTCGGGACACTGCTACATCGATGTTCATAGCAGCACAATTCACAATAGCAAGACTGTGGAAGCAACCTAGATGCCCTTCAATAGACGAATGAATAAAAAAAATGTGGCATTTATACACAATGGAGTATTACTCTGCATTAAAAAATGACAAAATCATAGAATTTGGAGGGAAATGGATGGCATTAGAGCAGATTATGCTAAGTGAAGCTAGCCAAGCCCTAAAAAACAAATGCCAAATGTCTTCTTTGATATAAGGAGAGTAACTAAGAACAGACTAGGGAAGAAGAGCATGAGAAGACTAACATTAAACAAGGATGAGAGGTGGGAGGGAAAGGGAGAGAGAAGGGAAATTGCATGGAAATGGAAGGAGACCCAATGGCAAACTTGACAAATCATTTCAGCCTTTTATTCAGAAGCAGGATTACACCCACGGGAATGGCCCCACCCTCCTGGTGGAAAATAGCCCCTGGCCGCAGGAGGAGTTTGGGCTTATAGAGGTGATTTGGTGAGCATGTCAGTTTGGGCACTCAGGAATTTGGGTTTTGGGGTTAGGGGTGGTAGCCAGGATTTATCTTGGAAGAGATTAGTGTTTCCTAGAGACTATCATTCTAGGTTTGATAAAACACTTTCTCCCCTTCAGCGGCCACTATCTGGAAAGCCCTTTATCTTGAAAGAGATGAAAGCTATCAATGTATGGCTTTCTTTTTCATTCCCTTTCCCGGGCCTCACTATTTTGGGGCTTTTCATTTTCCATATCTAATACTGAATGTCAAAATTTTCTTCTAAATTAACATATCATTACTTTTATAAGTACTCAATCATAAATATATGTATATATATTTTTTAAATAAGTATTACATGGAAAAATATAAATCAATCAAAAATGAATATCCATGAAGTCAGGTGCAATGCCACTAGCCTATAATCCCAGTGTTGGGGAGGCTTGGTGGGGGAGGCTGAGGTAGGAGAAAGGGCAAGTTGAAAGCCAGCGTCAGCAACATAGGAGGCCCTAAGGAACCTAGTATCACCCTGTCTCAAAATAAAAATGGGCTGGGGATGTGGCTCAGTAGTGAAGCCCCTGGGTTCAATCCCTGATACCCCCACAAAATATATATATATCCATGAGACAAATATAATTTTTATTCCACTTGGTTCAGGTATGTGGGTCCAGCTATTCCTTTTGGGGAGGGGTTTCAGCGTTAACTCTGTTCCTATTTTTCACATTTATAGAATGTACATGCTGAGAAAGTTGTTCCTGTGAAGAAGTAAAAAGGATGGAGAGAATTTTGTTAAAGCTGTTATAACACTAAAGTTCTATCCCTTAAATACATTACAAGTTATTTCCTAAGAATCTGTAATCAAAAATTATTTCCATCAATCTAGAAGCTTGCTGGGTCCTCTTTCAGCTTTAAACTGGAAGTCACGATAGTCACTAGAGTCATTCACTTTCCCAGCTTCTAAACCAGCATTCTGCGTATTGCTTTTATTTGCAGTGCCAGAGGTTTTCGCAGTCATGTACTCAGATCCTGCAGGGTGGAAGACGCTGGGGGTGAAAGGGCAGATGGGGAAAGAGCAGTAGCCTGGCCCCTGCAACTCTCTCCAGGTCACCAATTTCAGGAACACTCTCCCTGGGATTGCTCCTTGTACACTTCCAGATGGCATTTGACGGGGTTTGGATTTGACCAGACAGGCAGTAGAAGCTGTTGTAAGCTCATGTCACAAAGTGGAGTGTGTGTGTGTGTGTGTGTGTGTGTGTAGGCTAGCTCAGGGCTGACTGGGCAGGGTAACTGAATGGAAACCTGTTGAGTGATTGTTCTTTGTGTTGGATGGGCCCAGGCAGGGAGACTACCTGGGAAATGCTGACCACAGTCCTGGCACCAGCACCAAGTAATGAAAACATGTCCTGGGAAGTGGTTGCAGACACAAAGAGGAGGCACCAAGTGGGCACAGGGGTCAGGACTGGGGTCTTGCTCACTACCAGCAGAAGGTAGAGTTGCTCCAGATCGGGATGAGCAATGTCCAGAAACATCATGGTGCCACCATCAGGGAGGTCAATGGGAAAGAGGTCTGTTTCTGGGAACCTGGTAAATTCTGGCTTGCATACTTTCTATTACACAAATAATATTTTCATTAAAAAATATAAAATATGTACATACATACAAACTGTATCAGTCAGCTAATGAAACCGTAGTGATGCTTAATAAACAACCCAAAATTTAATGGCTTAAATAACAAATATGCTTTTTTCTTTATTTAAAAAGGCTTTTACTGAGATCTAATTCACATACGTATAATTAGCCCATTTTAATTGTGCCCTTGAATGAGTTTGGGAATGTTATATTATTTTTCAGTTGTTATAAATATATGTAACAAAATTTTTTTTTTACCATTTCAACCACTTTAAACCATATTATTCAGTAGTATTAAGCGCATTGTCATCCCAAACAGAAAAACCCTATACTCATTAATTAATAGTTCCTCACACCCCCTTCCCCAGCCCCAGGTACCACAAGGAATCAAACATCTGCTTGGAAGCCTGTCCATCAAAATTCCAATAGCCCACCAGGCAAGGTGGCACAAAACCTGTAATCCCAGCAGCTGGGAAGGCTAAGGCAGGAGGATCACAAGTTCAAAGCCAGCCTCAGCAACTTAGTAGGCCCTAAGCAACTCAGCAAGACCCTGTCTCAAAATAAAATATACAAAAGGTTGGGATGTGGCTCAGTGTTTAAGTTCCCCTGGTTTCAATCCCTAGTAAAAAAAAAAAAAAAAAAAAAAAAAAATTCCAATAGCCCAAGCAAGTCACAGAGTCCAAGTTCAACATCTGGGAGGGACTACAGAATCTCAGGCAAAGGGAAGGAGGGAAGAGTTGAGAACTATAATCTAAGGTGCTACACATATTCACATACACAAGTATAAATTTCCTTTCCCTACCCTCATCTCTAATTCTGTTCCCTCTCCAGAGGGACCCACCGTGAGTATCCCTTCTATGGACAAAAATGAAAATAAACACTTGGTTTTCAAGTGCATAAGTAGGATCACACTGTGCTTATTTTAGTTCTGCAACCTACTTTTTCCATTTAACAATGAAACTCTTCCTGCCCATGTGCGTAGATCTCCCTCATTCTTTCTAATCACATAGTGTCTGAGAAGAGGGGAACGGGACTCACACATGCAGAAGGAAGACATGTCAGGATGCAGGCCAAGGAGGGGCCTCTGAAGACAACAGCCCGTCCCCACCTTGATCTTGAAAGTCCCAGTGCTGTCCAAGGAATGTCTGTGGCTCGAGCCCCCCAGTCTATGGTTCTTGGTTACAGCAGTCTGAGCTGCCCTGGGTCTTCTAGTTCTAGAACTTCTAATTCTTCCCAAATACTGTAGCAAATACTGCAGGGGACATCCTTGTAATGTGTTTTGGACCACAGAAGTCTGACAAGCTTGTGGGCAACCAAAAACCAAAAATGCTCTTCCCTGGCCTCTGGCAGATCTGCTGGGGCACTCTGGGGAGATCTCATTTACAGAAGTCTCCACTCGCCCCGAAGGCACAGACCAGGAACTCAGCTGGTACCAGTCAGGACTTGCCACCCCTGACCTCTCCCTGCACCTCCTTCCCACCCCCAGGTCACTGCACCCATCTGCTTGGCAGGGTTCACAACCAGCTTGAGGGCCACATCTGGCCTGGCCACAACACAGACTGTGACCACTCCATCTGGAGGGACTTCGGGGGCAGCTTTCCAAATCTGTGCACACTGTGACTTCCATCCCCTTCCCAGCCCTCTCTGCTTAAAGGAAAACTGAAATTAACTGGAGAGAGAGGCAAGCACTGGGCAGGGGCCGAGGAAAAGCCCATGGGGCTTCCCTTGTGCTCTGGCACTCTGGGAGATGGCCAAGGTTCCCGCCTGGCTCCCTTCCCAGCCAGGGCTTGATAACATGGCCGGACCTGGTCGTGTGCCCAAGTGTCTCATTGCATTATTCTGGCTGTGACAAGCCAGAGGGGAGGGAGCAGCCAGTTGGGAAAGTGGAGGGAGGCCCAGGGAGCCCAAGAGTGGGTGAGGAGAGCTTTCCTCAGACACCCCACAGGAAGCAGCCAGCCTGTTCCTTTGTCATCTGTCCAAGGAGGCAGAAGGCCACCATCCTCCCAGCTCCATTCTTGACTCGATGAGAGGACACGGAGGTGTGAGTCAGCTTGTTGTTGTTGGAAGCTTCCAAGAGTCATCTCTCTGAGCCCCGTTGACAGAGCTGAGAGAAGGCTGCCCTCCAGATGTTCACTGAGAAGCTCCACGTGGCCAGAGGAGCTGTCACTCCACTAGCTGACCTTGTCTGTGTCCCCAGGAGCAGCCTCAGCAGGTCCCACTGTCCACAAGATGAAGGCCAGTCCTCCTGTGCCCCCAGGTCTGCCCTCCTGAGCTCCTCTTGTCCACCGCCCTCCCCCACCTACACCCCTTCCCTCTGCTGCACCCAGCTAGTCCCTCTGTCCTCCTGGTCTCCACCATGACCTCAGAGAGGCCCCCGGACCCTGAACCAGGCCAAGCCCTCTGCTCCGTACTCCCCTCTCACAGTCCCTGGCCTTAATGCTTGTTCCAGCTCAGTGTGTGGATGCTCAATGGTTGTGTTTTCCATGGGGTCACAGGACCTCCTCAGCAGGGCCAGGCTGTGTCCCCTGTGCAGAGCCTCCAGTGGGCCTAGAACTTTTCAGGATGGTGAGGGACATTTCCACACTTTGCTGTGGAAGCTGGTCTTCCCTGGAGGGAAGGGCTGGGGATCCACCCAGGTATCCTCAGCTCTCCGGATGAACCAAGACTTATTACTTCGTTCCAAAGCTATGCAGGCTCTGGCTTCCCTAACCAGGTTGGGCTTTCCGGGAACCAGCCAGGAATGGACTATAGGCCTCTGTCCTCCCTTCAGGTACTGGGTGTGTTGGACAGCAAGCTCCCCTAGGCAGAGGAGAGGAAAGGGTTACAGCACACAGCTGACGGCAGGCCCTCCCACTCCACCCTTAAGCCCCAGCTTAAGACCACAGTGGTGGGTGTGGTCTCAGCGGGAGCTGGAGGCGGATCCAGGCCTGCCCCTTCCAAGTTCAGACCCAGAGCAGGGCAGTGGCTTTGCCCACAGTTGTAACAAGTATGACCGCAATGGCAGAGGTCACCGTGTGTGTCCTGTAACCTAAGGCTATGTTGGGGCACAGAGCCATGAGTCCCCCTCCTTTGCAGAGCTCATGGGTGTGTGGTTTTAACATGTCAGAGCTAGGCTCACAGGGGCTGGGTCCTAAGCACCAATCCTTTCAAATCATATCACTAAAATCTACTCTATCATCAAGAGTTCATACATGGAGTTGGTTGCTGAAATTGCACAATCACACTATGACAGAGTTCCACAATCTGGCTTATGATTTAAGGCTTAGAGGTTTCCATTAATTTAGGCAACAGGGAGAAGGTCTTATTACAAAGCGGTGTTTAATCCCCTCAGGATTTGTTCTGGGGGTGTAGAACCACGACACTAGAGCACTCCCACGTAGGCACCAGTTGAGGGTTTGTAAAGTGAAGAAATGTTCCAGTGCTTGCTATCCTGAGCCTGAGCCTTTTTATATTTAGAAATCTGTCTCCACTCAACACACACACACACACACACACACACACACACACACACACACACACACACACACACCAGAGCAAGCCTGTGCTCTTTGAATGGAAGCAGGGACCTCATGAGCTGATTCACTCTTGCAGCCTTTAAGTCACTAGAGCCAAAGAGGGGCACAAGCCAGAATCTTCTAGAGTATTGCAACATTGATGAGAATCCTCTCTAAGAGGAGATGCCAATATGAGCTACTTGGGCATTTCTTCCTTTACCATCTGATAACTTCAACCTTCTGACCCCGGCTGTTTGTGTGTGTGTGGGGGGGGGGGCGGTAAACTTCAGTGCTCTCATTCATCCACTCCAGCTCCTACACAAAGCTGGGGTGGCACAAAGAGATTGTTCCAGGAGTGTATGATATTGTGATATAATAAAAAAGACATATTTGGTTTCTGTCTCCAGTTGCCAGCACAGAGCTCCTAAATCCTGTAATTTCTTGGGTGGTAGCAACGAGGGGAACGTCTTCTGTCGCTATGTTTGGTCTTGGTCCTGGGCTCCTGGTTCCTGACACAGAGCTGCTAAGTCCCCTGGAATCTGCAGAGTGATGAGTCTCTTCTTGTTGGTTGGACCATATCTTGATGGTTGGAATTTCATCATCAGGGTCCAGAGAAACCCTAAAGGACTGTGGAGAGGTGGCAGGTTGGTGAGCACACTCACATGCCAGGAGGGCCATGCGCCCAGCTCCACAGGGGCAGAAGCTCCTGGGCTTGGGGTCCCTCTGAACCTCCCCCTAGATCCCTTCTGGTTCTTCACTTGAATCCTTCACTACACACTGGTAAATGTCAGTAAAGTGTTTCTCCAAGCTCTAAGAGCATCATGGCAAATTATCAAATATGAACAGGGGGTTGTGGGAAGCCCTGACTGGAAGCCAAGTTGGGCAGAAGTCGGGGTAACCTGGGGACCCACTGCTTGCAGCTGGAGTCTGAAGTGGGCAGACTTGTGGGACTGAGCCCTTCACCAGGTAATAGTGCCCGAATTGAATGAAATTGTAGGACACTCATTTGGTGTCTTCAGAGAACTGGAGAGTTGCTTGGTGTGGGGAAGCCCACACATTTGGTGTCGGAGGCATTCTGTGGGTAGAGAAACAGTTTTCTTTTAGTGGCCTCTTCGAAAACCAGTCAGTATCATCCGAGCTCCCATGGGACCTTGGCCTGGGCTGTAGGCTGTGCAGGACATGAAAGAACAGAGTTAGTCTTGATCTAGACAGTTTTTTCACCAAGAAACAAAGTACAGGTTAGATCAACAGAAAACTCTTCCCAAAGAATGTGTTACATAAGACTTCAGGGATTGAATGCTTTTCTATTACAGGAAACTTTTTGGGGGGGATTGGGGGATACAGGGGATTGAACTCAGGAGCACTCAACCGCTGAGCCACATCCCAGCCCTATTTTGTATTTTATTTAGAGACAGAGTCTCACTGAGTTGCTTAGTGCCTCATCTTTGCTGAGGCTGGCTTTGAATTTGCGATCCTCTTGCCTCAGCCTCCAGAGCCACTGGGATTACAGGTGTGCGCCATCACACCTGCCAGAAAACTAATTTTAATGCCCTGTTGTCAGTGTCTTGAAAATCTCAGCGAATTGATGGTTGAACTTGGGTTTTGTGAGTCCAGCATGGGCAGTAGAGGCATGTGCTGTGCTGTCTACAGAACCCTCCGGACCCAGCCCATTCCCATTCAGCCCTGGAGAACTGATTTCTGGGACTCATGATGTGAAGGTCAGCGAGACTCAATGTGTATAACTGTCTGAACTCTGTGACCAAAGGGAGCCCCAGTGGACTGAGAAGCCATACTTTATCTTCATACCAAAACTGGTTTCAAATATAGAAAAAGAATAATGGGGAGCTGATGTTGCAGCTCAGCGGTAGAGCACTCGTCTAGCATGTGTGAGGCCCTGGGTTCCATCTTCAGCACCACATAAAAATAAAGGCATTGTGTGCAACTACAACTAAAAAAATAAATACATATTTTTTTTAAATGCCCAATTGGTTACATTATGCTCAAAATGACAACATAGAAGAGCAGGGAAAGAGAAGACTGCCCCTAGTTCCTTTTCCCTTCAGTCTTTCTTTATTCATGGATAAAGCCAGAGGTGGAGTGTTGGTGGAAAGCCCACAAGAAGAGAAATAGAAACAGTTGAGCTGGCTTTGAACAGCATTTCCACCTTCTGGTAAGAATGAAGCACATCTGCATGGGCCATCGGAATACCAATTTCAGTGATTCTGCATACAAGTTCAATGCTCTCCTATTTGCATTTAAAATGACATTGCACAGTCTGGGTGTGGTGGCACACACCTGCAATCCCAGCTCCTGGTGGGGAGAGGGCAAGTTCAAGGCCAGCCTCAGCAACTTAGTAAGATCTTGTCTCAAATTTTTTAAAAGTAAAATGAAAAGGACCAGGGATATAGCTCAGTGGTAAAGCACACCTGGGTTCAATCCCCAGTACAAAAAAATAAATAAATAACATTGCACAATCTAAAGATGAATGGCAAAATTATGCTAATGATTCCAAATTATAATTTTTCATTACTTAAAACATTAAAGAGCAGGGGTGGGGGTTGTGGCTCCGTGGTAGAGTGCTTGCCTAGCATGCACGAGGCATCAGTTTCGATCCTCAGCACCTCATTAAAAAAATGAATAAATAAAGGTATTGTGTCCAAGTACAACTAATAAATAAATAAATACTTTAAAAAAATAAAGAATAGAGCTTTTTGGTTTAGTAACTTTAGAGGCATTTCTTTCCTTTTGCTTTGAAGGGGGACCTCGTGTTTTTACTTTGTGTTATGCCCCACAAATTATGTAAACGGTCTTGTAGTCACCAGTAATGTATGCTATTTTTTTTTTTAGTACCAGAGATTGAACCCAGAGAGGCTTAACCACTGAGCCACATCTCCACACTTTTTGAGACAGGGTCTCACTAAGTTACTTAGGGCCTTCGCTAAATTGCTGAGGCTGGCTTTGAACTTGTGATCCTCCTGCCTCAGCCTTCCAAGTGGCATGCACCACTGTGCCCAACCTCATTTCTTAAAGTTTGTTCACTAGCAAAGATTTAGAGTAAGGAAGTCTCGTTCACTGCTGATGTGGATACAAAATGGTACAGGCCCTTTAGAAAACTGTTTGGTGGCTTCTTACAAAGTTATCCATACACCTACCATAAGATTCAGCAATCTCATTCTTAGGTATTTACCTTAGAGAAATGTAAATTTATGTTCATGCAAAAACCTGTATATGAATATTTATAGTGGTTTTACTGATAAACACCCAAAATAAGAAAGAGCCCAGTGTCTTCTTTGGGAAGTAGAGAAAGTGTGGTACAGCCATGTGATGGAATACTACTCGGCAACAACAATGGCAGCTGCACACACACACAGGCTGGCTGAACCCCCAGGGGACTATGCTGAGCAAAAGAAGTCAGACTCAGAAGGCTTAGCCTATGTGATTCCATTTATGTGACATCTGGGGACAGGCAAAACTTACGAGGCAGATAACTGAGCAGTTGTTGCCAGCAACCAGGGGAGAGGAAGCAGCGGTGTCTGCCAAAGGTTGACAGAAGTGTTTCAGTGATGGGGTGACCCGTACCTTGATGGTGGTGGTCACGTGACCACATTTTTCCACACTCAGAGCTGTACATTGACAGGGGTAAGTTGTACCTTAATTTTGAAAGGCTTCTCTAAATTTGCTGACCAACAGTAGGTTCTCCCATCATTTTTCATGCAGATCAGAAATCTCCAGCAATGGGCTCTGAAGGAGAAATTTTTAAGAGGGCAAACTGTGGACCCCTGGGAATCTAGCTGTGACTCTATAGGGTGCTATAGATGGAATCACTGGGGATGAATCCAGAGCAACTGCTTCTCTGGAAAGCCACTGTGGGAGGCCCTGAGTGGGCGGGCACCCAGACACACTCTGGCCTGTTCCTGCCCCCACCCCTTGTGCCCTGGTCCACCAGCAATGCGGCAGCTGCCCAAGCTCGTCGCCCTGCCCTGCCTTCACGGAGCTGATTTTATGCAGAAAGGATTGATTGGTGTTGACAGGGAGCTATTTACCTGTCTAATTAATTATGCCAACTAATTTTCAACTTAATTGCACTTCTCAGGTCACTGGGTAATGAGACTGTACAATTTTCTTGCTGCTGCAGGCTTGATGGGGAAGTAGAGGGGCGAAGGTGGCAGCTGCTCCTGAGGTCACCCTGTTCCTCCGGGTCCTGGCCACAGCCTTCAGTCCCTGGCTGCCCCATGCACAAGCCCAGGCCTCCTATGTGTGTCCATTCTATCCATGTGAGCTGGCCTCCCCCTCAAGAGCTCCTGGCCATTCATCCTCCCAACAAGCATTGATTCCGTGCCACCGTGGTGCCAGCCACTAACTAGGGTAGGCCCTTGGGGTGCCAAGCAGCCAAGGCATGCTTTGCCTGCCCCCAACTCCCAGCCCAAATTGCTCAATATGAAGGGGAGGATTCTGGCGTAGACTAGCAATGACTGAATCTGGTTGTGCGTAGGTGCAAGGGCTCCAGGGATAAACCCAATCCAGGATCTGCCATTGGTCCCTGAGGAACTGGGCCTCAGCTTCCTCATCTACAGAAACATGACAGGGCTGTGGCAGGAGGCAGAGCGGATGTCACAAGACTAGACACTTCCTCCTCGTCCCCACTGTGGTCCTGTTGCCTCTTTGTCTTGTAGATGGCCCCATATTCTGGGTTTGCCTGATTGTTTCCTATTCATAGAATTGACTAAAACACACTTTTTTAAAATCAAAAGGTTATTGAAACACAGTACACAGAATTTCCTTCTTTCTGAACAATCAAGAATGAGTTGTGCACAAAGTACACATCACCTCTGAATACTTTTTCTCTGTTTCCTATAAGCTAGGACTCTCTCCTGCAAACTACAAATCAGCCCTCAAAATCAGGAACTCAAGATAGGCCTGGTGACACACGCCTGCAATCCCAGCAGCTGAAGAGGCTAAGGCAGGAGGATTACGAATTTGAGGCCAGCCTTGGCAATATAGCAAGACTATCTCCAGGGAAAAAAAAAGGTGGTGGTGGTTGGGAATATAGCTCAGGGGTAAATCACCCCTGGGTTCTACCCTCAGTACTGTCAACAAGAAAAGAAAAATCAGGAAATCAATAGTGATAAATTGCTACCTTTAATCCTCAGGTCCTGTGGGAATTTTGCCAACAGTCGACAGTCTCAGTAAGTCACGTTTCATAAACAAAAGAATCCAGTTCAGAATCACGGGTTGCATTTAGTTAGCAAGATTCTTTGGTCTCCAGGCTGGAACAGTCCCAGACGTCCCTGGATTTTCATGACTTTTAGGATAAGAGGCAGTTACTTTGTAGAATGTCCCTCCATTTGGCTCTGTCTGATATTTTCTTATAATTGGATTCAGGTCACACATCTTTGCCTGGAATATCATGGAAGAGAGTCTGGCATCTTCTCATTGCACCTTAGCAGTTGGCTCAAGATTTCAATTTGTCCCATTACAGATGGGCGTCCTTTTGATCACTTGATCAGGGTAGTGTCTGAGAAGCTTCTCCATCATGAAGTTTTTTATTCCCCCTTTGTAATCACTAGGTATTTTGGGGGGAGTTTTATCTGAAAATATTTTAATGTCCCCTTCCTCCTAAAACTCTTAAGGTATCTATTTTTTTATATCGATATGATCATGTTTTCTTACTTTATTTAATGCTTCATAATCCTTTAATACCATTATTTTGATGCAAAAAATCTCCCAGGTTTGGCAGGCGCGAGCCCTTTCAAGTTGGCTTCTGAGTCTCTTTGACGTGTCCTCCTTTCTTCTTTTGGCTCTTTCTTGCTTTCTGGAACAAGAGGTTCCAGGATTGTTTTGCTCCCTCCTGGCCCCCAACATGAAAGTGGCTGTTCCCCCAGGAGGCCCTGGGCCCTGGTGTACACCTTGTGGTTGGAGAGGGCTGTCAGCGGGCACAACTAGGGGACCCACATATTACAGCACATGTTCTTATTTTTGTGTAGTGTAGTTGATATATTTACAAATACATTTATTTATAATTCATATTAGAATTAATTTTAATTTTTTTTTGGTACTGGGGATTGAACCTGGGGGTATTTAACTACTGAGCCACATCCCTAGCCCCTTTTTTATTTTTATTATTATTTTTTTAATTTAAAGACAGGGTCTCACTGAGTTGCTTTGAGCCCTGCTCAATTTCTAAGTCTGGCTTTGAACTTGTGATCTTCCTGCCTCAGCCTTCGCAGACGCTGGGATTACGGGTGCGTACTCCTGCCCAGCACATTGGTTTATTTGCTCAATGCCCTGTTTGTATCAATCTATTGTCGTGCCGGCCACCTCTTCTAGCTCAAGCTTTGCTGTTCCGTTGCAGGCTCTCCCCTCCCTGTGTGGATTCCCTCCTTGCCCTGCTTGAATTTCAACTGTCCCCTTTAAAGACACTCCCTGGTCCCTCTCTCTCCTATATCTCCTCACTCAGCTTGGGCTCCAACATCTGCTCTAGGCTGCCAAGCCCCTTCCCCATCACTGATGCCCACCTTGCTCCCTGTAGTCTATGGTTGGTACGCAGGGCTCTGTGCTGCTAGGTGAGCACTCTACTCCAGTAGCTTTAGGACTGAATCATTCAGGAAGAAAAGGGACGTGGAGATATGAAGGGGGAAAGTGGACACTTTTTTGCGTGTGTGTTTTGGTACTGGGGATTGAACACAGGGTCACTTTATCCCTGAGCTACATCCCGGCCTTTTTTATGTTTTATTTTTAGACAAGGTCTCGCTAAGTTACTGAGACTTATAAGTTGCCTTGAACTTGCAATTCTTCTTCCTAGCCTTGTAAGTGGCTGGGATTACAGGCATGTGTCAGAATGCCCAGCATGCACATATTTTTTTAAGAGAGAGAGAGAGAGAGAGAGAGAGAGAGAGAGAGAGAGAGAGAGAGAGAGAGAATTTTAATATTTACTTTTTAGTTTTCGGCGGACACAACATCTTTGTTGGTATGTGGTGCTGAGGATCGAACCCGGGCTGCACACATGCCAGGCGAGCGCACTACTGCTTGAGCCACATCCCCAGCCCTACATATTTTTAATCATGTGAAAAATAACAAGGCAAAAGAGAAGGCAAGAAATAAAATTTCGCACTGGGAGTGTAGCTCAGCAGTAGAGTGCCCATCTAGCAGGAACAGAGTCCTCCGAACAAACCATAGAACTACAGTGAGTAAATACATAAATAAACAAATAAATGAAATTGCACATGTAATCCAATAGCAAAGATGTAAAAAGCTCAGAAGAGCCGGGCACAGTGGTACATGCCTGTGATTCCAGGGGTCCCGGAGGCTGAGGCAGGAGGATCTCAAGTTCAAAGCCAGCCTCAGCAATGGCAAAATGCTGAGCAACTCAGTGAGACTTTGCCTCTAAAAAATACAAAATAGAGCTGGGGATGTGGCTCAGTGGTCGAGTGCCCCTGAGTTCAATCCCCAGTACCCTTCCCCTCCCCCCCAAAAAAGAAACACTGGTGCTCTCTCAGGCAGAAGAGCTAGGAAAGAGAGAAAGAGCAAGTTTCCATCACTGGTTTGCCACAACTCACCCTCAGACCCCTTGCCCCTCACAGTTACTCTGTGCCCCGATACCCATCATCCCTGAAACAGCCCTGGGAAGAACACTTACTCAGAGGAGGCATCATAAGACTTAATGAGTTAGCACATGAGAAGCACTTCAAATGGAGCCTAGCACACAGCACGTGTTCTAAAAATGTCAGCTGTTGCCAGATGGATGAGGAAAGAGGAGCTCAGTGAGGTCATCCAAGTTACCTACAAGGTCACACAGCAGCATTGGCACAGTCTGAGCCCACCTGTGCCCAACTCCAAAGCTCATGCATTTTCCCAAGACCCCTACTAAAAGCGGGGGGGGGGGGAGAGATGAAGCAGGACACCCAGGGCTAGTGCCAGGCTGATGGAGACGAGTTCCCCAGCACGGGGCTGTCTCAGAGGAGCAGCAACTCCAGACGGTGGCACTTGCTGAGAAAAGCTCCCTAGCATAGGTAGGGTTGGGGACAGACCTTGGATGCTGAGACTTGAATAGGATGTGATGGTGGAGCCAGCAGAGGGAACAGCCTGAGCAATGGCAGGGGACTGGAGCGCCCACATGCCAGTCATCACAGGGTGAGGGTCAGTCACCCACAGGCCTGGCCCCAGAGCAGTGCTCCTGAGCCTCGGCACTCTCAGCATTCTGGTCAGATAGTCCACTGTTGGGGCAGTGGGGCTGTCCTGTGCACTGGAGGATACAGCAGCACGCTTGGCTCATCCCCTCTAATGCCAGGTAGCAAACCCTCCCCGCATATGACCACCAGTCACGTCTACACTCCTGGGTGGAAAATCTGCCCTGGGCCCAAATCTCCCCCGGTTCAGAACCATTGCCCTAGACAAATGCCCCAGCTCCAGCCTTTGCTCACAGGAGCCCAGCTTCACGTTCTTTCCCTCACTGTTGGATGGCCCCAGGAACAGGACACAGCTACACCCCAGTCACCCACAGGAAGAAGAAGGCAGGGACACCAAGACCTCCTGCTCCCACAGTGCCTGCGGCCGAGGGCTTTGACGAGGCCTCCTGGGTGCATGGGTCAGACTTCCTGGTTCAGTGGTGCAATCCCAGGTGAAGAAGTTTGTTACTACAGCAGCGGATCCAGCAAGAATGACGACATTTCCCAGGGTTGGGCCACAGAGAAGAGACAGGAGCTAAGCGGATGACAAGTGCTGGCCAGCAGGTGACTCTGAGAACAGTCACTCCTTTCTGGGCTACAGTTTCACCATCAGTAAACTAAAGGCTTGTAGTACCACCAAGATTCCAGGTGAGGGCTTCTCTTTGATCCCTAGAAAGGGCAATGAAGGGAGAGTTTTCAGCTTACTGGGGAAGAGTTCTATGATCAACTAGTAATGTCTGCCGCGAGTGCAGAGGTGGAAGCTGTGGGTGGTATCAACACTGTATAGAGTTTTTGCTGGCTCTTCTAAAGGACCCTAGAAGTCTCTGGGGGTCTGTGTGAGGGTCAGGAGCTGGGGATAGGAGAAGCCAAGTTCCAACAGGGAAAGTTCCACACAAAGGTTTTTTTTTTTTTTTTTTTAAAGAGCTGTTTGTTCTGTGAAAGGACAGGGAGCAAATGTTCCCTATATGACAGAGACCCACCGCTGTCTCAGGGAGCAGTCATCATTTATTCATCCAACAAGAAAATTAAGGGCGGGTGAGAGGAACATCCCCAAATAAGCATCCACCTCTTTTTTCCTTCCCTGCACACATCCTAAAGCCAATAAGAGAACTTGCAATGCTCTGGAAGTGGAAAGGAAGCAGGAGAGGGAAGGAAGGGTGAAGCCTGGCATGGGGAAGCACTGGAACTCTGGGCCTGAGCTGTGTGATCCGGGAAAGGTCACTCAACCTCTATGAGCCTCGGTTTCCTCTTCTGTGCCAGAGCCAAGTAACCCATTTCACCCTTGGTGCAGGCAGCCAGCATGCCGTGAGTCCTCCATGAGGACCAAGGGTGGGGAAGGGCAGACTGCAGTGTTCATGGGGTCGTTTTGTGCAGAGTCTCAAGAGCTGGGCTGAGGACTTGGTACTTAACTTGGCAGGCAATGGGGAACCATAGACAGCTCTTGAATCATGGAATAAACTGGAACTAATCCCATGGATGATTACCCCCGGCCCAAGTCTGTCTCACTAGACTAGGGATTGGGCTTACATGATGCAGAATCAGAGGCTGGTTTGAAGAGGACACAGTCCAGACCAGAGTTGGGAAGTGGGAGGAGGCTCTGGGAGACGAGATGGAGCCAACTCCATGAGCCGGAGTTGGCAGAAGACAGAGGGAGAGGGCAGAGAGCCAAAGAGGAGATAGAGGGAGAAGGATTACTGGGATTTTCCCCCTTGAGGCTCCAGGGACTGTAGGGAGGAGAGACGTGGAATAAATGGAGCTTGCCTGAGATGGCGAGCTGGATTCCTTCCATGTTTTTCAAAAGAGAAAAAGAAATTCCCTTTAGACTGCTCTTCTCCTCTTTGGATTGCATTTCAAGCTACATTGCTACACTATCAGACTAAGCCAGGGGGCCACCGCTTCTTAGGGCTTTGGGGGCCCTGGGCTGTTTCCTCTGAGAAGTGGAAATGCCCCAGAGAGACCCATGCTCTGCTGCACACTGGCTCTGGAAGACTAGATGTTGATGGACCTTTATGTTTTTCACTGATTTACATGCAGTGCTGAGAATCAAACCCGGCTGAGTGCTCTACCACTGAGCTCCAGCCCCAGCCCCAGGACCGTGCTCTTGTCCCTCCTACCTACCACTGTCACACTCCTCTCTTCCTGAAGCACCGCTTCATCTAACTCATTCTCCCAGCCTCAGGCTCGCTCCAGCGCTGCCGGGAAGATCACATGGCAGGCCAGAGTGCTGGGGAGCAGCCCGGGGCGGCCCTCCACCAGAGAGGAAGGGAGGCTGCAGATGAGGAAGGGAGGCTGCAGCGTTCTCCCCCTTCGGGTAGGAAACCGAATTGTGTTCTACCCCGTCACCCAGAGGTTCCCACAGGACTGGATGCCCCTAGGGATGTCTGTGAACCCCAGATGGCCACGACACCACCTACGCATGAACTTGCCCTGGACTGGCTTCCTCCCCTCTATCTCACCATCCACCCGACCTCCTGCTTCTTAGAATCACCTTCCAATGTTCCTGTGCTCAACCCCAAGTCTCAAAGATGCTTCCAGAACCCAAGGCAGTCAGGTTCCAGACATCCTGTTCCACTGTCAGGCCATGATCTGATCTGAGGAGAAAATATGCTTATTCCCTTCAGAACTGAGTTCACATGATTCATTCATACGTACTGCCCCCCGCCCTCCAGCCGCAGGACAGATGTCATCCATTCCTGAGCCAGGACACAGCCTCCGATTCTTCTCCAGACCAATGGGTCAGGGTTGGCTCAACCTCTTTGTGGACTCTGCAAACAGGACAATGACAAACCAAAGCAGAGACAGGAGGGCTCATTCACAGGACCACAGGGAGGGGTGCTTCGATCCCCTGGTGGCTGGTGGTCTCTAGTCTGCATTCTGGTTTTCCTCCTCCCAAGGCTCACCATGGCCACAGTACGGTCTCCCAGGGAAATTCTTGCCTCTTGCATTTGAACCTAGGAGCACAGGAGGGTACCTTATGGCCCCGGTACCCTCCTCCTTCAGGCCCACTTGTCCATGGGCTGGGGATTGTTCCTAGCTTTGTAACAAAGGCCTGGGGCTCCAGCCCGGTGAGTTGTGCAACCGAGCGGGAGAGCCGGCTCAGCCGCAGCTGGAGGAGAGGAAATATCCCATGGCTGACTGTGCCAAGGTGGAGACTGAGCCAGCCCTCGGGCCTGCGGGCTGGGCGGTGGCCCTCGGAGATAAGCCAATCCCTCAGCTGCAGGTGAGGATCCCTGAGAAGCATTGTTCAGGGACAGAGGTAAGTCACTTCTCTGAGCCAGAGGAGGGGTGGCAGGTACCCTGCACCCAGCCCAGGAAGCAGGTGGTCTCCAGGAGAGTCGGGAGCCCCACTCCTCCGTGTGCTCCGTGCTCCCCACATCTGGAAGGGCTCCAGTGTCTGCCTCTCCCTCCACGACTGGGGGACGGGGAGCATGAGTCGGTCAAGGCATGTGGGCAAGATCCGGAAACGTCTAGAAGATGTCAAGAGCCAGTGGGTCCGACCAGCCAGGGCTGACTTCAGTGACAACGAGAGTGTGCGGCTGGCCACAGATGCCCTCTTGGATGGGGGTCCTGAGGCCTATTGGCGAGCACTCAGTCAGGAAGGTGAAGTGGACTTCCTGTCCTCTGTGGAAACCCAGTACATCCAGGCCCAGGCCAAGGAGCCCCCCTGTGCCCCAGATCTTGCAGGAGGGGCTGAAGCAGGCCCCAAGGGACTCGACTCCTGTTCCCTGCCATCAGGAACCTACTTCCCTGTGGCCTCAGAGGGCAGCGAGCCAGACCTGCTGCATACCTGGGCCTCAGCTGAGAAGCCCTACCTGAAGGAAAAGTCCAGTGCCACTGTGTACTTCCAGATGGACAAGCACAACAACATCAGAGACCTCGTACGCCGCTGCATCACCCGGACCAACCAGGTAGTGATGGGGGTCCTGTGTCCTCTTGGCTATGGCATATAGAGTAGGGAGAGGGGATATGTCTTGCTCTCGGGGACAGAATCCAGGTAATTGGGGTTTAGGATGGAGTTGGGGACATTGTGCTCTGCCTTGCTGTGGATCATTGACCTCCCAGTGTCACCTGTCACAGCCTGGGCACAGGCCTCCAAGAGCCATCATTGGGACTCTTGCAGTCACTTCCTCCCTGGCCCTGCTCTTCATCTGGTTCCCAAACCACCCAGTCTCTGTGCTGCAGCAGAGTCTTTCCCTGTACTGCGAGTCTAACTTGGCCCCTTTCCTGTTTGGTGCCATCTGTTCCCCTGTCTGCGACAATGGGAGGAGCAAAGTCCTTCTCGGGACTCACAGCCCCCGTCACCTCCTCCCACTCAACCTCGTGGGCCCTGTGGATTCTTTACCCACCAAGCTCTGCCTTCAGGTCTTTGCATGCCGCCCTCTGCCTGGGCGCCCCTCGCCGTCCCTGACGCTACTCCTTCTTGGGGAAGACTGTTCTGAATTCCCCAGGCTGGGTTAGGAGCCCACTCTAATGAGGGAGACCTCTCCATTGAGGCACACCCTTGCCCCTGGTCCTTTCAGACCCTGCTTAGACCTGCCTGCCCACAGGTGCTGCTATGGCACCTGAACCAAGCCAGCGGCGAGGCAGAAGATGGGGCCCACAGCAAGGAAAGTTTCTCCCTCCCTGGATATTGATATTTTAATCAATATAGACTTTAGAAGAGGAAGTCCTTAAGACAGAGCATGCATCGGCCCAGTCGGGCCAGGCCAGGAGTTCTCCAGAGCCCTGTACTTCCGTCAGCAGGGGACTAAGTGGAAGGACTTGCCATTTGGGGCCTCACCCTACCCAGGTGCACTATTTAGCATAGGGCTATGCATCTCCTCTCCTCCCTCCAGAAGCTGCAGAGGGGCAGAAGTAAGAATGGACTTTAAGGAAGGAACTCTTGACATCTGTAAAGATTGACAGATTCATCATCTGTAGAGATTGATTTTTGCCAAGTGTGTTGATGCATTTGGAATCCTAGCTACTTGGGAGGCTGAAGCAAGAGGATTGCAAGTTTGAGGCTGGCCTGGGCAATATAGGGAGATCCTGTCTGAAAACCCAAAATGAAAAGGGTCGGGGATGTGGCTCAATGGCAGAGCCCTTGGGGTTCAATCCCCATTGCTTAAAAAAAAAAAAAAGTCTTATTTTTCTTTTTGTAACTAAAACTATTTATTTTGTTATAGTAAAAAATTAAAAAAAACTCTTAAAAATACATGCTGATATTTTAGCTTATTTTTTGCTAGAGTCCCAGTTTCATGACTGAATCCCCTCCCAGAGTCAATACTGTGTGGAATCTTGAGGTCCTAGAGAAGGCCACCAAGGTGGGGAGGCTACATGCAGAAAGGGAGGAGAGCCGAGATTCTGGAAACTCAAATGGAAGATAGCAACGGGCAGAGTGGCTCCGTGTGACTGGGCTGCTCTGGAGCGTGTTTCGTGTTTCTGTGACAGAGAGGCATCAGATTGACAGACAGGTCTGGGCAGGCAGCCAGGAGCCTGGGCTGCCTGGGGCCACCGGCGCCACCTCTTTCAAGTCCTCTGAACTCCTGGCACTCAGCCTGCATGCTAGACAGAGGTCCCTTCTGGCTCCCAAGGCCTGTTCCCAAGTGTGTCTCTCAAGCCCAGGGCTCACACACTTGGGAAAAGGCCTTGGGAGCCAGATGTCCAGTGCCCTTCTGGGGGTGTGTCCAGTGCCCTTCTGGGGGTGAGACCAGAGTCGCAGGGAGACCCTCCATCATAGCAGCAGCTGCAGAGCAAGAGTCCTGGAAAGAGGCCAGTCAGGGCCTGAGAGACACAGCCCCTGCCAGAGCCCCTCACCTCCTACTGCCCAGCTGGCAAGGCACCCCCTCCCCCTCTGTGGCCCTGGGGTCTGTCCCTTTGAACAACTCAGCCTGTTACGAATTTAGGACAACACTAAAACCTGCAGATTTCACCTAAAAGTAAGAATTTCTAGCTCCCCCTGGCAGACAGGGTGCTGAGCTGTGGTCACCTCTTGGGTCCTCTTTGCCACACAGTCCCCACTATTCCCTGTTGTCTTGGGCCCCTAAGGCCTTGAAGCTGTTTGTGATATCGCTGTCCCACACACACACACGCACACGCACACATAGACTCGTACACACTCACACACACACATACACACACACTCACACTCACACATGCGAGGGCTTGGGGATGGCCTGTTCCCAGAGCTGTGGCAGCAGGTTGGGTTGGTGCCCGGTCACAGGCTGTCTGCAGAAGTAGAAGGAGGAGAGAGGGAGGAGAGGTGGGCTGAACTCCCCTCCCCTGTGGCCTCATCCCCCTGGAGAGGAGGAGAGAGGGGACAAGCTGAGGAGCCAGCCCTTCTGGAGCAGTTCCCACTCCCCAAGCAGCAGGAGCCACCTTCCTTCCAGTCCCTTTACTCCACAAAGCGCAGCATGGCAGAGAGGGACAGGAGAGGTCACTTGTCCTTGGGGAGCTTCTGCCGTCCGCTTGCCCCTTGTCGGGAGAGAATCGGACATTTCTGGAAGCTGCCCCAGGCCTGGGCAACCCTCAGTGCCTGGAAGTGGGTAGAAGGTGACTCAGGCAGCTTCCCAAAAGGTGGCCTCAGAGCTGAGTCGCTAAAGCTGAGTAAGAGTTTGCCAGGCAGAGAAGGAGAGGAAAGGAAGTCCAGTCCTAGGGAGGGTCAAATGCAAACATCCGGGGATCTGAAAAGTCTCCTGAATGTGGGCAGACACCACTGGACCCTGGGAGGACCCGAGCTTGGGGATGTGGGACCTCGAGGAGGGGTGAGCAGTGGGGACAAGGAAGGTGGGGCAGCAGCGCTGTGCCTTCTGTGTTGAGCCAAAGGGTGTGAACAGCAGCTCCCTAGCATGGTCACCGGTCCCTGCAGGAGGCGGAGGCCCTCCACAGGTTCCCTGAGGACCAGCCTCTCCTTACTCGCCGCTTACCCAGGGGAAGCTGGATCATCTCTGTAGACTTCCACCCAGGCCAGGAATCTAGCGGACTGACGCAGGAGACAGAAGAAGCCACACTCCTTGGTGAAGGCAGACATCACAGAAATCAGCAAAATGTAAACCCAGAGCGGATCCATGGTAGAGCGGATCCATGGTTCAGTCCGCACAAGGCCTTGGGTTCCATCCCCAGCTCCACCATATGCACGTGAAAATGTGAAACAAGTGAAACAAGGTCACTCTTCTTGCCATATTTTTAGAGCTAATTTTCTTTTTTCTCTGTTTTCTTTTTGGTACTGAGGATTGAACCCAGGGTGATTAACCACTGAGCCACATCCCCAGGCCTTTTTTATATTTTGTTTAGAGTCGGGGTCTCACTGAGTTGCTTAGGGCCTCACTAAGTTGCCGAGGCTGACTTTGAACCCACGATCTTTCTGCCTCAGCCTCCAGAGCTGCTGGGATTACAGGTGTGTGCCACTGCACCCGTCTTAGAGCCAGTTCTTTTCATTAAACCTGTCATTTTATGTTAATATGTAATAGGTCGCCTATTGAGATCTTAAAATAATTAAGAAAACTATTCAGAAATTTCTTAGTCTTAGATTCTGATATGCTAAATATTGATAGCTTTAATCCACATAAGTAAAAGCTCTTTGAGATTGTCGATAATTTTTAAGAGAAGAAGGAAGGGATCCTGAGACCAAAAAACCTGGCAAGTTTTTTAGGCAAGCCTAAGGCCATTGGAGAATTTGGAGTGGAGACAACATAGAATCATATTGTCTGGCAGAGAACTTGGAAACTGGAATTTATTTTTCTGGATGATTCCTCCTTCATTTTCCCTCCCTCAGGCTGTACTCTTCTTATAGACCTGGAGCCAAATAATGGGCACAAGTTCTGGACTGAAGTCTGGGGCTTGTCTACCATAGTTCAGCTGCTTGGCTAGGGAAGGTTCCCTGGTTCCTCTCCTGGGAGGCTGGGGGACTAGTTGTGGAAATTTCATGAGATAGACCTATCGCTGGTCGTCGGCCCATAACAAAGCCTTGCTATTGTTATTACTCATCCTTCAAAATAAAGACAAAAACGAAAGGAACATTAGAATATAGAAGAGAAAAAGGAAAAGCAGGAATGAGCACAGATTGGGGATTGGGGTGCTGAGTGTCCCCAGTGACTGTCCCCAGCACTGGGGGTGGTCACACCAGGACCTAAATCCCATTTCCTTTCCCACACCGTGCCTTTCCAGAAGCAGCAGATCTCCAGCCCCTGAGGAGCTCCCATGTGTCAGGATTGGCTCCTCCTCCACAGGCTGGCCCCATGTGCAGGGTCTGCCCCATCAGATAGCAACTCCCTGCCTGGGCCCATCTCTCAGAAGCTGTGGACTCCTGGAGCTGACCCACCAGGCTCTGCTTCCAAAGCTTCTTCCCTTTCAGCAAGGTGTTATACAAAGGTCTTCCTTGTTTCTCCTTCTCAGCCAGCCTCACCTGCCTGTGCTGGTCCCTCTGATTGGCCCTATCCAGATCCAGCCCTGCCTACCCTGTCCCTTTTGTTTATGCCCACAGAGGAACGAACAGTCCTTTTAACCCTCTTCCACAACGTGTGTTAAGACCACAGTCTTGCACAGTGTTATTATCTAACGTTGTCTACGCTTTCTTATGAACAATGCATATAAAAAATGATACTCGTATTTAACAACATGTAAAAATCATGTTTACTTGAGTGAGGAGCTTTTATCTAAGTTATAGTTAGACCCACATTGCATGATGGCTAAAACTCCATTATTGAAGAGTGTTTTTTAGGCAAAGAAACTGAGATCCAGAGAGGTCAGGTGACTTATGTCGTCATTCAGCTGGTTTCCAGAAGTTCCAAGACTGGAGTCAAAGTTTCCTAATCCCTCCTACATCTCTATTCCTCTTTACTACCCATCTGTGTTAGTGTCCTGGGGCTACCAGAGCAAACTGGCACATGTTTGCTGGTTTACAACAAGAGAAATTCATTCTCTCCCAGTTCTAAGTGTCAGAAGTCCATAATCAGGGTGTCATTTGGGCTGTGTTCCTTCCAAAGGCTCAAGGGTTCCTTCAGTCTCCTGGTTTCTGGCGGCTCCAGGCATTTCTTGGCCTGTGTCTGCCCAACTCCAATCTCCACCTCTGTCTTTACACAGTCTTCTGGTACCTCTTACAAGGACGCTTGTCACTGGACTTAGGTCCCACTGAGTAATCCAGGGTCACCTCACCTTGAGATCCTTTATGTAACTACATCTGCAAAGACATTTTCCCAAATAAGGTCTCACCCACAGATTGTGGTGGTTGTATTTGGGGAGAGCACAACTCAACCTGCTACACCCTCCAAGGTGGACTCCCATCCAGGGACTGAAAAAGAGTAGTTCAAACCAGTCATTGACCTCAGACTAATCCATCTGGAAGCCAAAACCCACAGGAAGCCAACAAGACAAGATATTGTGCACCCATATTTCTGAACATCCTTAAATCAGAACACCAGGTTATTTCCAAACCTGCCCCGTCTCTAGTCAACCATCTCTGCACCAGTGCTGTCTCAAAGGAGCAGGGACTCTTGGGCACAGAACTGGAAGGATTTACTGAGCTATCAGAGTGCAGGCTGTCTCTTTTGTCAGTACCTCTGAAGTGGAGGCACTTAAGCTTAAATGTATGCAAAACTAATCCTATGATAACAGGGCTGAGTTCTAATGGGTCTTGGATCTTATTAGAACTCCTTTTCTGACACCCGGTGGAGGGTGAGCCGTTCCCTCCCTGTCCAGACAGCCATGGGGGCTGAGAAGAAAGCCAGCTCCATGAGGTGCCTGGCCCCTCCGCTCTGTCCTTCCAGCCTTCTTCCTGTCCCCCTCTGCACTCCCGTCCAACATGGGCAGGGGGACCTAGACAGTGCAGTGGGAGGCGGGTTCAGGACAGGGACAGAGACCTCCACTCTAGCTCTCTCTTTCCCCTCCTTGAACCTTGCTCACTCACCCTTCCTCCTACCCCCTGCTTCCCTCTCCCCTGGCCCTCTCAGGGATTGGGGCCTCAGTAAATTTGGCTGAGACTAGTTGGCACCTGGCCCTAACTTCCCCAGTAACTGAGCCCTCTGCCCTGGCCCAGGTCCTGGCCATCCTGATGGATGTGTTCACGGATGTGGAGATCTTCTGTGACATTCTAGAGGCAGCCAACAAGCGTGGCGTGTTCGTCTGTGTGCTCTTGGACCAGGGAGGTGTGAAGCTCTTCCAGGAGATGTGTGACAAGATCCAGATCTCTGACAGTCACCTCAAGGTAGGGGTCCCCAGGAGAGTCCTAAGGGAACTTTGTATCCGTGAGGATCTAATGGGCTTTGCCTTGATAATAACACTCCCCCTCCAATGACTCAGCACAGTAAGTGCTGTGTGGATCTTGTATGGATCAGATGGCCTCCCTCTATCCAGTCTACGCCATAAGGAACACATGGCCTCCAAAACAGCAGGGACAGAGGGAAAAAATATGACAGGAGGATTCTGCAGGGTGTTCTTAGGATCTGACCTAAGAAGAGATTTCCATCACTTGCACTCGTAACCCATTGCCCCTGCCTGGATGCCTGGGCCTGGAGTGAGCGTCCCTCTCCATGTTTCCCTCCCCTCCTCCCAGCTGGGGAGCCCAGTGAATGTGCCTCCCAGGGCAGGGCAACCTCAGCACCTGCAGACACACGTGCAGAACTCCTGGGCCCAACAGGAAATTAAGGCTCTTGGACTTCACTGAGCCTCCCATTTCCGTCTCTGGCAGGAGGGAAAGAAACCCAGAGACAAGAATTAATTGGCCACGCAAACTTGAGGGCAGTGAGTTCAAGATCACAGGGAAAAGCACCCGCATCTTTCATGAGCAGCTCGGCTGGACAGAGGATGGGTGGTCCTCGGGGCTCCTTTGGTGACTCCCCTCAGCTCAGGCAGGTTGGCCTCTGGGAGAGCCTCTCAGAGCAGGATGAAAGCTCCTCCCTCCCTCCCTCCTCCCACGCTGATGGAGCCACAGGCCCCAGCAGCCGGCGGTGCTGCCTGACATGACCTGGTCGTCCCTCCTTTGCGGAGGCCACGGAATCTGGTCAAGGGAGTCAGGCCCAGCCTTGCTTCCGTGGTGCACACTGGCCACACCTGACAGTCGTCTGCTCACCACAGAACAGAGGGATGTGTCCCCCTCCCACCATCTCACAGAGAGCCTGGGTGTGCCCCTCAGAGCCTGCCTGGCGACATTGGTGGCATCTGGCAGTGTTTCACCTCCCCAGCCTTAACCCTGAGACAGAGCCCCAGGCTTCACCTGCTTCTTCGTTTCTTTCAGGCTTCTGAGGGGTTCCACCTAGGGCCGGGCAGCAGGAGCTGCTGGGGAGGCCAAGGACAAGTAGGGCCAGGATTTGGGTAGAGGTCACACCCTCTCTGGACCATACAGGATCCACTGGGGCTTCACAAAACCACTCCCTTAGACTGCTCTGGGCTGAACCTCTGCCCAGCTTGTGGTCAAGAACACATGTCACCCAACCAGTTAGGAGGCTTGCCCCTAAATAAGTGACAGACTTGTGGCCTGTGGAGAGCTAGGCGAGGACTCCACAGGCGTCAGGCCCTTGTCTGTTTTTTTATCCGCTGTCTTGTTTGAATTTTGCCCTCTCCCCCCATCCCTTTTTCATTGCCAGCTAATGCCAGGACAAAGAGGAAAACTTAGAAAGTCTAGCCAAGCAAAAAGAAAAAATGGCCCTAATCCACCTGAGAGCACATGTTTACATCTTGGTGACCATCCTTCCAGACTTTTCCCTATTCAGACTGTCTTAGTCTGTTCATGCTGCTATAACAGAATACCATGGAATGGATGTCTTATAAACAGTGGAAATTTATTTCACACAGTTCTGGAAACAGGAAAGTCCAACAGGAAGGTGCCAGCAGGTCAGCGTTCAGTGAGAGACCAAAGCCTTGTTCATAAAGGGCCTCTCACTCTGTCCGGTACCTGGCAGAAGGAGGAAGGAGCTCTCTGGCATCTCTTTTGTAAGGACACCAATCCCCTTGGTTAGGGCTCCACCCTCATGACCTAATCACTTCCCAACGGCTCCACCTCCTGATACCATCGCACTGGGCATTAGGTTTCTACACAGAATTAGGGGGGACACATTCAACCTACAGGTCAGTCTATATCTGCAAATGTGCAATTCATAAGTGGCACATTGATATTTCCTTCCAACAGAACATTGCCATCCGGAGTGTGGAAGGAGAGGTGTACTGTGCCAAATCAGGCAGGAAATTTGCTGGCCAAATCCAGGAGAAATTCCTCATCTCAGACTGGAGAGTCGTCCTGTCTGGATCCTACAGGTGAGCACTGGGTTCCCTCTTGGTGAGGCTTTGGGACTTTGCGGTGCCAAGGGCCAGGTGAGGTGCAGACCAGCATCTAGTTGCTCACACACACCAGCAGCAACCAGGGTGTCTTATCACATAGATGGGATGGGAGACACAAAATATGTATCCATTCAGGGCAGAAAAGCCTTGCCAGGTGCCTCAGTTTCCCCTGATATTGCAACAGGATATAGATTGCTCTTTTTCCCTTCTCAGATCTCTTCAGTGTGTCTACAATGTGCTTTTATTGTGCATGCCCATGCTCTGTTTCATCTTTAAATTTGTATTACTTTAATAGAACAAATTTATTAAGATTTATTAATTCACACACCAAGCAGTTCACCTGCTTAAATATACAATTCAGTTTTTAATATGCACAGTGTTGTGCAACCACCCCAAATTAGAATATTATCCTCACTCCAAAAGGATCCACTCTGCCCATTCACAGCCACTCCCCATGGCCCCAGCACAGAGGGTCCCTAGGTAAACACCAATCTACTTCCTGTTTCTATAGGTTTTCCTGATTTGGACATTTCATATGAATAGAATCATATAATATGTGGTCTTCTTTCACTCAACACAATGTTTTCAAGATTCACACCACTGGGGAGCACACCACATTTTATTTATCCATTCATCAACTGATAGACATTTGTACTATGTCCACTCTTGGGAACAATTCTGCTAAGAACACTCATATAAAATGTTTTTAACTTATGTTTTTTTTTAATTTTTGCTACATTAAAAAAATTTTTTTAGTTATACATGGACACAATATCTTTATTTAGTTTATTTATTTTTTTAATGTGGTGCTGAGGATCGAACCCAGTGACTCACATGTGTGAGGCAAGCACTCCACCAATGAGCCACAACCCCAGCCCTTTTGGCCACATTTTTAATTGGTGCATATAGTTGTAGAGAATATGGGATTTGTTGTTACATATTCGTACAATGTACACAATACAAAATATAACAATATAATTTGGCCTCTATCACTCCCCAGCACTTTCCCCCTCCATCCCCTGCTCCTATTCCCTTCGACTTAGGTTTTTAACTCTCTTCATTCAGTATGTGCCTCCCTGGGATTGCTGGGCGATGGAGTGACTCTGTGTTTAACTTCTCAGGGAACTGACAGCTTTTTATTCCAAAGTGGCTGTATCATTTGCATTTCTCCCAGCAATGTCTGAGAGTTGCAATTTCTGTGATCCTAGGCAACTCTTGTTGTTGGTTGTTACAGCCATTCTGGCGGTGTGAAGTGATATCTTTTTGTGGGCTTGGTTTGCATCTCTGAGGCTAAAGATGCTGAAGTCTTGTGCTCTTGGCCCTTGGCACATCTCTGGAGAAATGTTTGTCTTTACCACTTACATCAAGACCCTGCATCCAAATGTCTGACCATCCACTTATTCTACATGCTGCCTTGCTTAGGTCCCTCTTTTGAGACTTGCCTTCAGATCCTAAAGTACATTCTGCTAAATGTCCTTGGTGGGCCCTGGGGATTTGATAGTAGGTGTCTGGGAGGGAGGCAATGAGGGTGCAGTCACGGAAGGGAGGAACAGCTGAGGCCATTTGTGAGCACTGAGTTGAGAAGGTCAGGAGTGTGGCAGAGAGCGCAGTGGGGATCTCCCTTATTCCCCTGTGAGCCCAGCAGTGACTGATAAAATAAAGGCAGGAAGACAACACCGGGAAAAGACAGAATCAGAGTAGGCTTGCAGCACAGCCGTCCTGAGTGGATAGGGGATCAGGAGATCTGCAGCATGCCCTCCTTCCCCAGAGCAAGAGCACAATACACCATCCAACAGCCACAGGGAGGCAACTGCAGAATCCCCAGCCAGGGATGGAGGAGCATAAAGGGAGGGAGGAAAAGGAAACAAAGGCTTACATCCATCTTTCTTCAGGTTATTAATGCCTTTGAGCTTAAATCCTGCTTTCTGTGATATTCATATTTCCGCCTTTGGTTTTCTATTGACTTGGATTTGTACAGTGTCTTCATCCATTTGGGCAGCTATAACAAAATACCATCACTGGATGGCTTATGAACAACAGATATTGATTTCACACAGTTCTGAAGGTCGACCGCCTGGTTCACAGGCCCATGCCTTCTCACTGTCTTTATGGTGAAAGCATGTCTTTGCCCCTTTATGGCAAAAGGGATAAGGGAGCTCCCTGGGGTCTCCTTTATAAGGCACTAATCCCATTCATGAGGCCTCCACCCTTATAACTAATGACCTTCCAAAGGCTCACCTCCTAATACCACCTCATTGGGGATTAGGGTTTTCAACATATGAATTTTGGGAGACATAAAACTGAATTCATAGCACAAAATATACATTTTTCCTTATCATTTTCATTAGTCAGCTTGGTGTTACTTCAACAAAATACCTGCTACCTGAGGCAAGTAACTTTATAAAGAGAAAAGTTTTATTTTATTTATCTTTTATTCTAAGATCAGGCAACTTCATTTGTTTGACTTCCAGTGAGGGCAGCACACCATGGCAGGAGTGTGTAGAAGCAAGTGGTCACAACTCAAATCAGAGCAGAGAGGGACAGCAGGGTCCCTACATATCTTTTGAGGACATGCCTAAAGACTGAGGACCTCTCCCTAGGCCCCAGCTCCCAAGAACACCCCCCTGGGGACCAAGCCCTTAATAATACGGAACTCCGGGGGACACACCCATATTCAAATCATGGCACTATTATTTTCCCACACTTTCTGTTAGATTTTGGCAATTGTCCCTGATCCCAGAAGCCAAACTGGAGTGAGGAGTCCGTGTGGAGAAATTATCTCTCACTTTAGTATCACCTTAGTATTCATATAACATAAATATAACCACTTCAAAAAACACAATTCAATGGCATTTAGTACATTCAAAACATCGGACAACCATCATCTAGTTTTGAAATATTTTCATCACCCCCAAAAGAAACCCCATGCCCATTAAACAGTCATTTCCTTACCCTCCACGCCCCAATGTGCATCTGCCATGTGTTTACCTTTCTAGGTGTTTCACATAAATACAATCATACGGTACATGGCATTTTGTGAATGGCTCCTTCCACTTAACGTGATGTTTTCAAGGTTCACTCAGGTTGAGCAAATCGCAGTACTTAATTCCTTTTTATTATTGAACAGTCTTCCATTGTATACCACAATTTGTTCATCTATTCATCCACTTATAGACATTGGGGTCATTTCCACCCTTGGGTGATTGTGAACGGTGACTAAGAATTCTTGCAGAGACTGAGGCCCCACTTCTAGTCACTTTCTCCTCTGGAACTCAGGTTTTGTCTCAGCAGAGGGAAAGAGGAGATGAGCCAGTGTCTGGAAGAGCTGAGAGTGACTGGAACATGGGAAAGAAATCAAAGCAGGTGCCATCTGAGCTCCCTCCCTGCAGGCAGCTCCTAAACAGTTCACTTTAAAATGGTCTATTTTCAATAGATCAAAGTTTGGATACATTAAAGAAAAAAAAAAGATTTCCCCCGGAAACTCTTATTTATAAGACCACACCCCAAAGTTAAAGATGAGACTGTTACTTTTGAGCAATTGCACGCCTCCAGAAACTACCATCTACATTCTGCATTCTGTGAACTGGAGAGGCCTGGGAACGCTGCTGCTGAGAGACTACTAATGCAAGGGGCTGAAAAGAAAATGCAGAGAAGCAAGTGCCTGTTATCTGTGTGCAGAGTGAAAACCAATGAGGGAGCTCAGCAGGTGGAGAGATTTTGAACCCAAGGATCATTTCAGGGAGATCAGATCCGGGCCTGGGTGGGGGTTGTTCCTTCTGATAAACCTGCCTTAGGCACCTCCGGGAGACAAAAGCTCTGTTCATCTTCAAGTTGTCAGAATGGGAAACTTTTCACCTTCCCAAAGTTGGTAACTGTTTTCACTTCTGAACAAAGCCAAACAGAGTATCATATACTACGTTTTCCCCTAGGAGAATAACCATTTGAATTTGTTAGTTCATAACTGCTCTCTGCTTTTATCTCTCTGGGCTGTTTTCCTCATCAGAACAAAATGGGAAACACTATATAAGATTGTTGTGAGAATTAACTAAAATAGCAAGTGCAAATATTTAGCTACCTGACACACGGGATACACTCCAAAAGTGTTTATGTAAGCCAGGTGCAGTGCACACCTTTAATCCCAGTTA